>NC_042521.1:8719331-9319331 GCF_900963305.1 Echeneis naucrates
GTCTCATTCAGCAGCCATGGTTTGGGACCTCTTCTTCAGTTTAAAAAAAGGTTTAGATGCAATTAGATTTAGACATTTCTTTGTCAACATAACCCATCATTAGGCGAGAAAAGCAGTAGCAATCACTGGGAGGAATAAAATAAGACATTTTACTCGGCAGAGGTGCACTGTGCTTACATTATAAACAGTTTTAAGTGGTGTCTAACAATTATAAGGGGAGAGAGAGGCTAATTTCCCAGGAGAGTAACCTTTCATATTTGCTTGCCAAGAGGTTTGAGATTGATAGCAGAAAGATAGGAATAGCAGGCAAACCATGTTGTGCCTGTACAGCAATGCGTTTAAGGTAGAAATGCATCAGATAAGATAAAATATATTTCTTTACATCCAAGATTTTCTTTAGGCAATGTTTTAGTCTAGATTACATCATATATTATTCAAACGTCATTGGCTTGAATAAGGAGCTGGTGAACAATAGTTATTTATTTCGGTTTCATTCAGAGTTCTAGCACGCAAGTTATCAAGCAGCATCATTTGGCAGATGAGATTTTCCACCTGCGTAAGTCATACAAAATAAGAACACTATAGAAAATGTATGCCTACAGACACACAAATTTAAATGCATGAGCACGCATTTAATTTAAACATTTCTTTCCTCCTCTCTATTCCTTTCTGTGAATCAGTCTTTTACACTGATACGCAATGGACCACGCTTCAAATCGGCGTTTTCACTTTTCTGACCTCTTTTGCAATCACAGCTGTCCTTAAACACATTTAACCAGTGCTTACCAACACGCACAGGCTTCAATTCATAAAAACTGCCAAGAGTACTGGGGGAACTGACAGAAGAGTGAGAACAAAGACACAGAACTACAGTTGCCCTGGAAACAGTTTTATCCAGTTTTACATAATCTACACGGCGACATGCCAGATTCTTTAGGCCTTCAATAAACTTTTCAGCTCTTTTGTCCAAAAGCATACACAAAGTTTGGAAATGAACAGCACTGTTCTCCTTTCCCGAATTACTGATGTCACATAATTTTCTGGGGAGGTGGCTCAATCCATTCAATAAGTAAGAAGAAAAAAAAAAAAAAACACTCATCACTCTATACCCAAGAGTGTGATTCATCAGCACATTTATTTGTTCCCTAGACACGTCTATTTAGAGCATCAGTTTAATTAAAACTGTAGCTCATCTCACTTGCCCTTTGTGCTGATCAGGGTTTGTATTCACGAAAGATGTATTAATCTTGCCGACAGAAGCACGTCTAAAAGGTGATAAACAATCCCTGCTAACAGTTTCCCCTTCAAAAACATTCACAAACCCTTCACTAAGGGATGGAGTGGGGTTGACCCCCCATTTCTTTTTGATTACTCAATGAAGCAGCAGTGCCGGGACTGACTGATAGACTAGTTCTTCAAGACCTATATACAAAGGGTACAACCAAGAATGTTTTGTGAAGATGAAAAACAAGTTTGCAGTTTCAGACAAAATGTTTCGCTCATGAGTAGTCGTTTATTTAGCAAAATGCAAAATGACTAACCTGTCAGTCTTAAAACTGTGCTACATGTTCTAGCCTTTGAGGGTGTATGGATAGGAAATGGATGTCCTCCGGTTAGTTTAGCACATTACAGGCACTGAATAGTCCTGTTTCTTTTTAGTCATCCTTCTAAAAAGAAAAGAACATACACCTTATGGATAAAGGGCATATAAGACTGTCTCACGTATTCTAATATAACAATCCAATAACATTTTCTGTACTCGCACTTATGACCTCATGTGATAGCCCCAACTAGGGATTGGTCACAACAACCATCTATTCTGTAAACTCTAGAAACTCTTTGCTCTACTATTGCCAAGCAGTTTATTAATAATTTGGGCTTGCAGCTGCTTGTGTGGGTGGTGTTGGAAAGAGGTCATAATTACAGGAGAAATGCATCAAATTGTCCATACTGGCAATTAGGGGTATGTTTGTACCATTTAAATGTACTGAAAAGTAGAGCAAATGAACAGCTACAGCACTTGTAGCCTGTCCAAAATTAAAATCAATAGTACATAAATAAATGTAAAATCTGCGCTTGCAATTGAATGAATGGGATTTTATTACTATACGAGGGGTTTTAGATCATATTAGAACACTAAACACGTCATCCACTGTAATTGTAGATTTCCAGTGTGGTGCCAAACAGGTCACTTAATGCTTCACCCTTGGGCCAGTGACTGTGTACTGTAATGAAATGCACACTTTGAGTTTCATTAGTTTTGTCATAATTAGATCAAGGTTGTGTCTGAATGTGTATTGTGAAATGTAGATAAGTGAATTATCAGTGTATTACATCAATTTTGCATGATTAAAAATTTTGGAAAATATGAGAAACAGGAAGTGTGCTATTTTGCACACAGTGTTGGGCCCAGTTCCTGGGGGGCTGCAGTCTTGGAACTAATAATACCTGACCAAGATAGAATAAACTAATATTTCTGGCTCAAATTTGAAATGAAATACAATTACACCATGACAAAAAGGAAAAAGCACTATCTGGCAAGCTTAAAAATAATTCTTTTAAGCCAGGAGGGGCTGTGTGAAGAGACCACAGAAGGTGGTAGAAAACACAAAGGATATCTTCCTCAGGGCATGACAGATTTATGTTCCTCTAAGTCCAGAGGTGGACTGTGCACCAAGTGGGATTGACCTCTGGCCAGCAGCCCACAGGCTTCAGACTTCAGCCAGACCTCTTAGGATAAGGATGTAAGCCAGGACCTCCTGGAGGTTGAAGCAGAAACTACAATATTTATGCGTTTATCAAGTTCAGTTCTACAGTAAAATTTGGTCACCCCTTGTGGCAACACATTGGTCTTCAGCAGTTTATTTCCTTCTACCCATATTTCTCTGCCTCTCAACAACTTTTATGCTGGAGTGTTTCTAACATCTTTGCTGCCAAAGGCCAACTCACACAAAGGTGGGAAGTTGTTGCCAGGCAACTCTACACCTCAGGCACTTTTCTTTAGTTTCCCTTTTTCCCCAGTTAGGTCACACTTTCTTTGACAGCACCACAAAATGAGAGCTGTTTATGCTGGTTCATAGTCACAGAGTATCTCATTGTCAGTGGAGTCAAACGTAAAGATGTCTGAGGGTTTACAGGGGAGAAGCCTGGAAGGCTGGGAGAGACTGCAGAGATTGGATGTTGGAAAAAGTGGGTGGAACAAGAAGATCGGAAGGAAGAGATAGAAAAGTGAATGATGGAAGGGAGAGTCAAGGAGAAAACATGTGAAACTGAGATTTAAATAAATATTACCATTCAGATCACAGTGGATTACAACATATTACTATTCCATTTAAACAGCACTGCAGAGAGTCAAGGCCACGTTAGATTTATTTTTCATTTCGGATGGCTGAGTTGGAGTATGTGGGTAATTGGCTGAATGCCAACACCAATGCTATCAACATATTCCAAGCTCTGCTGCTTGTGATAATACATTTTATTATTATTACTATTGTTATTTATATGTATTGTGTGCTTGAAAGACAGTTGAAAATAGGTTTAGGATAAAACAGATGTTGCCTTAAGATGTAAACATTTTATCCTCATCTTGTCTGACAACTCTCAAGTCTCATCTTGAGGAGGAGGAGCGGGTAGAAGCTGGAATGACACGCTGTAACTGTTTCTGCCACAGTTTTGTCAGAAACAGGACAGCGAGCAAACTGACAAAAAGAGCAGGGGAGGACTCTATGCCTCTTCATTTCTGTTTCATGGAAATGTTAAATATTTTTCCTCCCAAAAACCCCAAAGCAAACTCCACAGATATGTTTCAACAGTGGTACATAGGCATACAGAAAAAAGTGCAAACACACAGGTTTTTCTTCATCTTATGTAACCATATCAGCTGACTAAGAAAATGATCTTATTTAGAGCAATGGCCTGCAGCAGGGAATGCTGGAAAAGAAACACAACACACATACACCATAATGTTCAGACATAAACTGACTCACACACACACATTTACTTTTCAAAGTTGTCGAAGGCACAGCAAGCATGTCTGGATTCCACCCATGGGGCCATCTGCTCTTACACTGGCCAATTTGACGAGACACAAACTCAGGAATCATTAAGGATGCAATATGGCTCTCATGTAACTCAACAGCAATCGTCATTTCCATTGAAAATGAGCCACTGGGTGATGGGGAAGCGAGGACAGCTTGCTGTTCCCAATCTGTTCAAGAAGCAGCATTTTACAGACCCTTTTCAGAGCGCTGGGATAGACTCCTAAGTTAAAGGGTAGGTTTTTGGGAGTTAATAGATATAAAAGCGATCAAATGTGATCATCAGTATTATACGCCATTTAAGGTTGTAAGATGACACTTTTTCTTTTGTTAGATGATACAGTTTTGGTCCACACTGTAATTACTACAAGTTTCCAGAAATTTGGATCGATGGATCTGAGTTTATCCAAGAACATTATTATTATTATAAGTGTAAAAAAGATGTCTTACTAATGCTTGAATACACATAAGATTTAAATTCTGTTTTCACGATATGGGCAAGTGTCTTCTTGGGCCTCATGGTTTGCTAAGAGAACAGATGGGGATTAAGGTTTTTCACATTAGCTGTTCCCACTCAACACCTTCCCACACAAACCAGCTGCCACGTCCCAGCAGAACCATATCCTAATGTCAATTCCACGCATACAATTACTTCAATGGGATCACTGTTTTACAAGTACAGGGGCCCACATCTCTCTCTCTGATACAGGCCATGGCTGACCCATGCCGCTACCTTTGCTATTACTTTGGATTTTCCCCATTTTAAGCCATTGGGACTTTTTTTGATGACATCATTAGACTTTGAAATACCAACCTCTTATAATTGGCTGGATTTTCCCTCACCCATTATGCATTCTTGTAAAAGTGGCTAAGGAGCTGGAATGATTAATGGCTCCTCCCCTTTGCTATCCCAGTGGTGACAGCATTATCTAACATTATTTACACAAAAATCTATTGCAATAACATGCTGTATGCAAATTAGATTAAATCAAAGTGAGGCCTTCTCAGTCATCATATAACAGTTTGCACCACCCTGGCCGTATATGCAGATGTGCAATGCAGATGTGGCTATATGACCTGCATATATTACTCTTATCAAACCAAATGAATTGGAAATAAAGTGCCTATGGTTCCCTTGTGAATGGGAACATTAGAGCAGCAATATATCAAATTGTATTAAAATTCACATAACTGTTCTGGTGGCCCAGCTGGCACTGGGCAGCTCAGCCCAGTGGCTTATCTAAGAATGATACAGTATAAGTGTAGTGGGTCAAAATACAATCTGTAGTTTTTCAGTATATAAAAAAAACAGTGGAAAATGTGACTGAAATGCGAGAAAATATTAATAGCTTGTGTAAAATGCATGCATAAGCAGCATTTTCTTCTCTCGACCTGGCTGTTGATAAAAACTGTAAAAGGCCAATTTAATTTGTGCATATAATCACAATGCAAATAACAATGTGTGCCACCTTCAGACAGGTTCTTTAGCACAGGCCCTCAAGAAGGAGAATGAGAAAGAAAACTGGGGTTTGAATAATCACTTTGGTCATACTGCTCACATTTCAAGCTCTCATCTGCCAAGTTTCATGTTTTTTTTATGCCAACCAAACGACAGTCACCTTCAGCACACATCAAGTAAAAAACCGGAATAAACAATTTGTTAGGTGCACAGTCCCCCCCCCCCTTCCCTCTTTTAAATTGGCTTGCACAGCCACAGGTTTCATTAGACAGTTAACGTTATCAGTTCTGGATGGCTTATACAGGCCCTTGCATTAATATCACTGAGTTGGAGGAGCAGGTGTTGGATTTTGTGTTCCCTATCAAGGTTTGTAATATCACACTGATCCCCAACGCAGCACAGAAGAGGCTGTGTGCAGTTTAAAACAAAACTGTAGTAGTGTGGGAGAGGCCTAAGTTGAATAGAAGCGCGTCACGCTGGGGAGATGACTTGACACAGCTCTAGAGCGCTGAGATTTGATTAACAGGAGCAGCTGTTTTCTTTGAAGAAGAAAATATGTTAACCTACAGTGTGACAGCACAGTGTGAAAATTTTAACTTAAAGCTTTCTCAAGATGGATAATTCATCACGTCCACATTCATTACTGTCAGAGGTTATGTAATCATTGTGCAGCAAGGCAGAGCAGAGCATTCAAATCAGCCATTAGTTCAAGCGGCAGAACTCATGATTGGTTTACGTTTGACTAAAACAAAAACCGACAGTTCACCGTTATTTATTTCTCTTTGCACACGTGTTAAGTTAGTGCTGAAAGTTGTTTTACAAACTATAACGAGATGAATGAAAACCCTTTCCCATATGAAAAGCATATATTATGAGTTACATATATTGAGTAAATTGTGCATTAATTGTGCGACTGACAACAAGCTAGACTGGGTATGCACAGTTCCCTAAAAATTCTAATTTGATGTTTTAAACAAATCAAAAATACTATACAATGAGTGCAAAAGTCAAAATTTCCAAGTCACAGAAAGCTGATGAGAGTAGCAGTGTCACTCAAAGCTGCCAGTGAAAGATAAAGACCAGCCCCCTACTGTACATGCACAGTTTTTCATCTTTTCCTTTTTTCCCCCCATATTTTCTTATTCTGTAGTTCATCTCAAAAATTGGGATTTACAGTAAACAGAGTATTTGCTTTTCCAGCCTGGTCCTACATTATATGTCAACAGCAAGATGCAAATATCCTCCTCAAATATTAGGGTTATGTAACATTGCTTCATGTATAAAATGAAACAGTTGATTCATTTGGAATTGAACAACGACTCTCTGTTTAATATTCAAAGGAATTCGACTAGATTTAATCTAGATAGTGCAATCTAATCAGGGATTTCGGCACCGCTGTCCATTGAATGTTGTATTTGTGTTAAATCTTATTGCAAAGAACCGTGTAGATGCAAGTGTTCATGAACTCCTGGACTGGAGACACGCATTTGTTTTCCTGGATAGAGAGATGGCAGTGAATTCAGTCCAGACTGGAACTCACAGTCATCCGGTTTCTATACTCTACCGAGCCACATGTCAAACGCAGGGAAGCATCAGATCTGGCATCGATCGCCTGTTTCTGGTTAGGCAAATTGCTCACACAAAGAAACTGCATGTCCCTACCACACACAATGACAGCTGTCTTTAATTTCCTCTGGATGCTTTGATAGGAAGTATAAATTTATTGATTCAAGGATAACATATGTATCTGTGTTTCATTACCTCATGCTGATCAAATATGGTAAAGTTCTATTTCTGTCTGTCCTCACAAAGCTGTGCTTTTGTCGTCATCCTTAATGTTTTACTTTAATGCTTCATATTGCAATTGTCAGTTTTTCTATATGATTCTTTTCGAGGCTGACAGACATTTTCCAACACACCTGCCATAAAGACATTTGGATTTGTGAGTAACTTTTTTGGACAATCAATCAACACTAGGAGACTCAAGATCTTCACACACTGACCATGAGCACTGAAAAGAGAGTGTAATCACTGAATTCAAGTAAAATATACATGGATGTTGTCTAACTGTATAAAGTTTAAGCTAAGATGAATGATATTAACAAAGAACAAATATTTTGCCAACCTTTCAAAAAAAAAAAAAAAAGGAATTCCCAATCCATAGCATGAGAGTAAATGTGTATCCACAGTTTACAAGGTTAAAATTTGAGCAGAAAAAGTGAAAAGGGAAGGGGGGTGGGGGGGGGGGGGTGAGATCCCCAGATTCATGTCTTTGAAGCATTACATCCATGAGCATTATGTTCCACACTCTCTCAGCCTATTGCTGCAGGAAGCTCAGAAGCTCAGTCTTTCCTATTACTATCCACACAGACTGCATGTGAGGCTGTATAAAGATTCACTCAGTCAGATGGGATAAAGTCAATGTTCAAAGCCGGAGAAGGAGGAGTGGGTGTGTGTTTGCGTGTGCATGTGTGTGTGTACAAATGTGTCCTTGCCTGCTCTCACATTATGAGAGGAGCGAACATGTTCTGAGCAGCCTCCTGGAGAGCATGAGCTCCACGACAAAGCAAACTGAAAATGTTTATTCAACTGAGACTCTCCTGCCACAGCATGGATCAAATGTCTTCTCCGTGTGTTCCACAGGGCATCGCACACTGTCTATAAAAATGGACATCGACACTGGAGCTGAAAAGCTTTAAACCTGTATCCTCTCCAATAACAAACCGGGGGGCGACTCCACCGGCTGTGACAAAAAAGGCTGTTTGTATAAGCTTTGATCCACCCCTCACTCATCCTCAGCTCCACCTTCTCCTACAAACATGGTTTCTTCTGGTTTCATAAAAGAAATTACACGGCCACGGCCAATTTACAACATAACTACCATTTACATTCAAAATTACACATACATGTATGTAACATGCACACATGCCCTGAAGTGGGAAAAAAAGAAAAGGAGGTTAAGGCTGACAAAGACGGAGGATGAGATACTTTGGTGCAGTGATATTCAGCATGCTCTCTCTGATGAACTCTGGTGGGATTTACAGACTTACGGCAGCACATCTCCAGCAGTAAAAGAGAGTTGATTCAAACCATTATTCAGCCTTTACACTCGAGAAATATATTCTCGATTCTTAATTGGTGAAATGCAATAATAGTATTGACCATTGCAATAGAGAGATATGCTCTTATGGGGAAAATGCAACTAGATTATGTTCTCATATTTTAATTATGCCTGATATTTTGTGTCAAGCATAATTCCTGAGTCATCACTCATCTCCTTAATGAAGATATTAGTTTCTCGATCTTTATTAGATTAGGTAAATAATACTTAGATTGGATTTGAGCTTCAACTCAAAAACTTATTAATGGGGGGGGGGCATTAAAATCTTACCCTTAAGTTTGAATAACACTTCAAAAAGTTATTTTGAAAGAAAAGAAAATGTTACTTCCTCTGAATAATTATGAACATTGCCCTGAAAAATCTATTAGCACTATTAGTTACATTATATCTGTATGTTATATCTACATACTGAGCCTCGAGGCCTAGGTGGTGATTAAAATCTATCAAGGCCACCTAAAACCGGAGCAGCTGTGTGAGACATGCTCTCAATAACTCCAGCCTGCTCCCCTCTAATGTACACACTCCAGCACAGGAAAAATTGTTAGAGCCATGCATATAAATAGACCAATGTCTCCATCTGGTGGTTTGGTGCTGTAGTGTTGCAGAGAAGCTACACAGCTTCATGTCTTACACATCTTACCTACACTTTCACAAGATGTGACACTAAAAAACCCAACGATATGTATTTTGATTATCTAGTAATTTGGAGGCAGTCAAATGTAGAAATATCATTTGCACGGAAGGACAGCAAAATATAAAGATGGAGGAATTTTTGGAAAATCCACTCCAGGCAGCGGCTCCATTTGCTGAGGCCTGCTATGTGCTGTAGCTTTACTATGACATCTACAAGGCTAGCTGAACACTATTTCAACACCTTTCTGATCAGATTTGATCAGACGGACGCTCTGTATCTTTGTCCTATACTGATTATTTGAACATTTGATACCATCTAATAGCCAGAGAAGAGAGAGGATTACATTTTCACTGAAATGCTAATTAAATCATAAGCTCATGTGTCTATTGAGTTTAATTTGCAGCTGTAAAATATTCAGATACATCAAAGTCTGCTTTAAGCCCGAAGACAGCCTGGGAGCTTTTGACCACTAGTAGCGCTATTGAGAAATGTTTTTATGGGTATGTTGTTTAGTTTTTTTCATACACTCAATGATGAGGTCATTTCTTCAAAAGTAATTTCATGGGAAGGATTCAAGCAATCAGCAGAGGACAACTCATTAAGTCACATCTTCACATACAGCTTTAATGTGAGCATGTGCATGCTTCAACTGTGCACTGCTCAAAAACCTGTCAATCATCTTTGAACTTGCTCTGACTCCCTGGTGAGGGCAGCACAGCTTAATATAAAATGCTTCCCTCAATTGCACCAGCCAAGCTCTTCTCATTCACTCTCTTTCTTTCATACATTCTCAGAATCGTCCACACACTTGTGTTTTTGTTCTGGTCTGTTTGCATACAAGGGCATCAGTTTTGTACTGAACATGAACTGCGACATACTACAGCTTTGTCACAGTTCAAATTGAAAAGAAAATAAGTCCTTCATTTTTGGATTCCAAGGCATTATGAAGAGCTCATTCAAAAAACAAACAAAAACGGTTTCCTCTGTTTGACAGTTTCTTTAAGGCTAAAAATGGAGTTCCCTCTGACTTTCTAATTTATCGAATTAAATATTTAGTACTGACATGTTGGTTTCTTCATAAATATGAGATACTACAGGAAACAAGGACAAGATTGCTCCAACAAGCTTACAGATAACCTGACTAAATAAGGCCTAACACACTCTGCCTCTGAGAGAGGCATGAAATCTACAGTACATCTGAAACGTATACCACTACTTGTCAGTTTCATTGACCTAGAAATATCCTCCAGCCTTAGTGAATTCAAATCCAAACCGAAGTTTACGCCCTATCTGTCGGAAAGGACTTATGTTCGCTGTGGAAAATGTGGAGCAGGTGTCCCTAATCAACTGCAGTTACTCATGCTTGGAAGAGAAAACGTTTCAATAGTAACAGGGAGGATGTATGTGGAGAGGCCTGGTAGGTGTAACAGCTACCTTGCATGCTCAACAAAAGGTGGCTTGGATGCTGTTGCAAGAAAAATATGTTGATGGCAGCACTTGACAGTGTGGTGACAAAATGTGAACTGCAACATCAGGCTTACCAATTAGTGCTCAGTGTGTGAATGCTGAGAAAAAAGAATTCTTAAAAAAAATAATAATAATAATAATTATCATCACACTCATCACTCATCATGAAGGGACAGAGACTTAAATCTTAATTGTAACTGGACTTGGACTCCAACATCAGGTGCTGATGATGTTCACCACTAGACAAATTTTACTTGGCTTCCTGATTATGAATTAAATATCATGGGTCCACAAATCAGTTATTAATAATTTCTTAAGGAAACTCTGATTGGAAAATAGTGCTGATTCACAGCAAAAAGCATTATGTTGGTCTTTCACATAAAATTCATGTTTATGGTCGTAATGTGACAAAATGCAGAAAAGTTCAAGGGGTATGAATACTTTTGCAAGCCACTGTATGTTGGAGATCAGATGGACTGGTTCAGTCCTCCAGTGTGACAAACCGAGTGACATAAATGTTTGGTGTATGAACACAAAGGTAACAACAGTTGTTTGCTTTCTGCCTGTTAGTAATTACAAAAACTTTTAGCAAGTGGGGGAAACGCCATGGCTGAGATCCAAAGTCATGTATTTTACAGGGATTATTTCCAAACCTGTGATCAGGCTCATGCTGAATCTCATTCTTGGTTTTTAAGTTTCTAAATGTGGACGTAGAAAAATTCAAATGCTAAGTGACTGCTAATGGGTCAACTCTGGCATTTTCTCCATTGTTTACTCAGTATTGAAATGGGAAAAATGGATTACTGTGACTGGTCAAAGTTATTTATAATGTGAATGTTCGATGAGTCATGTTTCTGTGTTTACTGGTCTATCAATGTTTCCTGCCACTGTTACTCTCTGCATTTAACAGTGGCTCTCTCTAGAAACCGAGAAGGATCACAAGTCCCAAGGATAATGAATCTGATTATCAAACTTTTTACAGGATGCCGTGACACGTTAAGATAGATGTATGAATAGGTCTTTTGTCTGTATGTATGCTACGAGCACATTCAGCAGCAGCAGCTATGAAACACTGGTTGACTAGACCTTTCCAGCCAATATCTCTCTTGGTCTTATATTTATCATTCAATGGCCTATTCAACCATCAGTTTTCTGTACCCATCAAGAACAGAGCACTATCTGCTCCATTACATTTCTTTCCTTCGCTCTTTAATTGCCAGCAAATTAACACAGCCTTTCTGCTTCAATTTGTAGCTGTGATATGCCAAACAATGCTGGCCTGTAGGGGAGATGTGCTCTGGGACTTTAACACAATGTGAAAAGATTGATACGTGGCCTTAAGCTTTGTTGAAGTCCACATTGAATATTGTATATCCCTTTGGGCAGCAGTCAGTGTTGGCAGCTGTCACTGTGACCAGGAACTGTGCCAGTTTGGATGTGAATCAATGCAATACATCACATAGGCACAACATAGCATAGTATAATATAGCTGTTGCTACTCACACTTTATTAAGATTGGACACACTAGCTCTAACAATAACACCCTGAGTATCTATCCAGTGCAGCATCAGGTTAAACAAAGGGGAAGCAGTCATGGTCTTCCAACATGAAGAAGAATTTTGATCAGACGCAGTGACGTGTCTATACCCGCATCAATCCATTTTATACATTCACGTCCTCACAAACCACAAACAGACGCACAAGTAGGAATAACAAAATACTTTGTGCCATTGAAGTCTAACCCTGAAGAGATGTGATGTAACACAATATGTTGATGGGTGCCAAACTAATACTGCAAAATGACTACAACAGCCTCAGAGAAAGCCCTACTCTGTATTCAGACCTATTAGTAACAGTAAAGTCTCTGGACAGAAATTAAATTCATTTCAAAGGATTAGCTTGTTGAGGAAAGCAAAGCTGCCTCGTACTGGCCTTTCAAAGAGAACACCAGTCCAAAACATTATTTTAAGCTATGTTGTACCATCATTACCCAGCTCTACTGCTTCATATTGAATATACTATAGTTGTGTGTCAGGAAACGACAATGGGACAAGTGGGGCCAGAAGCTACAATGACAGAAAGGTGTGAGCACTGGTAAAAGTCAAAAATAGCAAGCTTGGGAGTCACTAAATTCTTTTTTGGAAAGTACAGCAGAAAAATATGAAGAATAATAAGGATATAAATATAAGTATTATGTCACAATGACATGAAATCTTATTAGTTACAGATAAAAAATGTTGTCTCAAGGCTAAGTACTACATCCATCACCCATCACTAATTCCTGCTCATCGAGTCATGAATATTTCTCCCTCTCCATCACCCTCTCTGTCCTAAGGCAAGGTGACATAGAACGCGCTGAATAAGCTTTAATGTGTATGTGCATGAAGCTTTGAACTCTCCTTGTCTGCCCATCTTTTCCATGCCCATCAGCCACCGTTAGAGGACTCTTATCCTAAATTGATTCAGCACGCTAAAGAACTATGGAGAAGGTCGGCAACAACAAATCTGAGATCGAGTGCAGACTTGAGAGCTACTCAGAGCATGTGAAAAAAGACTGGAGAGGGGTGAAAGATAAAATGAGAGCAAGATATGACAGTGATGCCTTGTTTCGCTGCAGGGTAGGGGCTCATTTTATAGATTTTCCCAAGTGTCTTTGCACCTAGTGTCGAGGCAGCACTTATGCTGATGTGTGCATGTTGCCTGATCCTGCAGCTAGAAAAGCAAGTTGCTGCTTTTGCTCAATGCTTCTCGAGCTCAGTGCTGACATTAACTAATATGATGTGACCAGCACCAAGAGCGATACGCCTCGCTGTTACCTGCTAACACTCTGAAAGTCGAGGTGAAAAAAGCAAGTGATATTTACTTATTTTTAAAATGCATGCATTCGAATTTTGCAATGATCGAGGGATGTGTTTCTTATGATGTACATTTTACATTTGCTTGCATGAGTGATAGCCAGATGTAGTGTCCATAAGATAGCAACGAAAAGGTTATCGTTTAAAAAACAGTTAGAAATGTTGACATTTTTGCAACATTTGTGACCTCAGATTTTTTATGGATTGCCTATAAACCTCTTTTCAAAAGTGATTTTTAAAGGGATTTCTGTCTAGAGATGGAATTAGATGATACTGATGCACAACACCCTTGACCACCAACACTGAGAATGATCATCGGAACTGTTTTTAAGAGAAAGGAAACATTGTTCCACCAAAATAACCCGCACCACATCTGCAGATATAAGGCATATTAATTTCTAGTATTTACAGTAATCATGATTGAATGCTGGAAGATGCATGTCTAATTGATGAGAATTACATCAGGAGCACGTGTCAATTAGTTGTGGTTTCTTTTTGAAGCAATGGGTTTGGGTATATAGATCACATGTTTATAATCAGGAGATAGAGATGCACATGCATGAATGCTGTTTAAATCCTCCACTTAGCAAGATTTAACATTTATCTGACTATGGCTGCACCCCAGATGTTGTAAAATAAGTCAATAATGGCAGTTGTCAATGTGCCACCGACACAACAATCCAGGCAAAGTACACATGGACTGTATGCTCATGAATCAGATGGAAACAATAAAATAATTCAGAATTAATTATTACATGACCAAATTTGTTCTTGTGTCTACATTCTACTTTAGTGTTATGTTACATGTATAATTGCTCTTGATCATAAACTTACAACACATTTTTTACCGCCTGAGATCTTGTGAAATCACAAGCTCCTATTTAAGTCTCTGTTAGGGTACACAGTAGTACACTGGAAAGAGTGTAGCACACAACCCTTCATCAACTCACTATTCCCATCACACACTGAGACAGCTCTGCGGGGTAAAGAAGCGATTAAGAAGGAAAATGATTAGTCTGATTGAAGCAAGGCAGAGGCAGGAAAGACATGGGGAGAGATAGCAAGAAAAAAAAAAAAAAAACTTCTGACAGTGACTGCGACACAGACTTCACACATAGACACACATGTACAAGCTGGTGGCTGATTTCTCCCAGAGCCTTCAGGCCTGGACTTATGGCTGCCTTTAGAGATAAAGCACCCCACTATCTCTTGGAGATTTCACTTTCATATAAGTTCTATGAAAGCTGTCGCACTGCGTTTTTTTGAAGTCAGCAAAATGTTGTGCCTTACTCTGGTGTGCATGTGTACATCTAACTTTGTAGTTCACACAGTTCATTTTTACCTGCTGTAACAACTAGACTGCTGTTTTTTTTTCCTTTAGTCAACTTTTAGCTGAGCTTTCTGATAGTTGTATATATCCAGGTTTCAAGCATGTTTTATGTGTAAAACTATCTATAGGGAAACAGCCAAAATTGATTTGCAAACTTCCTGCATTTTTCCTTCTTGCTCTGAACGCTGTTTAGCTGACAGTACCTGGTGTGGTGACATCCCATTCATTCTGGTGACATACAGGTATTTTTCAGATTGTGAAAGTACACTTGACTTTTCCAACTACACACCTGGATGAGGGATATTAACTAATAGACTGTGTCAGCAAGAAAGTGTTTGTGCTGATGGTGTGTGCAAGGGAGTGTGTGTGTGCATGTGCAAGCAATATTCCAACCACATTTATCACTCACATACACTGATCCTGCTGGGGATTGTGCTGTAACAGCTAAAACTCGAAACATCAACATTAGAATTCAATTAATGTGTCTTTACAGGTGGCACTGTGGCAATTCTGCAGTGCTTAACAGAATTTTAGAAATTCTCTATAAATAAGATATATAAAATATTTTCATGAGCATTTCTTGAGTTTATCCTTCATAATACATAGGTATCTGTCATGGCTGGGTATGAGGCTTCATTTTCAGCTGTCTGCAACAGCAAACAAACATCAGCTGCCTGATTGCTCTGGTTTCCACACTGTCAATCATACTGGCAATAGAACAAAAATCAAGTGTGCATTTGTGTTGTAAATACATTTGTATTTTCATGCCTTTACCCTTTTGGATCCTAATACATTCTGAGATAAGCCGACACTTTGCACGCACATAAAACATATTTTTTTTCCTAAAATGATTCCCAAGTTAGACTATGCCAAGTCTTTGTAAAAGCCCAGTGTCCATGCTTTAATACAGAAAAACCTTGAATTCACTTGTACTTCATAAGGCAGATAGGGAGAAAGGACGACCCGGTGGTAAAGAGCATTTCCACACTACTACTCTTAAGAGCTGTTCAAACACCTGTCTTGATGTGCCATTTAAATAAAGACCACACCTCATCCTTGAAGGAGATGGCCCATGCAATGAGACGACTCATACCTGCCAGGCTATGTGGCCCCACCTCCTCATTTCCCGCTGTTCACAGAGGACATCCACGTGCTCCATCACTTTAGCTCTCCTCTGCCGTTCAGTCCTGAGTGTCCTAATGAGGAAAAACAAGGCATTAAACACTGCACAAAAATAATATCCACCCCTAATCGCAAAAGTAGCAGTAATCATGCTACTTCTTATGTAATTAGATGAAACCTGTGCTTTAATGTTTTTAATGTTTATAAACAGAATAATAAGTGCTGCTAGTTGAAATGGTCTTAAAAATATGAATTTAATGGTTCTTACTGCTCTCTAAAAAGAATGCGTAACTTTGTAATATTTATACTTGACAGGGAAAGCTTGGATGCCAGAATCTCCCTTGAGCAAAACATGTAACAAGCTTTGAACTATGCACTGTTCACTGAGGCATAAGTAAAGTGGGGTAGATGCAAACATGTCTAAACAAGCCTCCACTGAATTCATTGGGGATGCTGGCACACACCAGCAAGTATGAGCACAAACAGGTAAGTAAACACAGACACAAGTTAAAGTAGGTGCCGTGCCTGGGAACTTATTGACTAATATTATCTTGATGTGCGGTTCAAATAAATCGTGTGACTCTCATGAAAAACCTACTGTAGTCCTTAAGATAATATCACAAGAGCTCAAGACACCGTTAAACTACATTCAAGCAGACAAGTGGTGTCTGCTTAACTCTTAGCCTACCTTCTAAGAAGCCAAAGTCCACGAAAGAGAGGAAATTTGATCAGATATGTGTATGTATGGCGCCTCAGGTTCCAAATAATTTAGACGTGTGCTCTGCAACTTTCATTAATGAGACAGAATTTTGACCTTAAGGACAATAGTAGTATTAGTTACTAGTTAATATTAGCATTATCTGTTGTACCAGTCCTCTGTTCAACACACAGGAGGGTTCACCATAGTTATCTCACACAGTGAGATATTAAACAAAAAGAGGCAAATTTGCTGAACTGAGTATGTCAGTTTGCTGACTTATGAAAGGGTTTTTTTTTTTATTATTATTAACTTTGTGTTAACTTGCTGCTGCACTGCTCCTTTTTCTTGAGAAATGTAGGTCAAGTCATTACACTGTTGTGCTTTATATTGCATTAATTGGACAAAAGGTAAACCCTACCTAGATAACTTAAGACTGTAGGACTGTAAATATTCAAATAAAAATACTTGCTTTTATTCCTTCAAGTGATTTCGTTTGCACAATAATCTCAACCCTGTCACATGTAGCATATTCACTGGAGTCTTAATTACAGGACAAGTGAGGAAAATCAAGTAGGTTCATATTTTATGTAGCGGCATATTGGTTAGATTTTACTCATTATGCCAAACATCTGGCCAACCCCACCACCTCCTCACAAACAACATGCATCTTCTGGAAAACATACACGGAACCAAAAGAACACATGCGGTATATTCATAATGTCTCTTCTATACAGTAACCTGCCCTGTCTCAAACATTGTGTGCATCATTAGCATCCATGTTTATTACATTTTGTAGCTATAGCTACTTCAATTCCAAGTTACAGCCTGCAACTTGTGTTCCACCCCGCCAAAACAGGTTTTGGGTTGTGAGAAAATTTAAGTGGCCTCATCTCAGATTCCACCCAGGAAGTCACCAGTGGATCAACAAAACATTTTCTAGTCTCTACATGACGAGCAAAACCCGTCAAAAATTACAGTGAGCAACAAGAAAGCACACAGCATTGACCTTTGATATCCAACTGCTGGTGGTAGATTACACAGACACACAGAAAGCTATTTAAAAAGCTGTATAATCGTTTATTCATAGTAAGCTGTCTGTATAATATGTAAATGAACCTTAAAGGCTCTATTTCTCATTCATCTCTTCTTTCACTTTCATCATACAGTATGAGAAAACACGAACTTGATGAACTGGGTTGATTCTGCAGTTTGTGCTTCAGCCCACTTCAGACATCTGACCCAAAGTCAGCAATTACAGCATAAATATGAGAATTGACAAAGAAGCTTTTTTCAGTGTTGCCCACGTTGTCATCGCAACCTCACCACAATCTACACGCTGAAAGTATTTCACATAGATCAATGTTAGTTTATGTTGTTACGTATGTATGTATTTTGGTACATTTTTCCAAGAACAATGTGCATCACTTTCAAAACCTGCAGAAAGAGGACAACACTGCTGATTTTTCACAAATGCTGCATGTGCAAATGGAAATCCCCTCGACGCATTTAAATGAGATATGATGCTACTACCTTATAGCAATTCTGGTAAATGAGTGGCCAAGTTCATCGATGTAAATGTATTTTACAGTTACTAACCAAAGTTAACTATCATGGCTTGATTGGTGTCAGACTGAAACATATAATAAGATTCTTAAGTATAGTATAGTATATATAAGTATAGTACCAAAAAAGTCAATTTTAACATTTCTCTTCTACAAAGGTGAAGGCAAATGGAAAACAGCATGTATGTAAAATGCATATATTGACATCTTGCACATTAGAAACATGAATATCTTCAAAATGCTGTAATAAAGAGATGGAAGATGTGCTTAAAGCTTCCCTCCACACAAAGTAGTTAAGTAGTCTTCAGCTTCCAGCTTGTAGTGGAGGAATTAATTATTAAAGTTACTTTAGCGCAACCTTTTATACCACCGAAATAGGGACAATCATATGACATCTAACCTATTAACTTTATGAATAGTAAAAGTATGAGATGTGGCATCCCCCAGCGTAGTTAAATAAAGTAAATAGTACAATACAATACTATACAAACAGTATATCCATTTGCTTTAGTTACTGAAATTTTTAGAAGAGCAACATTAGTGGAAATCTGTCATGCCCACCCATCTCTCAGTGACAATGCCCTATATGGCTTAGAGGCACATAATCTCCATATGCTGATACTTGATAATATTAACCAACCAACCAGTGTTGTGCATCTTCCAAGTACATGTACCAGGTAAGCAGAAAACTTCATACTACACTGCTGTCAGAAATGCATGTGTTCGCTGTAATAGCATGACAGCAGATGGGAGACAGCATGACAGCACCAGATAGGAATTATGATAGTAATCGATCGTGCAGTCAACCAGGCCTTTGCACAATGCCATTCACATGTACAGTATGCATGTTCACACGCACAAAAGGACAAACCCAGCTCATAAGAAGCCAGTGATGTCAGAGTTCTTCTGGCCATCTGCAAAGTCTGCTGCTGACAGAGAGAGTGTGTGTGTGTGTGCGTGTGTGTGTGTGTGTGTGTCCAGGGATAACTAATCATCACAAATGCCCTGCGGGAATAATCCATCACACTCTCCTTTATCCTCCACAGACATGCATCACATACGCACTATCGACTTCCAACTCTAATTCATCACCCTGAGTCAAGTGTTCAACTTGCCAAGTGTCCCCACTGCTTCTCTGTGCCACCATCAGAAATTATTTTACTTCAGCAGGCTCACACTTGAGGCCGAGTCTCATCTGCATACTTTTTGCCACACTACATCATGCAATTAACAAGATAAAAATATATGACAGGGCAAAGTAGGCAAGGGACAGACCTTGAGCAACACAAAATAAACACTTTTCCTTGATTAAAATGAATGCACAGGATCAGATAGGGAATTATCTGATAAATAGTTAGCTAGATTCATACACCTTGAAAGTGCATTCATGCATCACAAACCATAGCAAACCCATAAGAACAAACTGTCAGAAATTACCACGGCTCAGAATTCAATATATTGCTGCTACGTGACAATCTCAGTCACAATCATGGCTCCTACAGACCCGCCTCCTTAATAAGTAAATGTAATTCCATCTTAATTCATTGAACTCTCTGTGGAACAGAGACCTTCAGTTCACATCCTGTCACAAGGGGATTGGGTTTCAGCAGAGATGCAGACAAATATTTACAGTATGAAAGTCAGTCTGACCAAACATTGCTGTTCCCACAGCGATGCATTTGGACATTGTGCAAAGACTGTAGTAATGACATAAGGAATTGTGTATATGCAGAGCAGCGGGGAGCTTTCATTTGGGGGTGGATAAAAAAAGCTTTTCTAAAACCTTGAAATCTAATAAAGTATAAAGGGATAAAGTCATTACAGCCCAGCTGTCCTGAGACAACCACAAAAATCTTTGAAGTTGCATTTGTCCTTTGGCAACTGGAATGTGTGTCCTCTGCTGGGATTTACTGTCCATCATGTTATGTAACGATGTTTGGCGACGGTTCCTTCCAGCACAGTTCACAAACCCACTTGTGTGACACAGGATCAAACAGGAAAGAGGAACTTGTTTTTCTACACTGTCTCAAAGAGAGACGGTGGACACTCTCTCTCACTCTCACGCTTTTGATGATTGCCTGGGCACGATGGAGTAATTACAATAATCAGTGCTTCCTGCCAGAATAGGTTAGATTTTTAATACTCTCTGCTGCAGCCATACACAGACAAAGCCAAGAAAAACTTCAGGAATAAAGCGGTATGTGTAGATGGTGAAAGCTGAATTTTCTGCTTATGGAAAGATTAATTTATAAGTAACAACCTGTTGATATTATTTATTTGGCTTTTCCACATTCATTTCAGTTAAGTATCACATTATAAAGCAAAGACAAATAAGTGAGATTACTGATCACAGTGATGTACATGGCTTTTTATGTTTATGACTTTTGCGGCCTTGCCAAACAGAAAAGGAATTACTTGTTTGTTTCTAATTTCATTAAACAATTCATCTAGGATGCTGTCCAAATCAATTTGTTAATACCGGTAAAATGAGGTTCTCTTAAGTTGGTAATTGTGCAGAATTTTAAGGCGATAGATTCCTCATACGGGTACAGCATAAAATGCATTTAAAAGGTATGCCTGTTATTTTGGCTTGTTTTAATTTGTTTGCTTTTGAATATATGTGGTCCTTTATTAGCCATCTAGTTGTCATTTCTTTTTTCATTTCACTAGTCTGCAATGATCAGTAAATATGTACTTGGTTCGGGGAATCAGACATTCAGTATTTTATGTTAAAAGTACCAAAGAGTAATCAAGTTATCATTGAATATTTGCCACACACAAGACTGTGTCATCATCTGTGGTAGATGAATCATTTGCCTAATTAGGCGGTCATTAGTGATGATAGGTTGTCAGTTTTGTTGCTTAGGGGCTGCAACTCCTTGCTCACAACAGTTCCCCTTTTCACATTTACTTTTGTAGACACTTTCTTTCTCTCCTCTTGCCATTTTCCATGTTGCATGTGCTTTGTGTGTCAGTTTTACTGGCCTTTCCTTTTCTTTCCATCATTTTTCTCTCACAATCCTATTTCACCTGCATTCCTTATCTCAGCCAGGGAAGCTCTTCAATGCAAATAGGCTCCATTTTTGTACCATTACAATAATCTGACACAAGAAAACAAAAAGACTGGCTCACTGATGGAAGTGTTTGTTATCTTACCATAAAAGACATAATTAGCATGTTGTACTTACCAGGATTGAAGACATTAAAGGAAGAAATGTGAAATGTGAAATGGACTTTTCAAAGCTTAACAGGTTCAAAATTTTATGTCAAAAGTTTTCATTTTGCATCTATATGGAAAATTCTAATAAAATAATATTCGTACTGGACTACACATATATGTAGCATAACCCCCCCCCCCTCACTAAAAGGTCTTATACATATTGCTTTGTCACATTTGTGTTGCATAAAAAAAAAAAAAAAAAAGTGTACGAGCTGTGTGCATGCATGCTGAAAATGCACAGAAACACTGGGGGATGATACTATTTGGAAGATCAACAGTAATAATAGCATATGTCATGCAAAATCATAATTCTACTGCCAGACACTGTCATACTGCATGTGATGGTTTCAAAAGTGACAGGTGGCTGCATTATTTTCCATTACTTTTGTAGCGCAATGTTAAAACAAAAAGAATATTAAATTCTCTTCAGCTGAGACCGTTGGAGCACTTTGGAAATGCAACTATTCTGACACTCATCTTGGACTAAATTTAAATTCCATCATGGTCTTGCTCACAAGCCCCAAGACATTAAACTCTCTGGCTCAGACTTTAAAAATACAAATGGAAAAAAAAAAAAAGTGTGTGGGATTTGCTTAAGTCTGTTGGCATTTTGCGATTTAAATGACTTTAAATCAAATAAGACACTGTACTGTGCTGTAAAGGATTCTGTCCAGTGTCCTTACAGATTGTTTATCTGTTTTTGCTACAGCATTCACCCTCATGAAAAATCAAACAAAACCCAAATATAAAAAATTAAATAAACTTTTATTCATTAATGCTTGACATAACCTTTTTTTGCATCGATTTTCCTTTCCTCCCACACATGGAACCAGCCATGTATAAAATCTTCTCTTCGAGAACCAGAAAGGCAGAAAAATAAACATGAACACTAACTGCCGTACTGTGTTTCTGAAAATAGCCTTTCTCATTAGTTAGCTACAGTCACTGCATTTGAATCACCACAGTCTGTATCAGTACATGGTGGTTTACACAGCCATCATGCAAAACCAATCATACTGATTATTCACTTAAATCCAGGCCATTTCTCTTCAGGAGTTACTGTAACTAAGATTAAGATGATTATAAAGACCAACTTACTCATAGTTGCAGTAACCAATCTAACTTGGTGGGAAAATGATAGAAAGGCTGCCACGTCCAAAGCAAACAAACCTCTAACTTAATAGGCCAATCCATCAACTTTTTTGGCTTCGAGACAGCCAAACTCCCTCTGCCAGTTCCTTAGTTCTCTCTGACAGCTTCCATTCGGCCCGGTAGCGTAAATCATCCCTCTCCTCTCCTAAATCTACCAGCTCAATCCTCAGGAACATTTCTTTCTCCAAAATCATTGAAGCTAACAGAGAATCTGTAGCTTGTCTTGTTGTTGGCAACCTGGGGGATGAACGAGAAACCCCATAGCGAGGGGGTAGAGCACTTTTAACCCCTTTGCTTCTGACTTGCTCTTCCTCATGTTTCACCAACATCACCGCTCTATCGTCTGAGGTAGGTGTACTCAAAGAGCTCTCACTGGTTGGTTCAGATTTAGGAAAAGGCTGTGTGTCCTCGGACCCGTCATGATCCACTTGGGGGGCAAACTTTCCGTTGCTTTGTCTATTGATGGACAGACAAGGAGGCCATCGGACGGAGAGGCATCTTGTCATTGCCAGCCATAATTCTTGCGGCCTGAGTAAACCTAACCTCTGGGATACATTTGTGTCACATATGTTGTCAGTAGCTGGTTGCCAGTTGTCCAATCGTGTGCATTCTGCTGTTGTTTCAGTCTCTGCCAGCACTGGGGTAGATAGTCCATTAGAGTTCTTTAGTGACAATTGTTCTTCTCCATCTTCATTCCTTGACTGTAGCTGTGAATTCTCTCCAAAACTCAAAGAGCTGCTGAACCTCTGACTCCTCTTCATTGCACTCTCTGCCTCGGCACCTGCCAGTGAATCTTCATCTGGTGAACGTCCATGTGGTGACGACTGCTCTTCAAAATCCTTTAACCATGGCTGCTGATTCTCTTTAGAAGCTGTGGAGTTGCTTGCTGTGTGGCCTTTTCTCATCCTTGGCCAAACAAGTCCACTGTTTCTGCTTTATCTGCCAGCTGTCCAGTGCTGCTTTTCTTTCTGCTGAGCAATGACCTACTGAGGGGAAGGAAGGACTGGAATCAAAGCTACCACAACAACTACAATAACAACAGCAGTCTAAGCAGCAGCAGCAGCGGCGGCGGCGGCGGCTCTGTTAGCATGGCACTTTCTGACATAATCTCTGCTTCAAGAGGCACAGCTTTGGCTGGGGAGATGGGCTGTGATGTCATGTGTCTTCATGCACACACACAAACCCCCCCCGCATGGCTATGTGTTCACGCTCCAGTCGAGTCAGCGGTGACTTGCCTCAAAGGGGTGTCACATTGCATGATGTCATGACTAGATATAAACCAGGAGTCTGGAAATGGTTTGTGTCTGTGTGAGTGTCCTCAAGGAAAAAAAACATCCATGACCCCCAAAACTGACCTAGATGTGTAAAGGGGAATTCATAGTTGATGTATTTTGTTGGGGGGGGGGTTCAATTCATAGTACTCTAGTTCATCATAGTTATGATTAAATGGATATTTAGTTCAGACTTTTTTGTAAACAATACTGTCTGTTCCCCAAGGAGAAATTAGAAATAACTATTAGTATGTGTGAGTATCTAGATACTGAATCCATAGCAGATGCTTTCTCATTATATATCAGGCAGCTTTTCATTTTATAAATGTATCTATCATCTCACATTTACACTGACGCATTTTGTATGTCTGATAGATACAGAATCAGACTTAAGGAAAAAAAAAATACTTGCGTAACTGCATGTGCTACATATGTAGTGTATGTGTGTGTCTACGCAGTGAGTCCATCCAGTCCCACGTCAGCGGTGGACAATAGGTCAGCCATTTGCCTCTTTGCTTTTCCATTTATGGATGTGGTGGCTGCTCAGACTGCATGTGTCTTCGCTCATTCAACGTAGACCTTCTTACATCACCACAGGTTAAAAGGGCACCAACCACTGTCGATTCCAGGCTGGCTGGCCTTATCACACACATACGTATTCCAGATGATAAAATCTGTTGAGTCAATTTTTGTGGACAGGGAGCTGCAAGTCACTGTAACTGTGAAGAAGTCAATGAAACAATTACAGATACTTTCCTGATTTGTTTTATTTACAAAAAATAGTGGTGATCAACAATGTCAGGTGCAAACCGCTGTTACACAACAACCCACTGGCATAGATTGACTACGTGCCCTCAAATCTTGAGAAAAAACATTTGCTGCACTATTTTCCCCATCTCATAAATTCAAACTGAATATTTATTGAGTGGAGGAGAAAAACTGGCAGATTAATTTTGCCAGGATTTTCTGTGACAATTTATTATATGCCTCAAGGGAAAAGCAGTTAAATTACACCCTGCCTGAGGAAAGCCCAGATATTTGCCTTTGTCTAAGGATTATTTATGATAATACCAGTTGATGTATCTATTACTGGTCCTCACCGGATGGCAAAGTTAATCGTTAAAACACAATTTAGTGAGAAGTTCAGATCACTGGTATTTTTGAGATATTGATGTTTACACATTCAATAAAGTTGGAATTTTATCTCACATCCATTCTATGTAAGGGCATCAATGCATTAGTGGAGGAGATCTCTCTGGGTCTGTTACCAATGCTACGTTTGCAAGAGGGCATTGGGAGAGGACACAAAAAAATATGGACAAACACACTGCATATACTCTAAAATGTCTCCTGGCAGACTAATACAGACTCTTGGCTTCACACCACCCCCCCTCCCGGAAGATGGTGAGAAGGACCACAGTTTGCTGCTGAATAATGTATCTGTGGAAGAGGTTGAATAAACACAGAATTGTAAAATCTCATTTTTTTATACATGTGTGTGTGTGTGTGTCTTCTAAACTTCTGTGCCTCGTGTTTACTTGAAATGAAAAGGTTTATAGTGTAATTTAAGCAAAGTGTTTCGGTTACACAGGCACGAATATCATGGAAAAAGAGTCACCGAGTTTGAACCCAACGGAGGCTGCTAGTCTGAAAAAATAATGATAATAAAAAAGCTTTCCACAGAAACCGCAGAGTAGCGAGGCGGCACTATTTTTCGTAATCACATGCTATTTCTGGACCGTGCCGTCATTTATAATTCAAGCACACAGTACACAAGCCATTAAACTCACCCTCGGGTCTGCTGAAGTTGGCCGGAAAATGTCTAACTCCTCAGCGGCAGGTGAGTCGAAGACAGGCCGGCCGGATGGCGGCGCTGCGGACCGCTCACACTGCCGGGCACGAGGAGGACGGAGCGGATGTAACGCCACTTCTGATTGGTCGTCGTCTCGTGGCGAACGTGTGAAGTCCGCCGTGATTGGACGGCCGAAAGTGGGCGGTGCCGAGTAGGACTTTTCATTGATATAACCTACAGCTGGTGGCCACGGCTCCGCCACACACGGAGTGAAAAGGCTGAGAAAGTGACGAAGGGCTTGATGTAGGGGGTGGATTTTATTTCTTAAAGAACGCTCGAGAATTGTTTTATTATTATTGTTAACAGTGGCACACCAAAGACTCTCGGAGGACAGCCAGGATGCTCTGCCACGTTACTCGTCCGGACTCGGTGGTGATGGAAGTGGAAGTTGATGCGAAGGCGAACGGTGAAGATTGTCTGAATAAGGTAGACTGAGCCACAATACACAAAACCTTTTGTTGTTGTTGTTGTTTTGATAAACACGGTGTCTCCGACAGGCCAATGGGGATCTTGTATCATGTCCGTCTAAGGAAACTTGTGTTAAATTAGGAAGTTAACTCAAACCCGCCGCAGGAAATAAAACGATCAGTGTGTTGGCTTGACACAATTATTATCTGACATTATAATAATCAGAGTCAACTCCCATCTGCGGAACGCAACAGCAAGAAAACTAAGTGGAGCTCTTCCTCAACCCTTTGTCATGAGCCGGGAGCGGGGAAACAAGATGTTCTGCTGCTCACGACGTGCCGAGAAAAATGACAACCACTTCCTATTTCTAACAATGAGGCTCGATTATAATGTTGATCTGTAGTCTAAACGTAGAGCTTGACAAACTGGACATGTGCAGGAGAAGTTTGGTGACATTGGTGGGAGCTGACAGCCGCCTCTACCTGCGCGGCTTAGTCAGGGGCAGATGGCTCTGTCGGGGTTACTACAGTTCACTCTTCTGCCTCTGCAAGACAGCTCCAGTCAAACTGCAACTTCTGCTTGAGCGAAGTTGTTAAAACGCCCCCTTTTTTTTTTAATCCAGTGTTAAGTTGACAGGAACAAGGTGGCAGATGAACTGTTTTTTTTGTCCTCCCCTTTCATCTGTAGCCTCCAGTTGGGTCTTTCTTTTCTCCCTTGCGCTAATAAAGTGTACAGCTACTTCATATGCAAGGCCTATTCCCAACTTGCCATGGGTATGAATGAGTTTTATCTCAGCCTCCGGGCTCCCTGCAGACATTCAGCAGAAGTTATGCAATAACCCCCATGTCTGCTGCATAGGATTCTGGGTTTGACAAGCCCCCACAACCCCAGTGGGCTCTCCAAGTTTACTTCCATCCCGGGTTTGGGGGTATTGATGGGTGTTATCTATGTGAGAGTAGCACTGCGGCAGCAGAAATCCAAATGAAGGAGGTGATAAAAGCACTTTTCTTCCATTAACCTCATTTAGATAGTCCTGTGAAACTCCTGAGTCCTGCTGAATCTTCCCACCTTCTATTGGGAGGTAAATGCCATTTAGGTGTCTAATTCAAGGGCATCTTAGTCAAGACGTTAAGTGGCATCTCTGTTCTTAAACTATATAATGTGATGCAGCCAACTGTTGTAGTAACTAGCATGAAGTTTCATCTGGGTGAATGATTTTCTTTTCCACAACAGTAGCCCTTTCTAAAATCCATCACCTTTGCAACCGTTTTCTTTCATCTCTCTGCAGGTTTGTCGGAAGTTGGGCATTATTGAAGTGGACTACTTTGGGCTGCAGTTCACGGGCAGCAAAGGAGAGAACCTGTGGCTGAATCTGAGGAATCGAATCTGCCAGCAGATGGATAATGTGGCCCCCTGTCGCCTGAGGCTACGGGTCAAGTTCTTTGTGGAGCCCCATCTCATTCTGCAGGAACAGACAAGGTACATTTACCGACCCACAAGCTGCTGCATAGACGATGTCTGCACATCTGCAATCAAAATTGTGTCAGCCTGTCGTATCATAATGAAGTCTTTTTATTTTAATTAAAATATCCTTCTATTTCCTTATGATTGCATATGATATGCAACAAGGAGCACTTGGTGGAAAAAAAAACAAACAAAGTCATCCTTAGTCAGTGCGTAGAGCTGATCATTTGTTTCCGACACAGTGAAATACCCTATAGTAACCTCTTCCTTCAGCTCTTCTGGGGTTACTATAGGTCGTTTAGGAGTAGCGACAGGCAGGAAATGTGATCCGGCAGCTCTGGGGCTATGTTGCTCTTTGGCTGCCCCAGGGGACCCTCTGTGTCACAGCCTGGACCTCTGTCACTACTCCCATTCAAACTCAAAATAACTTTTGTTGTGCCTTGTGTTTTTTTATTATTTTTTTTTTTTGCCGGGGGGTGGGGGTCCCAATTGTTTTGTGGTCATTTTGTTTGAACAAAAGCACAGCCTTCAGTTTGACATCTACGCAGATGCTTTTTGAAAACAGGGCCATTGTAGGGTGTTTTTCACTTTTGCAGCTCCTTTTCATAGAAACGTTTATCACAGTTTTTGAAAATACTAGGATGTAACTTTGTCCGCGTCTCTGTGATTTCCAGTCACGTGTATCGGAAATTTCATTGGTCTGTTTTTGTTTGCAATAGCAGATAATATCATTGAAATCATATCTTCCCTTACTATCTCTCCTCTTTATCTTATTAACAGTAACAAAACATACTTAGGTAGACCAGAGTAACAAGTCTAACTTGTTACTCTCCAGGCCAATTTGATGGAAACAACAATTATAATGTTCTTATGCTGCCCTCAGAACCTGTCAAAGAGTCTTGTATCATACACACTATCTAGTGTGGTGCTGCTGATCTCGTATTCTCTCCAGGCGGTGTGAAGGGTGTTTGGTGGCGCGAGATTGGATATACGGCTCAGGGTTGAGGGCACTCAAGAGGGGAATCTGTTTGGAATTTTATTTAGCGTTGCCACACTGCTCTTGCCCTCTCACTCATACAAACAGCATGTCATTCATTAAAATGACACACATCTGACTTGGCCAGGATTTATCTGGCATTCCAGTGAGCTCACCCACCGCCTCACCATCAGCTCCGCGTCACTCCCTCCTCAAAAAAAAAAAAAAAAAGATAACAACTTTGCCTTCCCCCAATGTAATTATATAAAAATATGCTATCCACATTCTCTCTGTTCCTCCTCCTTGCTCCTTCCACCCACACTACCCCTGGTCCATATTTGGCAGCCTTTGAAGAAGAAAGTGAAAGGCGCTGGGGGGGGTGGGCGAGGGTGAGGGTGAGGGTGGAGGACACTTGGCTGCCTGTGCTCTGACCTCAAATAGATTAGCAGGGGTTATCAACAGATGGCTGGTGTCGGGTGGGGGGAGGGAGGTGTGACGGGTTTGTGGAAGAAAGAAAAAAGGTGACTTAAAGATGTGCGATGGCAGGGAAAGCTACGTGGAGTTGCTGCTAATAAATACTCACACATGGCAGACACCTTCATGATGTCAAGTTGCGTGTTTAATTTTGGCAGAGCGTTGATGCCATCCATCTGCTCAAAGGTGATATTATTTAAGTGTTGCTGGAGGAGAAAGGGGGAAAGCACTGAAATAAGTTTTTAGAGATGAGGTTGCGATGCTGGCAGTGCACTGTTGTTGCATTTTGGGCACCAGCACACAGCTTTGGGACATGCATTTACAAAGGTTGTGAAAACACGACACTCCTTTAAATTACTCTTGTTTATATGTAATCTTATGCATTCTTTTCATAACTAAATATGGTAATTATAGTTCACTTCATTTTGTATGTCAAATTAATAGTTTGAGGGCTGCAGAAGCTCAATTTTTACTTATTTATTGTGCTTGTCACCTTTGACCTATTTAGGCTACCACAGCTTCTACGTGTCCCGTCCACTCTGCCTGCAGGAACTAAACTTCAACAAGTTTCTGTTTTGTTTTTTTTCCTCCTTTGCATGCCTGCTGGCCATTTGTACCAAATGGGAAAATAATCAGAACGTGATTGTAAAATGTGTTTCCAGTCCCTGTCCTTCTAAAGCACATTTGTTATATTTACAGAGAATTAGGAAGCCATTGTAGTCATTAAACCATCTTGTGTTCTGTTTTTGTTGTTTTTTTTAACGTTAAGTACCTGATACTCACTCACACAACAGAATGTTTCTATTGCTCGGTCATTAGCAAGAGTCTGTGGCTCCACTTGTGGGAAAAGAGCTGGCAAGGGAGTACAGATGAATATTAGCCCAGAGAGCAAAATCTGGCTCATTTACAACCTTTATTTTTTGATGAATGTGCAATGTACCAATTAAATACAGTAAAATCTGGCAAATATTTTACAAAAATTTAGATAAGCAGAGGGGTGGGCCTTCTTGACGTCCCTTTTATAGGTCTTATTACATAATCCGCACTAGACTGAGCATGCACAGAGCTGCTTATATAAGCTGCTGTGTACTGTGCTGCCACGTAAAGCTTAGCAGGTCACTTGAGCATTCTTACTCACATGCAGCCAACTATTTGGATATTTTGTTTAATTCATCCTCAGAGAACATTCTATTCACATTGAAACACACATTTGTAGTATTTCAAACCAGTGTGTGCTTGCCTTTCATACCACAATGAATCTCCTCTTTTTTATATATATAGAGTATCAAGTGTCAGTAATTAAACCTTTTTGTGGTTTTATATAGATTTTTTTTTTATCACATACAATCAAAGTTCATATCAGCTGATATCTATTAAATTCTGCTTGATTCTCTGGCTTTGGAAGTCCTTTCAGTTTCTCCTGACATTCCCATAGATTCCCAGCTTGCTTTTCAACACTTTCGCTAAATGTTAAAAATTTTATCATTGGGTGGCTACTTCCACATTGGTCCTACATTGAAGAAAGACCCGATTATACTATTCAGGCCTTCTCGTGGTTTGAGATAGCTTTTTACACAAAGATGTGATCTTTTTTCTTTTAAAAAAATATAGATTACGTCCACAGATCTGATTTGCATTCATCAGTCTTTCCCTGACGTGCCCACCTATGTGTTCTTATTACAGGAAACACTTCGTTGGTAAAAGGTCTCAGCCAAGGGCTACAACAACAGCCTGTCTTATCTACATCATTTAACACCTCTTGCTTGGGGGTGATTCTGGTTTAAATATGTGAATGTTTCCCCTTCATTAGCCCATGCACTTAGCATTCTGATCAGACAAACATTGGATGCCCTCAAAGGGCAGCGCTATTAGCACATGCTTTATCGGAGTTCTTGATTGTTAACCTGCTCAACCCCTTTGAGAATGAGTTTATCTTTAACTTCAATCCAAACGGCTTTAAACAAGGAAGGTTTATTTTAATCAGCATGTCCTCATAATAATTGCATCCCAACAGAAAAGCTGGGAGTCAAAAGTCATCAACATATATCTAGGTGCAAGTTTGATTTGTGCTCTTCTCCACAGAGTCCCTGAGCTAATAAGGCAGAAATCAAAAGGATTACAGAGCAGGCTGACAAATGTCCAAATCCAACTGTACGGACTCTGCTCTCTGGATGTCATTGCTCTCAGAGAACAGTATTCCTCCTCCTTATGTAATGGCAGGCTGTCCAAAGACGTGCAAGTCAGGGAATGCATTTGCCTGCCTTGTGTTAGCCTTAGGACAGACTATCGATCATGTTCAGAGTTTTTTTTTCTTGCCTTTCCTGCAGTGGATGGTGGGATGGTCCCCAAACCTCTGTAGCTTTTGTTGAATGGATCAACTGAGAAAACGGTTTTCTAAAAGAAGACTCTTGACTGAATGGTTACATTAAGTCTCATTCATGCATTACATGAACCTCTGTGGCAACTTGACTGATTTCAGTTTTGACTGGCATCAGTTCACCCATGAAGACTGAGGGTAGAGAATTAGATCTCTGACAAAATCCCAACGCTAGCTCTCCAGCCAAATGTTCTGCAAAAACAAGTAATTTATTCAGGTCACACAGAAGTTATAATTTTCAGTTCCCTGACAGGCTACAGAGACAATCAAGTCGAACAGCGATCTGGATGCTTGTGAGTGTTAAAGTGTTCAGAAACAGCACCCAAGCCTTTAGAGCAAAGCTTCACTGTCAGTAATTAGTCGCTGAAACTCGGCCTGCAGGTTTCTTTCCTCCATTTGTTGTGCTCTTCAGTAACCTAGCCCTTTTTTGAAGTAATAACATTGTCAATTGCCTGGGAATGACAGATTTCTTATTTGTTTAGTGCCTGAATTTAGGATTTATGCCTGGTTTTAATTACTATTTTACCATCCAGTGCAGAGCAGCAGCCTGTAATTCAAGACATTTATCATACAAACAGCTTCTTTATTTTATTGCTGTATAGTTTTAGGTTTGGCTTTGTTTAGCAACTTTCTCCTAAATTACGCAATTAAAACTTCACTAAGTGTCTTGGTCTCTGACTTTTCTTTCACCATCCTTTGGAGGAGATTTTCAGCAGAGTTTAACATCGGTCATTGACTGCTAGTAACCTCACAGCACACACAACTGCTGGCAGTATGTCATCTAACTTGCTCACAAATGCATTGTTGAGCGCACCGCCAATGAGGTCTGAAACTCTGCCGGTGATTGGCTGGGCGAGTTGTAGTCTCCAGGCAGAGGTGTTAAGTTTCAGTTTGTGGGGACGTGTTCTTCTGTGTAGTGAACTGACTGGTATTCTGTCTACTTGGGGAACAGACATTGGTCAGGGAGGACACATTAAAAATGGGGCTGTTTTATAGATGGGTGGAACAAACTGAAGAGAGTTTAGTTGACTTCGTTGTCTCATGTTTTTGGAGGATGGAAAAAAAAAGTATAAATATTTAAAAAGAAAAATCTCAATTATAAAAGAATATACCAAAAGCTTCAACACAGAATTACTAAAAAAGCAGAATGCAAAAACTCAGTGATATTTCAGTGGTTTAAATGTAATGGTTTAAATACTGGGTGGAACACATTAGGTGAAAAACTTGAATCCTCTCATCCTCATCCCCTTGGCTCAGCTCTGCAGCCAGTGACCTATTTTCAGATATTCCCTTACAGTCTTCAGGCTTGCTTTAATTGAATTATTCCAGAAAGAAAATCAAGTATTCAAACATCTCTGTAATCTCTGTAAAAACATTTATTTGTCTTGCGCTCTGTTAGCATTCACGTGAGTATTGTGTCTGTGAACGTATTATTGTGATGATAGTGGGTTATCTATGGCCCAGGAGGCTTTGGGCTCGTGTTGGTGATGGTTTAAACAACACATCACATGGACTGCAATATCTTATTTTTTTATTTATTTTTTTATTTTTTTGTAACATATACTTCACCGATGTGTCTGATGCATTGATGCATGTGCAAATGCGTCTGGATAGTGATTCATATCCGTCCCTGACTTGCTGAATCAAACAGGCTGAAAGGTGGGGTCTAGTTGCTCATGGTGAGTCGAATGTAGCCTGGCAATCTGTCACAGCAAGAGACCAGATTTAAGTCCTGTGATTCTGCTGAGTCTAGTCATTTTCATGGGAGACACACTGAATTAACTTCTATCATCTGCTCAGATGCGCTTTGGGTTTTGCGTAGGGATCATTTGTACATTACGCCTCTTGTCATGTCACCTCAGTCACAGGCTGGTGCAAACCTGGTGGGTTTGTAAGGAACTATACGTCCAGACACATTCATTTTAACAGTTTTGTCCATTCAGGAAGGAAACAAATTTTAAAAAGTAATTTTGAATTTCATCAACACCAACTCAACATATTAGCCTGAAAGCCCATGTTGGAATCACTGTGTGCTTCTATGGGCTTGTGTTTCACAAGCACACTGATCCTTGGACAGCAGTCTGAGCAGCTATCCACTTAACACAGAGGACAAGGGGGTTTAGATGCTGTGACTGTAGGAAATTATGTTAATTTTTAGCACCAAGACAGGGGGTTTGAAGGAAGCTTCTGTGTTTTTAAAAAGCAGCGTGCTGTTGGTGTTAGTCATGTTTCTGTGGTATTTGAAAGCACGCCTATCTGATGCATCTCATCAACCCTCAGGGAAAATTGGGCACCAACAGCTGCCGATGAACTGTAGTTACCTCTATGGCAGCCCTGTTAGCCTGTTGTACTTCTTAGGCTATAATTGGTGTTCTCTCCACACTACAGTATTTAGCTTCAGCAAAGCATGCACACTTGTTTACCCACGACGGCAACCACACGTCAGGTTTTTCAGTGGCCTGATGTTACATATTTGAGACTGCTTGTCACCGTTTGTAAGTAAGAAACAATACCAGTTACCAGTGTCGAGTGTAACTACGACATGACAACAAGCTCTACATTTATATGTTTACAAGAGTATTCAACATACTAAATGCTTACAATGGTCTATAATAACCTCTTCCCAACCCCACTTGAACTAGAGTAACCTCCGCAGCTTGCCCTATAGTGACTCTTTGTCAGCACCCTGTAGTAAACTCCCAGTCAAGTGAGCCCTATTGTTTGCATCACACAGGTAGCTAACTGGCAGCCCTCCGTCACATGATGCCTGCGGGGCCTGATACAATAGAGCACTGTGTTTGTGTGTGTGCGCGCGTTGGAGGGAATGGGATGTTTAACACCATATCAAAGCCCTGTTTGTTATGCCTGAGGCTAGTCAGCCATGGGGCTTCCTTGTTGTGGTCTGGGATGGTGTAAACTGACTTTGTTTGAGTACCTCATGGCTGCTGTTGATACTCCTTGAAAGCACTGACTGTGTGTTGGGTGGGGCATGTCTGTAATGTTGCGCACTGAACCAGTTACAAGTCAACACATTTGTTTTCTGTGTCCAGGTGCACCCTGCTCTCTCCGGAGTCTGTTTTTTTTTTTTTTTTTTTCATTCTATAAGATGACAGCGGAAACAGCTTGCTATCACGTTTCATCTCGGCCCTACGAGATATCTCTGCTAGATTTGACTACATCAACAAATAATGGATTTGCAGAAACTTTAATAAAATTGATCTTTTGTGCTATGATCCTCTTAGACTCAAAAATGTCCCTTTAAACCCTCACAAATATCCTGAGGCCACAATTTGGCCTCCTTTGCACGAATAAAATACATCTGCGTCATGCTTCAAAGAGAAAGGGCAGCTCACAGGAAATTTTCAGCAAACTAACAAGCAGTTTGAGGTGCACTTTTCTTTGCTCTCAGGGTTTTCTGGGCCAAAATATTCAGTATTTTTCTTTACACATGAAACTGTTCTACCACTGGAATATTTGCAAAGGTGTAGTTTTGTTTAATGTGGAAGGATGTGGAGGGAATGGGTGGATATTAAAATGAAAGAGGTCAACTTATCAGCTTATTATCGGCGGAAAACAAAGCTGTCCAACCGGTTTGTGTTCACAGACGCAGGTGACCTGAATCAGGATCTACAGTGCATTTACAGTCTGCTTAGCTCTTGCCCACAGGTCATCTTGTGTAGGAATCTGTGCGGGCTACTTTAGTTCAGCGCGCTTCGTGATTGAAGGGCTGAGTCAGTCAGGGGGTTTCTCTTTTTGACGTCTCCTGCTGTTAGGAGGAAAGAATTCCTCACATCTTCGGGTTACAACAATGGAAAGGCGCTGATCTGCCATGGCTTGCTTATTTTGAAAATTGGGCTGTTTTCCTTGACCACGCCAGAACTCACTGTTCTCATTAATCATTCAGCCTAAACAATAACAATAGCTGTCTTTGCCTGATATTAATCTTTGAACTATTTTCCCAGCTTTAACTTGGTAAGTCCATCTTAGGGTGATTCTTAGACACCTCAAACTCAAGTCTGGCAAAACAAGATTATTGCTCTTTGGTGACTTTGGACACATTGGAGAACATTATTGACCCACAATGAACCACAGGGAAAAACACATGGACAGGATGTTGGCAATCACTGCTCTTTTTAAATCCCTTCACTGCATTCGACAGTTCGACAGATTCATCACTCACACATAGCAGTTATGAAATTGGTCCTGAAGATACCACAAAAGCAAAAGTTCAATGGCCTTTTCAATTTATAAACTGGAGAAAACTGCCACTCAGCAATGTAATGTCTCTTCCGCTCAGCTTCCACAATGATGATCGAGTCAATTTACATTTAAATGGAGTTGTAGTATTTTAATGAGGAGATAGGAAAGGAGAAATTGGAGTCACTATTCTAAACAAATATCAAAGTCGCCTTTTCCTCTCTGTTTCACACCTGCTGTGTGTGTGCGTGTTCGTGTTTGTGTGTGTTCCTAACCTGCTAACCCAGTCTTTGGTGAAACTCTGGCCACATTGACCGCCTATCCATCGTCTGGACTTGTCCCAGATGTCATCATTCAACCATTACACATGGATTTTGGACACTGCTTAAACCAGGAACATGTTTGTGACAAAATGAATACGGATAGAAAAAAGTACTTATGTTAAGATGAATTGTCTTTGCTCACCAATGCCTTTACCTCAATATTAAATCTCCATTATGACCCATGTTCTGTTTTGTCTCTGCATCTCCCAGACACGTGTTCTTCATGCATGTGAAGGAGGATCTTCACAACGGTCACCTGCGAATGGGTTCAGAACAAGCAGAGGAGCTGAGTGCACTCCTGGCACAGGCAGAGTTTGGAGACTACAACCAAAACACAGCCCAGTACTGGTACTCAGACCTGTGCGGAGAGGAACCCAGTACGGCCACGATGGGCAGGTACAGCACTAAAGAACTCTACTTAAGCTTTCAAGGGGAGTGGGAAATTGGCATTATTTCAACAAAAAATGGTGTAGTGGTGAAGATGTATCTTATTGTATCTTTTGTCCACATCTCCATATTTGAAGTAGAGACATTACACTGCCCCAAAAACACGACTAATGAACAACAAATAAACCAGATTTTGCCCAGACATAGTAACATGGAAGAAAAAAATCTAAATCAAATGTTGACTTAAGCGAGAGAGAGAAAGAGAGAACGCTGATTTGAACTGACAGTGCTGTCTTTTATATTTTGCAGTATTTTCCTGCATTGTCACATCTGCCTTCTAAGACAGGGCAATTTTTTTTTTTTTTTTTTGTAGCTGGGGTGAAAGACTTCAGATAAGAGTGCATCAGACACAGCGACAGAGTCGGTCTGTGTAGCCAGTTTGACAGCTGACACACGAGCATGCGCGCACAGTTTAGCTGAGCAAAGCAGCTGACATGAGATCAGATAGCAAGTGTTTTCAGACTTCCACAGACAGAACCTTCCACTGTACACAAAAAGAGGGTGACAAAGTTCCTCTACTGCCAGGGTTTAGACTTCTCTTCTTTCACTGTGCGTCTTATGTGTGAAGGGCATTTATCCATGCCTATCCTGCTTACAACTGTTGGGACTCTATCCAGAAACTTGTGCAGTGTCCCCATTTTGTATGTAAAGCCTTTCGGGAATGCCTTCTGGAAGTGTTTGTGGTGCACATGGCCCTGTTCTTCAAATATTCAGCCTATTAAATTATACAATATGAAGCCCCATCTGCCATACCTGCTACACACTATCTATGTGCCACGTTGAGCCGGCAGAGACTGGTGTTCAGTGCTACACCTACACCTAACCTAACCCCAGCCTGCTATATATGCATTTATCTGCAGCTAATTTTTTACACATTTCATAGAATTTGGTTGCAAATCAATACTGCATATGCATAATGCATTTGTCAGAAAGGTCTGTAAGAATTAAGCTTCAATGGCCAAGAGATGCATTCAGCTGTGCAATCTAGGCATTTCTCTCTCAAGCATCGGTGTCAGAAACGTAGCAGGTTACCATCAGAGCTCACTGCCTGAAGATGTTTGCCGCTGTGACAGATGAAACACTCTAGTCCTGTCGTTACCCTGCTTGTATAACACTCCTGTCACAGCGGGTTTTCCTTGATACAAGGTTATCTGTATCACAAAGTTTGTGTCAGAAAATGTTTAAAAGAGTGAGAGAAACTGAAATGGCTGTCATTCTGTCGCCCTCCTTCTTCCTCCTGCAGTATTGTATCCAGACATAAAGCACTGGAAGGTTTGAGCCAGGGCTCGGTGCAGTACCAGGCCCTGCAGCTGGTCTCTTCCCTGGAGCATTACGGTGTAGAGTGGCACTGGGCTCGTGATGCAAATGGACAACGGTTAGCCATCGGAGTTGGCCCAGAGGGCATTGCTATTTGCAAGGAGGACTTCAGTTTAGTCAACAGGTATGATGGTGCAGCGAACATCAATAAGACACTTCCGTGCATGTTTTTTTTTTTTCCTTGGGACAGTATTCGGTATGTAACCTTTTGTTCTCTCCATGTCTTTTTTTTTTTTAAAAGAATAAGCTACCCCGTTATTCAAATTGCCACCCAGTCTGGTAAAAGTGTGTATCTGACGGTAACCAAGGAGACCAACGACAGCGTGGTGCTTCTGTTCAAGCTGATAAGTAATCGAGCAGCCAGTGGTCTGTACCGGGCCATCACAGAGACACACGCCTTCTACAGGTGAGCGATAAAGAAACTAATTTCTCCAGATCAGTGGTTCATATATACACCCCAGCTGTGTGGATGCATTTTAACTGACATCTCTTCAGGGCCTTAAATAATAATAACTGTACAAAGTCAATACTGCCTTAAATTACTGCAGCTCATGTGGTGAGCAAACATTAAAGAAAAAAAAAAGTCTAATTTAACTTTAAGCTCTACTGCTCAGTTGAGTTCTGTGAGCAGTCGTGGCTAAAGCTTAGTCAGTGCAAAAATATGAACTAGTTTAGAACTCACCTCCAAGCTACATGTTGTTATGATAATGCAAGGCCATTTATTGTCCTCTACTGAAGACTAGCTTATGAGAGGTGGAGGAAAAATGGACTGACCTAAATCATGCTTTGTGTTACTGCCCTATTTGGCTTTCTGAGTGCATTCTGTCACATTTGTACACTCTATTCTCCTATTCCCTTTTTCCCCTTTTTTATGGTTTAAATGCGTGCAAAGTGTGGCAGACAGCCACATAAAACACGTCCTTGACCTGAAAGCATGATGGAAACACAGAATATACAGACTGATCTATAGCGGATAGAAATGTCATTTTTAATTTCCATAGGCTGTGCTGCATGAAAGCATGTGTGTAAAATTTACAGTGAACAGAGATAATTCAAATGGCTGAGCTATGAAATTGTTCTCCGGCAAAAGGAACAAAGGACAGCTCTGTCCTTTTGTTTCAGGGGTGGGTTTTTAGCTTGATCTGCAGCTTTTTGTTGTCTTCATCCTGCTGCTCCGATACCAAGTGCTGGGTGTTTATTCGCCTGTGGTAAATGTGACCTCAGATCAGGATGCACATTGGGTGGCTAAACAAATAATGGAATAGGAATAAACACAAACAAACTTGTTAAAATAAGTGCATGAACAGGCTGTGAGGCAGAGAAGTTTCAATTAGGGAGATGTAACAATGGAAATCTCATGGTCGTCTATTTTTCGTTTCCAGGTGCGACACGGTGACAAATGCAGTGATGATGCAGTACAGTCGAGACTTTAAGGGTCACCTTGCATCACTCTTCCTCAACGAAAACATTAATCTGGGCAAGAAGTACGTTTTTGACATTCGGCGCACTGCGAAGGAAGTATATGACCACGCCCGCCGGGCGCTCTACAACTCTGGCGTCGTGGACCTGATGTCCGGCTCCGGCAGCGGCGAACGCTCCCCCCCTTCAGGCTCCCCACGCAGAGAGGACCAGCGGGACGAGGGGCCAGACTGCGGCAGCTGCCAGCAGAGCCGAGCTCTCCAGGAGAGGCTGCAGAAGCTCAGAGATGCTCTGTTGTGCATGTTGTGCTGCGAGGAGGAGATAGATGCTGCATTCTGCCCCTGCGGCCATATGGTGTGCTGCCAGACCTGCGCAAATCAGCTTCAGGTGAGACTTCCTCTAAAGAATTACCACAGACAGAAGCAGGTGGGGGGGTCAGGTCTATGTTACAGGACATACTTTTTAAAAACTAAGCCAAAGTTTTTCTTTGTTTTGTGCTTGGTCTTGGACATACTCTGAGTTTTCAGCTATAACGAAGGCTCTTAAATTGCACTTTAACTTCAACTTTTTGTCCTCTTTATGGTCTTTTAAGCAACATTCAAAACTTTGCTTACACTCTACTGACCTGATTGTCCCTTCACTTAATCGGCTAAATGTTGCCCATCTTTGCGAAAACAGATGGCGCGTGTGTGTGTTACTGTGCACGCCTTTGCCCGTTTTTAGAAAGGGATTATAGCAGCCAGGCAAATCTCCCTTCAATTAACTCAACTAGTAAACGTGACCCAGCTAATAGATTTGTGTGGATGAGTCAGAAGAATCTCAAGAAAACAGAAGAGAAGGAAAGTTCCACTGATTTCAGCAAAGCTATAGAAATATGTTTCTCATTGTAGCAGTTTTCGGTTATTTAAGCCTGCTCTGGACTCTTCGTTACGGTGACCTTAAATGTTAACAGTGATATTCCGAGAGCTGCTCTTTTCATTACATATTTTCTTGTCTTGCACCAGTCTGTGCTGGGTTTAAAATATGTTCTGTGAGTGAGATGAACTCAGTATGAGCATGTGAAAACATTAGTTTTACTGTTTTCCAATTTCGGTCACGTCCAGCCTGTGTCGGCTCAAAACCCCTGTTCCCTTTCTGTTAATGATGGTGTTCAGATGTCAAACGCAGAATGTGTTCAACGCTTTTCCTTTTGGCTCCCCCCAGTTGTGTCCTGTGTGTCGATCGGAGGTGGAGCACGTGCAGCACGTTTACCTGCCCACCTGCACCAGCCTGCTGAACCTGACGCTGACCGATAACCACAAACACCACAGCAGCATCCCAGCACCCATCCACAGAGACACCGCCTCTCCTCACACATGCTCTTCAGAGTATGACCAGAAGCTCTACCACACATAAGAACAACTCCTGCTGAAGCCACCAAATTCCATTACCAACACCTTGAAGCTATACCAGTTAGATTATGGTTTAATTGATAAGGAGCATTTCTAAAGCATCTGCTCTTCCTGCATGGACCTGCCAAACATAAAGGAACAAAGATCACTATACTCGAACCACTCCCTCAGTTATTGTGTGTGTGTGTGTGTGTGTGTGTGTGTGTGTGTGTGTGTGTGTGTGTGTGTGTGTGTGTGTGTGTGTGTGTGTGTGTGTGTGTGTGTGTGTGTGTGTGTGTGTGTGTGTGTGTGTGTGTGTGTGTGTGTTGTTATTTCTCTGGACGGTCGGTTTGTCTGGTTGGTTCATAATATTTTTTTTGTATATCATTCTGTTCATCTTTTTTTTTTTTTTCTTTTTTTTTTTTTATATATATATATCACAATCCTTTACCGCAACATGATTTTAGATTAGGCTCTTTGTACCATTAAATTATTGCATCAGTTGACCTGATACAGAAAACATTTTATTTGTGAATTATGCTTTTGAATTTGTTGTTTTGCTTGTTTCTCATCAGGGCCCTATATCAGGCTCATTGCCCGTACCATATGATGAGCCTTTGTGTTTGACAATATCTTAACACTGTATATACAGTTGTCTTTTTTTTCTTTTTTTTTATTGTTATTATTTTTTTTACAAAGCATCCTGACATTTTAAACGGTTTGATTTGAGAGCAGAATTTTATGGTGCACCAGTGTAAAATGCATTTGCACTATGTTTTATTTCTGGTTTGTTTTCCATCTCCAGTGTTTTCATGCCAATGAGGACGTGTTTAGAGCTCTTTCACAGCACTGCTTTGGGTGTAGCGCTGCATCGTCAGCTTTTAATTTTGGAGTGAAATGGGAGTCCTGAAGGTTTTCTTTCACCCACCAGAACTGTATCTGACTGACACTCCCTCGTCCTCCCACACCTCAAAACGGGTCTCAATGATTAACTGCCACTTTGTCTACAATTACAAGCCTGGTCTTATAGGCTGTTTGCACCTTCACATGTGTTTCCATGCCAACAGAAAGGTAGATATTAAGTGGACTAAAAGCCTTTTCTTAGTAGACAAAGAACTGCAGTTATTTATGGGGAAAAAAATTGAATTTGACCAGAAGCAGCTGCTTCCTCTGAAAACTTCCATAGTATATTTCTTATCTGGGTGTACTAGTTAATTCCTTTTTGATATTTTAAAAGGTACTAGAAGATCTGCCTGTGCAATACTTGCTTGATTTTGAAACGCTTCTCACTTTCAAGTTTTATTTAATTTCAAAGACTATTTGAGGAGGGGGAAAAGATACATTGTCACTTTATTGAGGAAGTTTTCCACGTGTCTGTAGGGGGTTTGGCCTTAATGTAGCAACAACACTGTGTTTATTATGAACTTTCCACAGACTTGCTTTATAACAAAAAAGGAAAACTTGCAGGGGAAGGACTTTATTTTTCATGTTGTACAAGTAGCAATTTGTTTCTGTTTTCTGAAGCAAAAGCCACTATGCTCTGTAAAATAACTCTTCAAAATGAATCATTTTTATATCTATTCTGCTTTTAACAAGAGAAAGTATTAAAGTTGTTTTTGAAAAAAAAAAAAACACCTGTGTTTTGTACTTTTTATTCAGCGGCCTGTTTAGAAGTTTCAGTTGAACTCTGCTGCGTTCAGGCTTAAAATTAAACTATCGGTCTGTTGCAGTTAAAGCCTTTGATGAAATGGTTTAAAGAGGTAACCAAACTTTTACGGGTGGAAGCAGCTGCACCAGGCAGATTAGCCACTGGCTTTTGTCCTCTTATACTGTAATGAGATCTGGCCTTTGTTCCTCTGGCCAGATTTATTGATAGATAATGAAAGAAGTTTTATACAGTGATGCCACATGACTGTTCCTTAAATTACACCAATATTGGGATTGGTCATAAGACTCATAGTCGGCAAAATTTCCAGGGCTCAGAGGTTTCTGATAAGACATGCTATAAACAAACAAAAAACAGCTTTTGTTAACACCTGGAAGGTTGGTTTGGGGCAAGTCTGCCAAGACTTCAGTCCTCAGTGTCTGCAGCACCCCAGGTGGATACAATAACATTGAAAGGTCAGTGCATCATTTGTCACTGTCAAGCAGGGAACAGTGAGCTGAAAGCTGCACAGTCTGTGGCACAAAGACGCTCACTGTGTTGATGAGAAATGACAAGCTCCACTGGGCTGTCTGAAACGTCTGAAAACAAGCTAAAACAGCAGCTATTTATTTGTCTGAGAGTCTGACTTCATGAACTGTGAACCCCTCTGTCTTTCCACAACCTTCTGCATGAGAGTGTTTTTCTTGTTCTCTAGCAATTTCAAGGACACAGTGGGGTAAGGGCGTAGGCTACGATTACTACTCTGCCACGCAGAACTCAAGTGTTATTGTGGGTCAGAAAACAACACCAGCTAGAATACTGTCAAGCTGTAAACTATCCTCAACAAGGAAGGAGAATGAAAAACCTCTATCAACAGGACTTTTACAGCGTTGATCTTGGAACTGTGATACAAGATGTTCTGCTGAGGCCAAAAGCATCTGTATTTTATTATTATTATTTTTTAACCTTATGGCATTAGCACACATTTCTAGAGGAAAGCTAGAAAAGGCCAGGGAGACATAAGCTCTTTGAAATGTGAAAATCTGGAAACATATTCTTCTGCCACACTAATCCAAAATGTATCTAATACCAGACACAACTGCATTAATCTCTTGTTGAGCAATATCCAACACATACGGATTGTGCAGTGGATGGTGGCACGTGGAGCAGATGTCAGAGGGGAAAATAGAAGAAGAAAGCTAAACGGGCTTAGTGGGTTCATTGGAAACAGTGGTTTTTGAATTTGCCTAATCTGTTGCATATTTATGTCCTACTTAAATGTGGTTTCAATAAAAGACTGAAGGATATGTGAGCTATAAATGTTAATCATTACTTAAAGCCCAAAGCAGATTCTAACATGCCTTTCAATGTTTTGCCAAAAAATCATCACAAACCATTCTTTGCAGTGTACCATCCCATTTGGAGTGTGTCCATGGTCAATAAAAACAAAAGCATGGTTGGCAGCCTATTTTTATCAGTGAAACGTAGGATGTGGCAATACTAAACAGTGAGTTTAGGTTGTTTATTTTGTTATTGGTGGATTAAAAGCTGCAGCAGGTCGGCTAAAATACTGCTGATGTTGTGTTATGAGCTAATATGAATGATTATAAACAGCTTGAACACACGATGCATCTGCTATGTCCCGAAAGAAAAACAACTAGAAGTCATTGTGTTTGTCTGGATGCTTGGCTTGCTTTGCGTCCACTGTCTGTCCCTGGCAGAGATGTTTTCCACTGACCTGTGCGGCTGCCATTAGTGTTGAATGACTTCACGGTTGCATGCTGAGAGCCAATGTCACGTTTCCTTGCACCTCTCATGGAAACATCTGTTGCTGGTGTTTACGCCACCTGCCAAAACCCAATGACAAAGAGTTCAGTTCAGAGTGTAACGTCTGAAAATTCAGACAGGAATGACTCGTGACTTGCTCTCCCAAACTTGTGCCTTGGTCAGTACTGGCTGCATAATGGTTCAGGGTAAAAGCTTGTTTAGGATTTAACAGGCTGAGGAGATGGATTTATCATGTCGAGTCCAATTGTATAATATTTAATTAAATAGGCAAGATAATGTTACACTTATGAGGCAACAAGGAGGGAAGTCTGTAGGAAAATAACTCCATCAATCTTATTGAATTCCTTTGAATGTCAAAGTGTGCCTCTGAAAACTTGACATGCTTTTCTGTTAACCCTGAATGACCTTTAACCTACTTCTCTAGAGTGTGAGCTTGTCATTAAGTGTAATCCATGCAGAACCATCCAAGGCCGACTGAGGAAGAAGTGCAGTTACCTTGATGTTGTTCCCTGGATGCTCATTTCTAGTTCATCACTTCAAAATTTCACAGCGCGAAACTGAGCCGATTTTTCCCGATGGAGACGATCGTCCTTCATCCTCGTTACCTGAGTCACTTAGAGAGAAAACAAGCTGAATTTTTAACTCGTGACAGCAAACAAACATCAAAGATTCTCACCATCTTCAAGTACACCCAGTGCCATGTGGTTTTCACATCTGCTTGGCCCAGTGACACACTGTCAAGGGACTCATCTCGTCTGAGTGTGTTTGATGGAGCCATCAGCTGGTAAATAAGTGTGTGGTTAGACTGTGTGTGCATCGATGTGCACGCATCCCTCCAGAAGTATTTGACTATTGTAAACCTGCCAACATATTGAATGTTCTCCATGCAAAATCCATGTCAGATATTGTTATAATCATATTGGAGTCTGAACACAGTCACCAGAGGATTTACATTTGCTGCAAATACCAAAAAGATGTCAAACTAAATTGCTAACTGGCCACCATAGACCTAAATACAGCTATCGCAGCAAGCTGAACATCATCTACCGTCCATCGTCCAAGTATGATAAAAAGGTTATTCGTCATTCTCACGTACTTGCATAACAGATAGGCAGCAAACATGGTGACACTGAAATAACCACTGTACAAAATACAAGATTTGCATAATAATCTGGCATATAACGGACAACCATGCTTCTGTCCTGTGAGGCTGACCTCAGACATCACAACAAAAAGATTAGTGCTGCTAGTTAACACTAATAGCTCATGTTGTAATACTAACTAATGCTAGCAGCCTAAGTTGCCATACTAGCTGCTAGGCTAACACTCAATCAACTAACTCAATCAAAACAATAAATCAGCCTGATATTGGTGCTTCCTTATGACAAAAATGCCATATAGAAAATTTTACAACAATAATGCAGTCTGACCAACATTTTTGATGTTACGATGACTAACTTCATGTAACAACAACAACAACAATAAAAATGCATCAAAACTCTTTAAATGGGTCAGTTTCTGAACATTCAGAATGTTTCTTTAAAGAGAGAAAGTGACTCCTGTCACATGAGCTATAAAACCGGAATGTGTACAAGAAGACAGGGCCTTGTTGCACTTTAACCCACTTCCTGCATCAGACAGCAATGCAGACGAACACAAGACAAGAAGACAGAGGATTCATAGAGTTCAAGGAGTTAAAACCAAGCTGTACTTTCCTTATCAGTGCAAACACGATAAAGCCTTTAAGGGGCTGACCTTATTTAGCATCTTATCAGTGGAGGTCAGCGCGACATGCACAAGGGGTTAAACAGCAGTAGATTTATAGCAGCTGTTGTCCTCATGCTGCTGGATAGTTAGGAATTTTTCACGTACACGTTTACAAAAAACAAATAAAGATGGTACTGCTGTGCAAGACAGTATTTCAATTTCAGTGACACAAATTCAGTTAAATCACATGCCTCTTGCATTAAAGGACTTTTTAACTGAAATGGAAATGCAGAGTTTACACTGAAATGTTGGCGGGCTTGCAAGCGCGGGAAACGAGAACAATTTATGCTTTCGGGAAGAACTGTTTCTCGGTTGGAACAAATATAAAGAAACCGTGATTGAAAACAATCTAATCCTGCTGGAAAAGTCTTCACGAATACACACTTAAATATCTCAAAGGCACATCTAGTTGCCAGGAAACAAATGAGTTTTGACCCAGGCATGCCACTTTAACGCCAACTGTTTCTGTAACTCTGCTGACATCTACTGGCCTGACTTTCTTCCAAAAGCCTTACATCAAATTACAAAGAGTGATGACTTGATCACAAACTACTTTATCTATCTATCAATCGATTGCATGGTATCTGTGTAACCTTTGAGTTTGTGTTTTACATTTCAGACCCATGTCCTAAAGTTCCTAATTAGCCTACTTAGTCTAAATGTTTAATTCTCCAGACATGTTTTGAGACATAAAAACACATACTACCATTGTTCTTTGTGTAACAGCTGGTCAGAAAGTGCCACTGTACAGGTATGGAAGGCAAAATATACATTTATGTATGTTAGGTCTGATTTTCCTGCGCATGTTTAGACATTTTTGTTTGATGGACCGCACTTTGTGTTAATGCTGCACAATGACACTCAAGTAATATTGTTATTGTTAATATTGAAATCGGGGTAGTATTTATTTTTTACTTTTACTTTTCTTCCCTATGGTGTGTGCAGTTGATGTAATAATAAAACAGAACAAAAGACAAGAGCGTTAACCATTTACAGGAAAAACTATCAAGTAACGATGGATGTGAACACACACACACACACACACACACACACACAAAGAAACTCACTGTTGTTTCAGGACTGCAACCTATCCATGACTGATCCCTGACTTTTCCATCAGTGCACAACCTATCTTGCTGCTTCAGTCTGTCTTCCTGTGCCTCTATATCCCTCCTTCTCCCTCACTCTTTTTCTGCTGTTGCTCTCTCTCTCTCTCTCTCTCTCTGCCCTGTCTGCCAATAGCTCGGGGAGCAATGCCCTAACTGGACAGTAGGTGTGCTCTTAAGCACTGCAGCATGCAAGCCCACTGCAGTGCAACCATGTGTGTGTGTGTGTGTGTGTGTGTCAGCAGCTGGGACAGTGCCTGCCAGCTTGGCCACTGCTGCTCCTGCCAGTCTGCTGAAGGAGAGAGGGGAGAGGGAGAGCACTGGAGGAGTGGAGGGAGAAAGCGAGCAGGGGGGACAGAGAGGCAGAGGGAGTCGAGTGGGAGAGAGAGAGGAGTTCAGGCCCAAATAAAGCCATGGGGGCTGGGGGTGGGCTGGGGCCCCCTTTGCTATAAATACACTGGCCGCCTGGAGGTTCGGGTTTGGTTGCTGGAGCTTTGGACCAGCGACCACCACTGCTGCTACTGCTGCTGCTGCTAGCTTCCTGAGAGGCATCTCCTCTGCATACTCATCATCCTGGTCAACAGTGTTCTTGGCATCCAAGATGCCTCGAGTGGACTCAGACCTGAAGCTGGACTTTAAGGATGTCCTCTTCAGACCCAAGAGGAGCAGCCTGAAGAGTCGCTCGGAGGTTGGTACTGTCTGTTCAAATCAGGGAGCAACACCTCTCAGGAGGAGTGTTCAGTATTTACTGATGCATTCGGGAAGTATATTTTTGTTTACAGGTCGATGAGTGGAGACATAATAGAGATAACTATTAACACAAGGGGGTGGATAGAAGGACGATGGGGTGGGGATCAGCGCTCTGGGGCCTTCTAACCCTGTTTGCTGCTCTCACATCAATATGACAACACATCAATATATCTGACGAGTGAAAATTGAGCTCAGTGAAATTTTGTCTTATTGATGCGTTCCCTCATCGTCTTGTTTTGTGTAAGTCTTACAGGTGTTTACTGCCTTTGTGCTATGGTGAGCTTTTATGTTTTAGTAGAAGTGTGACCTTCTTAAAGGACAGAAAACAAAGCTACAGCCTGTACCCCACTGCAGCTATACGCAATAACTGATTACACAGACAAAAAAAAACGCAACAACAGGCAAAGTTTGACCGGAACAGACCTGATTTTGTGAATTATTGTTGTGATAAGTAGGAGAAAGAGGCCACACTGTGTGTAGCACCACCTCATTTTGCATCTGAGGCAAAACAATCCCGTCTTTGTCCTTGTCTCCTTATCACTTCCTCATCTTAGTCCCGGTGCCATCAGATCGGAGCCTGGCACTGACTAAGGATCACACGCATCGGTGTGGTGGCACTAAATCTGGGCTGGAAGGTGGAAGTGTGCGGGAGTCGACTTTTGAGAGGCAGCAAGCAACATGAGACACCAGAGACTTCTGAGAAAACTATTTAAAAATAGTCCTGTGTGTGTTACAGTAAACCAGAGCACATTCCATACACCATCACACTGATATCACAGGCGACAACTCAGACAACACCTGGCTCAAAATGAATGACAGCAGCCCGCACTGAGCCCGTAATGAGCTTTTATATCCCGCCACATTCTTTACATCATATACTGTGACTTATTATTCATTCAAAACATTCAGGCTAAGTAATGCGGTAACAAGGCCTCCTAAAGAAAACAGCACAGGGTTTAAATCATGTCGGCCGTCTTTAGTCTCCAGAAAATGATTCATTGCAGCTTTTCAGCACTGCAGCCAAATCTGATGGCTCCTGCACTCATAAATCATCCATCTGTTGATATCCGGCCTGATCTTGTTTGAATTATTGCAGAACTCCATCTGCCCAGATACAGGACATAGGTGTTTTGGGGAGGAAGTACAGGGAGTACATGAGCACATAAACCTGACTTGGACAAACATCTGTCTCAGCAAAGCCACGTGTTTTGAGAATCAAACCAGAGAAATGAATGTGTAAAAGCAGAAAATGTCTGACTTAACCAGAGGTAACGTAAACTGACACCTGATGTGGACTTACCTTCGGTGCTTCAGTTGTTCATGTTTCATACCTCGGTGTGATTTACCGGTGACCGGTAGACTGGAGCATCCTGCTGAGTCAGCGCGGCTGCATAAGAAGAGGCCTGTATTGATCCTGTGCAGCAAGAAAGTGGACACAAATGAGTGGACGCACCTCCCTCCTCATACAGCTCATCTTTCACTGCTGTCCTCTTTCTCCCATCCTCCCATCCTCCCTCATGTTTTATTCCTCTGCGAAGGTTACGGCTCACACTGGACTGCTTTTTTATTCAACCATGACTTCTTGGTGTCTGTTTTACATCTGCTTCTGTGTAGCTAATGTGAGTTTCCTGTTTGCCCCTATTTCAATAAAAAAGTGTATAATATACACTAAAATATCTGGAAACTGCACTCAGTCCAGGTGTTATTAAATCATATTAACTCAGTGGAATAAGGTTTATTTATAGCTAAAGGAATCTAAGCTATGGCTTGCATCATGACTGCAGATAAACACATTCCCATATAAGCAAACACTGTGGCACAATGAGCACAACTTGTTTCATATCACATTACAGGCAGCAGCATTGGCTGAGTGAAAACCTGGATCTAAAGGATTCAGTCAAACAGGAACAGGAGTTGCTCCCATTTCAAAAAAAAAAAAGAAGAAGAGGAAAAATAATTCCTCAGTCACATAAACAATCACGGGCTTCCACTGCAGGCTAAAAGTTTCCAGGATAACGCGTCTCTTTGTCTGTAGGTGGACCTTCAGAGGACCTTCACATTCCGCAACTCCAAACAGACCTACACCGGCATCCCCATCATTGCTGCCAACATGGACACCACAGGAACATTTGAGATGGCACAGGTCCTCAGCAAAGTAAGTTGACACAGCCGAGAGGCTCAAAAATGAATAACAGCATCGCTGTGTTGACTATTTGACACAGGATCACAAACGAAAATCCAGATCACTGTGGGAAAAAAACACAAATCAGCAACCTTGTCCCAGTAGCAGGAGGACATCTGCTTGCTTTGTTTTCTTTTTTTTTGTAACACTCAAAGTGCCTGAAATCTTTATTTCAAAAGGCTGAGTTGAACTGAATGAATTGTGCTCATCACCAGCACTGCTTTTCTTACACGGTGGCAATTAGAATGAATTCAACTGACATATAAAGAATTATCAGAAAGACTATTTTCCAACACCATCTTGGGTTTCTGTGTATCCCCTGTCTCTGTAGCACACACTCTTCACAACCATTCATAAGCACTACTCTGTGGAAGACTGGAAAAACTTTGCTGCTAATCATCCAGAATGCTTGGAGGTAAGAGCCTCTTTACACGCACCGAGATGGATTCATTAGTTGTGAGTGTTTACTTGTAGGGATCTGCTCCACACAGCATGTAGCTGCAAGCTCAGGTAGCGGCAACGCGGACCTGGAGAAGCTGTGTGCCATCTTGGAAGCCGTCCCTGCTCTCAAGTACATCTGCCTGGACGTGGCAAATGGCTACTCTGAGTACTTTGTGGAGTTTGTTAAGACGGTCAGAGGAAAGTTCCCCAAACACACCATCATGGTAAGAGAGAGAGTGCGCCACCTTGTCTGGCAGCAGGGGCTCATGGTATGTTGGGTATCCACGACTGCCTTTTCACCTGAACGCCCACTTGTCTTGCAGGCTGGTAATGTGGTAACAGGTGAGATGGTGGAAGAGCTCATCCTTTCCGGAGCTGACATTATCAAAGTGGGCATCGGGCCAGGTGGGTGGGTGTGCCGTCTCTTCAGGCAACAAAAAGCACATAGAAATGACTGAGACTGAGGTGAGAGATGAGCCAGAAAGACAGACACGCGTTGTATAAATAATTTAACTTCAAACTACAGTCAAAATTGAAATAGGTAGGTTTTTCTTTCTGGGGTAACTTACCTGTTGATATATGTTGAAAAACAGTGAATCTCGTGGCTTCTTCACTCATGAAGTGCCTCTTACTATCTATACATTGCAGAGTCACTGACTGCATTCTCCCCTGAAGGATTTCAGTTACAGCTCTCAGGTTGCTGTAGAGAGAGTGGAACATTTACAAGGTTCTTAGCCTTTGTTAACGCAGCAGAATGGATTCAACAGACTATTTTAAAATTACTCAGGGTCCCAGTGAGCACTAGCTAATTCTCATGGACTGATATTTACATATTTTGGATTAAACAGCTTGTTCTACATGAGGCAAACATTGCTTAAGATCTTCTGATACAGCTTTTTGGTTGTTGTTTGTCGTGTGGCGTTAGAGAGCACCGGATGTGACTGATACTGCAGCAGGATGCTGCGCATCAGCCGCACTTACACACACACACAAGGATGGCTACATGACGATTGACTCTGATGTATGTACTGTGGCCTGTGTGTGGCAGGGTCTGTGTGCACGACAAGGATCAAGACAGGAGTGGGATACCCACAACTCAGTGCTGTTATAGAGTGTGCAGACTCAGCCCACGGACTCAAAGGACACATTATATCTGTAAGTCCCGTATAAAGTTACACATTATGCGACAGCCAGAGCTACTGTTATTATAGTATATATAAAATACAACACCTGTGGAAAGGAGCATCAGTGCAGTGAAAGCCCACAGTGAAAGACCTATATGTCACATATCCGTCCTATCAATGAAGAACATAAATACTGATCACAAACAGACATTAACCAAGGACTCTGGCCTAACCCGCAGTGTAGATGAGTGAAATAGTTTTTCCAGGGTAAAATCTTAACTTCTTAAATGAGAGACAGGGGGTATGTGACCGTCTTGTTTTTGTCCCGTTCAGGATGGTGGCTGCAGTTGCCCAGGAGATGTCGCTAAGGCCTTTGGTGAGACTTCAACACACACACACACACACACACACACACACCCCTACAGTCTTTGGTGTGTCAGATTCAATGATACAGACTGTACTACAAATGGAGGCCTCTTTAACTTTTGCTCCTCAGGTGCTGGGGCTGACTTTGTGATGATGGGAGGAATGCTTGCAGGCCACGACCAGTGCTCAGGGGAGGTCATTGAGAAAAACGGCAAGATGTACAAGCTCTTCTACGGCATGAGCTCTGACACAGCAATGAAAAAATATGTCGGTGGAGTTGCTGAATACAGGTGAACAACCGAAGATCCATAACCTGGACAAAGGGAACTCTCTTCAGTGGTTAGAGCTTTGAATTCCTCTGTAGCTAAGAACATCTTGTTTCTTTATGTCCTTGGCTCTCAGGGCGTCTGAGGGGAGGACAGTGGAGGTTCCCTACAGGGGAGATGTGGAGAACACCATCCGTGATGTGCTGGGGGGTCTACGCTCCACCTGCACCTATGTGGGCGCCGCTAAGCTGAAAGAGCTGAGCAGGCGAACCACCTTTATCCGTGTCACACAGCAGTCTAACCAAATGTTCACTTAGTGGAGTTTACATGAACACACAGGCATTGTACTGTTCCACGTCCAAATGTGGAACAGCAGGACAGAGGTTTAACATAGCATGCAGACGCACACACATATACACAACCAACAAACCCGTCTCTCTCAGGATATCTGCAATCAGAAAGCTGTTCATTTCCTGCAGGTGGTGATTAAAAGTTTGATTTGAAACATCCAACAGCGAGTGTGTTTACATGCTTACATATATTCTAAAATACAGATAACATTCAAATGTCATGGGATACAGTGTCGTTGTGGACATCGGGTAGGAAGGAGCCTGAGTACTGGGGCATGCGTAGCTACTTCATATTCAATCTTTCAACTTGTGTGTTTCTACATAAACCAGGTATCAAGACTACAGGCTACTTAAAACACATTGGATGTAAACACACTCAGCAGGGAGGAGGCCTGATGTTGGCGCCAAGAACATTTGGTTAGAATGAATGTGAAAAGTGAATATGCAAGATCCAGGGACTTTGCCCTTTAAATGTCACTGGAGAAGTCATGTTGCAATAAACTGCATGCAGCACCCTCTGCCCTCCTCTCTGGTGTCATCATTCTATGAAATCACACAACCGAATAGTGTACCTTTCTTTACTTGATGTGTGTGTTTTTAGAGCTGTGTGCCTGTTTCCAGTGTGTCTGGACAGTTCAGCTGGATTCAAAACATTGATATATTTGATATTTGTGTGTGTGTGTGTGTGTGTGTGCAAACAGTGAGATCTCAGTCTCCATCAATTCCATCATGCCTCCCATTTTAAATCAATGAAATCTAAAGTGTGTGTCGTTCACTGAAGAGCTGCTCTGGTGGCAGCCGTCCAAACCAACACAGCATAAAGGGAAAAACTCCAACCATCACTTTTTAAAGTAATAAACTCAAATAATCAGCAGAGGGTCTCTGTGTTTCCTCTGGCTCAACTATCAACAGTTTGGACTCATTCTGAGAATGAACACGACGATGAAACGTGTAAAATAAAGATATCGTTGTGTTGATGGTTACTTTCCCCGAAACACTCAAATGTTGGCAGTTCTTGGGCTTGCTGTCCCGCATGCTTGTTGACCTGGGGGGGGTTAGGGTTAAACATCTGTAGTAATCATTTTCTGACAGCAGTTATAATATCGAACCCTGAAGTCAGACCAAGTGTCTAAGGCCAAGTGGCTGATTTTATAAGTGGGCTCGAAAATAAATCCACAGCTTTTTTTTTGGCGCTTTTTTGGACTCATAAAATAGAGAAGCAGTTTTTTTGCTCTCAAGTGACCAATATATCCTCAACCACAACACGAGATTATATTGTCACTGCAAAATGTTATATTTAATTACTTATATAAGACGAAGAAATGCCACAACATTTGAGGTCTTCCAGCCATTGCTGCCCTCAACGCTGAGAATAAGTGTCACACAGCCTGCCTAACACTAGAGGGGGCTATTGTCTGCTTAAATTAAGCACTGATAAACTGGAAAATATCATTAAGAATTTGAAATGAAGCATTTAAACTTAAAACCACATCAGATTGTGGTGCTGTGTCACGGCATGCAGCGTGTGGTTGTTGGTGTTGCTATTTAAATAAAGACACAAGTTGCCCATATTTTCCAGATATGTCAAGGTTTCATTTTCTTTTCCAAAGAGGTGCATTTGTACAGTTGTCAAATACATACACCAAGAGGGTTTCTCCATTGCTATAGAGAAAAGGGGGGAAGGGGGGGCTGAGACACAGGGACTTGGTGAGTACAATATAGTACAAACAAGTTGGCTGGGAACTGCTGCAGCCCTCCGCAGGCCATTCTGTCCGTGCAGGTCTGTGCTGATGTCCGGTTCTCTGCCACCGTCCCGTCAGCTAGAAAGTTTCAGTTCAGTACTCGGCGGTGCCGGGGGGTGAGCAGAGAAACATCCAGACAGCCTGGTTGCTAGCCTCGGGGCTGAAAGATCAGAACAGGGGGAGGATCAACTGAGCCACAGCTGACAGATAAGCTCCACCCCCTCCTTGGCAGTGGGCAGGGTCAGAGGTCATGAAGCGTACAGCCCGTTCCCTGCTGAAGTGTTTGTTGCCTTGCACATAGAGGCAGACTAATGACGTTCAGTACACTGAAGAGAAATCCAAGCCATCTCCAGCATAATACACATAATGTAATAATAATAATAATAATAATTTATAGTTAATTGTCAAGATGACATTTGTTAATTATATCAAATTATATGTAATAAATTTACATATCTTTTGACCCATATCAAACAGCCCACTATGTAAATTGATTGGGGTGAAACTAAAGTGTTAAGTGGGCCTCTACATTTTTTTTTCTTTCTGCCTGAGTTGGTTATCCAGCGCTATGGACATCGACAAGACATCATACAAAAAAGAAGGAAAAAAGAAAGAAAGAAAGAAATGAAAAACAAAGGAATCCTGCTCGAATTCTGTTCACTTTTAAAACACAACAAAGTGCCAAAAACACATCCTTATTCCAAAATGAAAGTACAAACATCAAGAAACAAATAGCACACATGCCTTTTTTTCTGATCGAAAAGTCAAAAGCTCACACACCAACATTCATTTTATTTGTCAAGTTGTGCAAGAAGCCAATTAATAAAAAACAAAACAAAAACATTAGCAGTGTTCCTCCCGTGAGGAAGCTTGTCATAAAAACTCAACAATGACACATTCTCTACAGTTTCAAGTCCCCTGACATTATATTGAGTGCTACAAGGAGACCAAAAACACAGAAAAAGCTCCTGCACCAAGGATAATGCAACAACTGGGGAAAAAAAGCAAAGGTTTGTATGCACCGTTTTCACACCTTAACCTAACCCAGCCGTGCTGAGCTCGTGACAAACCGCCAAATTAGAACTCAGAAATGTGAACAAAAACAAAACCTAGTCTAACCTAACAGCACAGCCCGGTTGAGTGTGGAAAAAGACAAACAAACCTAACACAACAAAAGATGGGATTAATTCCATGAGAAAAGGTTTTCCTAGTAGAAAAGAACCAAGGAATCACCTAACACCTCGGCCCGTTGGACCCAAGAACGCGCCGGGCGCCAAGTGAGATGGAGCACAGACAGATTAACGCAAAACGATTACGGCAAAGTGATGTGCAAAAAATCTTAAAATGAGCCATCTCTCTGTTTTCATCCTTATTCACCACTGGTTTCCACTCTCATTCTTTCTGTCTCTTTTGAATGAATGTTAGCCCTAGGGAAGGTGTCGGTCTGAGACAGAGGGGTTAGACCAAGCCCATCCTAGGATTAGAAAGTGCTGAAACATTATCAAGTCTTTTACATCTACTTACATGTGCATCTCTGTTGGTTGATGGGTTTTTTTTTTTTTTTGTTTCTTTTTATTTCCTTTTTTTTTTCATTTATTTATTTATTTTTTACAAAAAGTGGTCCCCACTAGCAATGAGGTTTCTCTTTTATTCTGCGGGTCTAGACCGTGAACCGTTGAGGGTCAGGGTTTATGATCTCACAGACGATTAGAGGAAAGAACACACACGCACCATACACAAACACGCACGCATAATACACACGCCTGGTGCAGACACACACACGCATACAAAAGAGTCTTGACACCGTCTCTCACGTGTTCAAATTTAGGAAGGCCGCAAGGACAAAAGGGAAAGAGAGGTATGGACAAACTTTTTGTTTCGCTTCACAAACATCCTGACTTGTTTTACAGATGTGACACACACATCAACAGACAGTAAAATACACAGGCCACTAACAAGGGTGAGACACAGGAGAAGGACTATGCTACATACACTTGGCACAGCAAAGGGGGAGAAGTATTGCACATTGTAATACATTTTGTGGGGGAAGGGGTGGGGGGGGGGCATTATGACAAAATTAAAACTGCACCAAACCCTCAAAGGTTGCTGCTTTGAGGTGCACTTCCCTCTCCTGCATTCAGAATGTGTCTACATGTCAGATTGCTTTGTTTGAAAGTCTATTACTAAGCATGCATCTCCACTTACTACCAACACAAGGACTGGTATCAACTAGTAGCCAACAGGACACTGAATATAAAAAGAAAATGTTACGAGGGGAACAGACAGTCCACGCCAGGCCACACTGAAAGGTAGCTAACGGTTGTTCAGGGTTAATTGATTGCTTTGCCTCAGGAGGAGGCGCTTGTGAGGCTGGCCGGCTACGACTGGGTACCTGAAACAAAGTTAGCGAGGTCACTACGGGAGTCATGGCAACAAGGCAGGCCTGGGCCGAGTCAAGATGTCTGCTGGTTACTTCCGGTGTGTATGACACGTGACATTCGCTCACCTCCAGCATAACAACAGAGTTTCTGACTCTGACCAGAGGGGCAGAGGAGGTTCTGGGGGTTATCTTCGCTGACTGAATGCATATATATATACACACACACAGTACAGGCCAAAAGTTTGGACACACTTTCCTATTCATTTGAATGAGAAGGTGTGTCCAAACTTTTGGCCTGTACTCTATATATATATATATATATATATATTAATGTGTGTGTGTGTGAAATGCTTCCCTGAAAATCAGCAACTGTTGTTGCAAGCTGTAATGTCTAAAGAACTTCATTTGAAGATTAAGGGAAATAGCTTGAGTTAAAATTAACTGTTTCAGGTATATTTGTTTCTAAAAACATTTTCCTGTAGACTGTATGACAACATAGTGTTGAGTTTTTGGTTGCAATGCTGGATAATTATTATTGTTTATTGCAGAGAATTTGAGTGGAATTATTCTGTTCGTGTGTGTGTGAGAGAGAGAGAGAGAGAGAGAGAGAGAGAGAGAGAATGAGTGAGAGAGGGAGAGGCAGAGTGAGAAATAAGAGTGCTTGAATATTGTCATACTATTGCTTTTCCTAAGTAACCAAAGCAACAAGGCCATCACTTGGCTTTGGTTAAAAATGTCTGTTTTGCCTGACCAATACTACATGTTTTGATATCTTGACAGCTTTTCCTGACAGGTTTGTTAAGATGTTGTATTTTTGCCTTTTTTCATTTCCTGGGACAGGGGCCGGACAAATAAAATCATACATATACAAAACACGCAGCCACACACACACACACACACACACACACACGCACACACAGACTGCAAAGCATGCACGCTACTATGAAAGAACATGATGTTTCAATAGGAAAAAGAAAGAAATGAAAATGCACCACTGTGGTGATGTTGATCTGAGAAACCCTGTTTTATTATAAAAAAAAAAAAAAGAAAAAAAAATACAGCCTTTTAAAATCTCACATGGGGTCTACTCATTCATTCGTCACTGCCACCCATGGGCCCATTTATTCAACCACCTACCAATCCATTTGTCATCCATCTGAGCACACATCCATCCTGCCATCACCTCAAACAGTGCTGCCTCACACTGTTAGAATGAAAATACCACTGATCTGCTTCGCTGCCATGTGACGACACCCAAACATGGACGCTGAGTAGAAAACTCAACAGGTATGCCTTCAGAAAGTCACAACTTCCACACTTAACAACACTATAGTTACAGCAACCTGTGCATGCGTGTCCAAGCACAGTGTGTGATCATATTGTACTGTTACATGCAAACATTTACATGTTACATGGCACCCTAGCATTACATTTAAAAACTGCCAATCTCATGTTGTTTTGCTCAAATATAAAATACTTCACATTATACCTCAAATAATTAAACTCGGAAAAAGAGCAGGATGTGGATTTTCATATGTAAGAAAGAGCCTATGATAATTTTCAATTAGACAAACTCTGATCTGATTGTTGAGTCAACCCAGCAAGCACATCTGTTGAGATAACTGCTACATCTTAAAATAGGGCACAGGCCGCATTCAAAGCTGAACCCTAGTCCCTATACCCTGGACAGCCCAGTGTCAACAGCAGGGAGAGAGTCTCCTTGGGACACACTGCAAATGGTTCATCCTTAAACTAATTCAGTAGGCAGGCACGTGTTACAATTCTGTCTCCGATGTAGTTTGACCTTAAACTTTTTTTTTTTTTCTAAAATATAAGTGCCTGTTGCGGAACAAAAAGCCTGGTCTCCTCCAGTGTGTTACATGGTCTAGGGCTCCTTTCAGGACAGGGCCATCAATAAACATGTCTCCACCTAACTCCCTCCTCATGATGTGCAAATTGCAAGATTCTCTTAAGTAAAAGACTCCAAGTAGAAACACTGGACATTTAGCATTGTCTATATATCAAATGACTATATCCTTTTTTCCTATACACAGTATACATATACTCATACACAAACGCACACATACACAAACACACCACAGAGTGCTTTTTCTGTGCATCAATCCGATGTCAGTCCACTGGTGTCTTTGCAGTGGAGACAATATGCACCAAAGAAGCATCTGCATTCATCTAAATGCTTGACAGCAATTACAGTACATGTTATAGGTCGCTGAGTTTTAGGGATACTCTGTACTGCTTTGTGTTTGTGTAAGCATGCACGTGTGTATGGACCGACACAAGCATTATGCACACTCTAGCATACACACATACATTACAAATATATGACACACTTCAAGCTACTATTCATTGCTCTCAGTCTGGTACAGAACTTCACTGGGATATTCCAGAGCCATTTCCTTGTTACTTTCAAAACACATTCCTATACTTTTCCCTAACTTCTGTCTGGCTAGCTGGCTGTAGGAGCGCATATTTCCCATTCCTCTTGTTACTATTAAAAATTCTCTCTGATCCATCTACTAACTAGAATTTCCTGCAATGCCTGTCACATTCATCCCTTTCTTTATGATCCCCTGGCACTTCCGCACCCACATTACCAAACGACCCCATCAAGTCTTCCAAAAGTTCACCTTTACAAAGTGCTCTTGCTTAATTTCTACCCTTGTCAAAAAAAAAAAAAAAAAATTGAACAAAAAACATACAGTACTGTGTAAATAAAGAGACAACAAAAACATTGTCGGCTGTATGCTTGAGTAAGTTTGACAGGTGTGTTAAGTGCTTTGAAACATCCTGACCCTCTCAGAACTGACATGCAGATTCTTTCGGTTGCTTTTACACTGCCTTTCTGGGTAAAACAAAAAAGTTGTTCATCAAGAAAACAAGGAGGATTATACGCAATCATCCACTTAATATTTCCTCAACGTGAAGTTCACCAACCCAGTGTGTTTGCACTTGTATGTATGTGTTAGGTTAGGGTATCTCACATTTATACATTAACATTGACCCACCTAGGTTCAGTCTCGGACTATATGACCCCTGATTAAGGTTTTTGACAATCACTGAAAACAAATAATTGCAGAAAAAGACGAAGAGGGGTTTGGAAAAAAAAAAAGTAAAGGATAATGCTAAAGATGAAAGTAAAGACTCCACTGTCATTACACTGAACAAAGTAAATGTTGTTCCCTCTCTTTAGTGTGACACACGGGCACTACTTGATGACATCACAATTTAGGGTCAGGCGCAACCTGATGACATTTTACAGTAAATTAATTGGGACCGGCATTTTCGCAACTCCATCTTTGAATTAGAATCTGAAAAATTTAATGATTTATCCACAAATCCTTCACTCTGAGGATCATTTGACATTTTTTACTGCGCAGTGTCAAACCAAATATGATGTGAAGAAGTTTTCTTCCAGGCAGCTTCACCAGCAGTGAAATCACACTGTGCACTAATTCAATTTGAAATTTTCAGAATGTTTTTAGTGCGGCCACCCAAACAGAGTCATCAGGCATTGCTTTAGCACACTTTACAAATCCCTCACCATAAGTCATCTCATGAAAACCACCAAAACGGCACCGATTGCTTGTGTGATATCAAATCTCCACCTATAAAAATGTGTTATAAACTACATGGACTTAACGTAAGATGATACCTTGTAGGGGGAATTTACCTCTACAGTACAGTATTCAAAATAGAAAAATAAAAACAGAAAACAAAAACTTAAAAACCATAACAAATGAAACGTTAATGCGGGCATTCATCTTTTTTCTTTGTAGAATCCTTTTCACAATTTTTTCCAAATCTGAAGGGCTATCAACAGTCCTCCTAGGTTTCACTTGCCAATATTCGATCTTCCCTCGATGCTGACTTTTACCTCATGAGGGATGAAGGAAGGTTTGGGCAGGGTCAAAGGTGGCTCCTCTTCAGATTTTTCTACTTTTCGACCTTCAGGGGCGGACCACCTCCGCTTCCGACCACCTGATGGCTTACCGGAGCCAGCCTCTGTGCTGCTGGCAACCTGCCCTTTAGAAAGTGGCCCTCTTTCCCCAAACATCAGATCCCCATTTTCCATGCTGTTGCCCCCTGCACTTCCATTTCCACTTCCCCGCTGACTGATGCTATTTTCCCGCTCACTGTGCCTGGAATTCCCCTCCATTGCAGCTTTGGGGAGCGTCTGTGATAAGTGCCCGTGGCTAAAGGTTGGGACAGAAGAAGGGGAGCCCAGCTCTAGGGCCTGAGTCTTCTTCAGAGATCCATTTCTCAGGTTCTTGAGGGTGAGTGAAATACATACATCGCCCACAGAAAGCTTGGTGCACGGCAGCTCCAGCAGCTGGGTGGTCCGGTCCGGGCAGCATGAAGACCAGCCTTGGCCAAAGACGAAGAACGGGTACTCCACCAAAACCTCCACACTCACCTGGAGGGGTTGGGGGGGAGGGACAAAAAGGAAAGGGATGAAAGATATTAAAACACTGACACGGAAAGATAAACTCTTGTATGTATGCTTGCCATTTTGTCCAAATTGTGAAGAATAACTGAACATCAGGCTGACTTGACGTTTAAAGAGTATTTACCATTAACAGAGGGGTGAAGGAAAAGGTTTTAGCATTATAGCAAATGTAGGACTGAGTGTTTTCGGAATTAAACCCATGATAAAGAACGAGAGTATGGATCTGCCATCCTCTGCTGGTTGATCTAAGATACTGATTTAGTTTTGTATTCATTTTTATGAAAGTGGAGTACTAAATAGGCATTTACGTGTACTTCAGAGTCCACCGCACAGAAAGTGTTTTTGATTGTGTAGTAAGGAGATATTATGCCTCAGTAGCAATGTAGAAAGTATAGAAGGGTCCACAACCAAACTGGAGCAATGGACATTGTGATCACATGGCCAGCATCTTAAATCCCTGCAAAAGGTCACGCCCTAAAAAAAGTTTGGAAGGTTTTAAAATCTTAGCAAGCCTTTAGAAAGCAAATGGGGACCCTGAGAAGGCTCTGACAAAAGTGTTATACGCTCTGGCATATTAAAAACATGTTGCAGCTGAACCTCTCGCTTCCATTTACTGTCAATTCTATTCTCGGAATGTGCAATCTAATAATAAAAAGAAAATAAATAAATAACGTGATTCAGAATCCCAATCAATTCTCTATAGCGATAACAATGCAAAGGTGAATAGATTACAGCATTCAGTTTTTCAACAGTCACTGTTCAGAACTGCAGCTCAAGACCTAAGGCCCTCAAGTCAAGGAAATTTGGAAGCAATTACAATTTTCATTGTATTATTAAATTTTAAATATTTTTTTCCCCTCAATGTTTCTCAAGTGAAAGTCTATCTATATATTCTCTCTTAAGTCCATCTATTTCTATATAATATACAAATACAATAATATAAAGTCCAAGAAAAAAGAGAAGAGAACTGGCGTCTTTTAAAAATTAGTTGAGGCTACATTTAGCTGAATGAAATAAGTTTTGGGCCATGCAGTTAATCAAATCTGCTAGACCATTAAAACCTGAAAATCTTCAACCCTGACTGTTGTACTCAACAGGAAGGCAGAGCTTTTATGTTGTGTTTTTTTTTTTTTTAACAATATTGTCTTAGTAACCATAGAGACAACATATTCACAGAGGAAAATATCAAGCCAAACATTTTCAGCAGAGGGTAATGTGAAAGCCATTAAATGTTGCACTTTTAAGAATGACCAAAATCTGGGCTGGAATTTTTATGACAGACTGAAAAAAGCAGATGGAGAGGAGAGGAGAAAGGTTGGGAGAAACCTGATGAGAAACAAAATGGATTGAGGGAAACTCTGAAATATTTTAAGGCGAGAGGGAGAGTTGGTTGAAGTAAGTGTGAAAGTACAATATCAAGAACAATCCAAGTCCAAAAAGCATCAAACGCTCTCTCAAAGCACCCATCAGGTTATATTTTCCCTCCTGTATTATATAATTTTTCACTTCACAGAGTAAAGCCTTCTGAACGTGGACTTAAAGCTGCTACCACCTTTAAAACCAAAACAAAAACAAAATACAGTAAGAGGAGCCACTGAGGGATACAAGAGAGGACGATAAGTCTTTGAAAATGGCCAACATTTTATGGGATACAGTATCAAAGAGCAGCCGCGGGCAGGAGAGATGGTTGAAGATGCGCAGTGTGGGCGGACGAGTCACAGCATGGGCCGATGAAATAGATTAACTGGCCTTAACTCACACACTAAAAGACAGCAACAGACACAGTGTGCTTGAAGGAGCTGGAGAAAACAGAGAGAGAGATCTGTGTGACCTTTCAAAGTTTTCAGATTACAAAACATTATATCGAAATGAAATTAATAACCTGCGCCCAACGTTATATAACCATGGCTGCTTTTATAGGGATAGCGTTAAAACTCAACTTGGGTATTTTCTTTGTAAAAAACCCAAATGCATTCAGAGTGAATTGCACCAGTATATGTCATTATTAGGCATCTATCAAACAGGGAAACGTATGTATTCACTGTAAAAGTGAAATGCCACGTACATCTCCACTGAATGAATGTTTTATAGAAAAGCTGATGAGTAGATTGGGACAGAACTCTTTGAACATGAGTCTTTGAACTTCTATGGAGCTTGTGATCAGCAGGTTTGTTACACGACTGCCATACTATTACACTGAACTTCAAAGAAAAGAATAAAGCAGCGTCCTATAAGAGGGAAGTCATGAATGTGGAAACAGTTCAACATTTGTCATTCAACATGAAGAAATATTATGATCTATATTATAATAACCCCCGCAGAGGGGAAACTACAACTGGACTTCACTCTAGCACTGAAATCTACTGAGCTTCAAAAATGGGTAGTAAATATGGAACATCACTAAATGTCTTAACAGGGGAATTCATTTTCTTTCTACAAAGCTACAGCTAATAGCCAATTAGCTTATCTCTGCACAAAGACAAGAGCCAGAGCTAAACAGCTGCTCAGTCTGTTTTATTAATACAAATAAGCATATTATATCTTGTTTGTTCAATCTGCAAAAAAAGCCATTGTGTGAAAACTACACACTGTGGTTTCCCTGCGGGGGTGTGTGTGGAGCTATTTGTTGACAAAGAGGAGTTAATTCCTTGGAGTCGGGTCATTCCCATGAGGTCATCATTCGACCACAGGACACTCCTCAAAGCCTTTATGGCTGATTGTTGCAGCTCCATTGAAACACTTGGCATCAAAATGTATATACACATTTGCCATTAATTCAGTTGCATAGTCATTTAATTGACAAAATGTGTCAGTCCTAGTCACAGTGAGGGGTTCTGATAAGAGCAACCACAGCGATCACGTGTTGTGGGGTCAGAACAAGCTTTCTCACCTGCGCACGGTGCTCACCGACAGCGAACTGAACCACGGCGAAGTTGGGTGAGGTGTGACTCCCTTCGATGCGCTCCACGGTGGACGAGTCGATCTTCAGCTCGCTGCTGATTTCGGCGCTCTGGATGAAGTCCTCCATCTTCAGGTCCTCCACCCGTTTCAGCTCCCCGTCGGCCAGCTGGATGATGGAGCCCTTGATGAAATATGGGGGGAGTGAGGGAGGCACTACTGTGTTGGATGGGGGAGGAGGAGCAGAGGGAGCAACCAGGCCTGGCGGCGCGGGAACAATGGGGAGGTGAAGCTGGGCTTGGACCACTGTACCTGAAGCAGCCTGGTGGTACGAGCCACAGTTCGTTTCCAGAGCTTCTCCTTTGGGAGCAGTGGCAGCAATGTATGTGTGTGGGAGTGTGGTAGGAAAAGAGGAGGCTTGTGTCGATGATGTCACGTGGGAAGTTCCAGGTTCCAGTGTGGTGACTCCACCTCCACTGACAGGGATGATGACAGGTTGGGCACCAGGAATGAGTAAGTGTTGCTGTAGGCTGGTGTGATAGCTGATGGGTGTATGCTGGCTTCCACTGCTCCCTGCAATGTAGCCAATGATGGGCGGCTGTGGGTAGATGGTGGAGGGGAGCCCCATTGACAGTGACTCTGTAGCACTGTGGGTGGTCTGGATAACTGTCTGGGGCGGCAACGTGCTGACAGCAGCTTTCAAACTGTCTACACTTAATGGGGGTGGAAATGTGAAGGAGGAGGAGTTGCCTGAGGAGGAGGGTGTGCGGTTGACAGGCTTGCCTAGTACGATGCCACCTTTTTCCAGGTGCGTGGGGGCAGAGGTTGGCAGCTTCTCTGGGCTGGCTCTGGGTGGTGCCAGCTGGTGGTCCCCATGGCTGTTGGGCATGAGCATGACAGAGGTTCTCAGTCCTGAGGGGTCATGAGTAGAATAGTCTGATGGCAGAACCAGCTGGGGGGCCTCATAAGCAGACAAAGAAGTGGCATCCCGTGATTTGCTCCCTGACTTGGAGAGGCTGGATTCAGGAGACACTCCAAACCGCCGGCCCCTTTCTAGCTCTCCATTGTGGAGCTCTCTGGGTCTGGAGCTGCCATCTTCTTTCCTGGTGGGTCCGTCTGTGTATTGCACCACAACATGGGACATCCCATGCCCGAGATTATGATGGGGATGCAGCGACTGGGGAGTAAGGTGAATCCCCCCTTGGTGATGAGGTGACGGAACAGCCCGGGGGCAGGTTGACATCTGAACGTGGTGAGGGACGGGGTCTGAAGGGGGCGGAGGCATGGAGGTTCGCCCAATGGATGCTCGCTGCTGGTCGTGTTTGGAGGCCTGCGAAGGAGCAGAGGCTGTCTCTGTGTGTGACGGTCTTTGTGAGGCCAAAGAAGAGGAGGAGAGAGGAGGAGGAGGAGGAGGAGGAGGAGGAGGAGGAGGGAGAAGTTGGGGGGAGATGTAGCCAGTGTATGGGGCAGTGTAAGGAGAGGCTATAAACTGGAGATTGGGAGGCAGTTGGGTATAATGGACAGTTCCTCCAACTGTGGATTGTGACAAGGGGGAAGTATAGACTGTAGGAAGAGATGGGACTAGCCTCAATGAAGAAGAGGACGATGAAGAGTCCGATGTGGATGAGAGGGATTTATACTGCGGCCCATCAGATTGACTGGAGCTACGGTGCCCATGAACACTACTCTCATTCCCGCCAGCCACGCTGGCAAGCCAGGCCATGTTCTCTGTGCGCTGACTGTCGCTGGCAGGGGGCAGCATATGGGAGCGATTTTCAGATGGTAACGTGCTCGAGGGGATTTCCCTCTTCTTTGGAGGCAGACATTCATTACTGCGTTCCTGGTTGGACTTCATGATTTTGCCTCGCGTCCTAAAACCCTCCTGTGTGTTTTCCTTCCTTGTCTTTTGGACCTGTCTAGCTGTTTCCTGTCTTTACCTCCCTCTGACTGTCTATTTCACCTCCCTTGCTTGTTTCTTCAAGTTTGATGTTCTGTCCTTTGCTATAATTGGGTATAAATGAACCTGAAGCTTTTCTCTCCTTATCTCTCTAGTCAGTTGGACCAAAGTGGTGGATTATCAGTTCTTTTCCTGACAACAGAAAATCCAGGCCCTTAGGAACAGGTGAGGAAGGATTATAAACAGAGATGAAGATATGGAGGGATGGTTAAAGGGGAGGGTTAGGGCGGTCTTTTCGGTCCAGGGGTCTTTAGCGTCTGAAGGGTGAGCTCAGTGTGGTAGGGGAGAGTTTCACGACATCACACCTGCTGCTGCCGCCGATGACGACGGGTGGCCGAGTGTGCCGCACTTCATGCGGAATCATTTCCTTGCAAAAGCAAGCCCGTCCACACCCAGCACAAACCTGTGGCAGAGGAAGAGAGGCAAACTGAATAACTGCCCTTTACTTTTTTGTATGCATGCAGAGCATAGAAGCTTCACAACATTTCAAATGCACAGGTTAACTTTTCAGTGAAAATGAAAGACACTGACACCCTCATTAGTGAAAATGATTTCTTGCAGACCAATAGTAAAATGTTGTAAAAGTTTTTTTTAAAATCAACCTTAACAATTTAGTTCGCATTCATTGTTGTCAATGTAGCAACTTTAACAACCCTCAAAAATGTTTTTCACATTTACAAGGTGCAAGTTCAGCCTAAGCTGTGGAGGATGAACTATACATGATTCTAGCAAAGCCAGGAAATGAAAATAGAAGAAAAAAAAAGACAAAGGCGTGCTAGCATTTCGCTAACACAACTGCTTTAGACTAGGGGAGTTAGGAGTACAATGATAAGGCTGTGGGCAGAGAAACCATTGAGCAATAGTCTTTCAGTCATGAAGGTCAAATAACAGCCCATTAAAAAAACCTAAGCTCAACAAACAGTTCCAAAACATCAAAAACAAGGCTTTGGACTAACATGAGGAAGTTGTGCAGATGCAACGGGGACTTTCTGAGAGAAAAAAAGACTCTTTAAGAGAGGCCAAGTGTCGGCATGGCAATGTCTGCCACTAAAAATGAAGTAGCTGTATTTGCTGTTAAAAATTGGGCATTAAAATTACGTTAAGTTTAGGATGTTTCTAAAATAACAATAGAACTCCAATCAAAATGTTATATCTATACTTTATGAGATGAAGATGAAGAATTGAAGCAGGATGAAACTTGAAAACTGCAGCACTTGGACTTCCACTAACAGACGTGCACTACTCAAAGTATGCGTGAAAGCGTGTGTACATGTATGTGTGTGCGCCATCTGTTACAGAGGCCCCCCTGCTGCAAATGATGGAAAGCTTCACGTGAATCCCATAAATAATATAGAGGCATTTCAAAAACATGCATCCACCAACACCAACAAACACACACCCCAATTCTTGCTTACTCATACACTGACACCTGGGCATATTCAATTATGCTGACACATGGTCTTTTCCTGACACACAGCACAAGTGTAGCCCACACCAACACATACTAAATCACACCCTACCTAGAACACAAAAGAACATTTGTATTTGTCCCAATTGAAGACTCCGAGTTGAATCCTTATCAGGATTAGAAATTTAGAGTTTACATGTCCGTTTTTACTTGTAAAAACAAGCATTAACAATAAAGTAACTACATGATAATATAAGTCACTGCTAAAGTATTTCAGTCTCAGCAATGTCTCTAAAATGACTTCGACACACAAAGCCCCACTAGACAGTAGATGATGTAACATCAAAACATCATAAAGTCCACAGTGATGTGCTGAAAAAAAGAAAAGAAAAATCTACTCAAGCTGATGTCAAAACACCTTAGAAAAGGAAGGCGGTTTTCCCATAACATGTACCCAGAAAGGTATCTGCATCAGAGTCTTAAAATACTGGACACCTTTACCTTGACACAATTGCCAAAGATTAAACACATATTATTTTTCATTTGGAAACAAAAAGGATTTGAGAATGCAGAGCAGAATGATATGAAAGAGTCACCAACAGTTTTTCTGCCACTCTTGCAATCTCACTGAACATGTTGGCACCTCTATTCACATGAGACCTAATAATGCAGCCTCTTGTGTCAGTGTCGAGTCTCACTATCTGATCTCTGTCACTGCCAAACTGCACAAGATTAAATCTTTTGACCAGAATGACCTCCTAGGTTTTCTAAGGTTGATTTACTAATTACTGCAGAGTGACAACTAGACCCACTGTGTGCGAGTGTGTGTATGTGTTAGTGAGAACGTGTGTGTGTCCATTCTGTAGGGTGAGGAAATCCTGCATCTCAAGCACATTCCTGTGATTTAAGCAATGTCGCAGTGCTCCAAAAGAACTATAGAGAGAGGCGGAGGAGTAAGAACATGCTAATTCACATGCACGTAAAGCACAAGACACTCTGGGGGGGCTTTGTCTTATGGCAGCAGACACACAGACACACACCATCTGTTCAATCAAGCGTCATGACTCATGAGGTGTGTTGAAAGGTCCTGCTGATCACTGAGCTTTTAACACCGAGATGCACTCCCCTTTCCATCTGTCTGTCACTTGATGCCTGTCCTGCCTCAGCCTGCCCACCTCTCCTTTTTCATAACTCCATTCTCAACAATCATTCTTCCCGACAACGGTTTTATGGTCTTAATCTTCTGTTTCTCCATGTCTTTGCTTCTTGGCTTGGCATCCTATGATGCTGCTCTCTGCAGCACTGTCCCTCACCTCATTCACAGTATAGTGCAAAAAAGTAGGTGCGGAGAACAACAACAATGAGAAAGAAATATAATAATAATAGAATATTATGCGTTTGAGAATTCACAGATCAGCTGCCACATCAAACGCTGACAGTCTGCACATCCAGCCACAGATCTGCTCATGCTGCCATCTGATCATCTGTATCTCCAGAGTAAGGCACGTTGGATCCGACACTTCACACTGGTATGTGGAAAAAAAAAAAAAGCTTTCTGAAAATGATGGATAAATACTAGGGCCTCTTTTACTATCTCACGATTCGATTTGATTTATACGATTTCTGCTTCAATCTATAGGTGTGCAAAGACAGAATAACAAATTGAGACATCGAAGGGTCTTTTTCACATGTATTAAGTTTGAAACATTTATCCATGCTTAGATGGAATTGTTGCAACTGTTGTAATAAAAGCAATATCACATAATGCTTAAGTAAGAAAAATAAAAATGTCTCTTTATAAAAAAAATAGTGCAGTTAAACATGGGTTCCTCATTTTGCAAACCTTGCACACTGAAGCTCATGTCAATCTCGGTCTTCCCGGCCATTTGATAAACAGGGCACTGTGAAATCCGCAATCACGGAATTAGACATTAAAAATGGAATCCATTATAAACACAGAACACGGAACTGGCCGACATTTTACGTGAAAGTTTTTTTGTTTTTCTTCCTGGAATAAAAAGGAATGTATCTGTCGGGAAAATGCTCTGAGGGGGTCACTAATAATGCACGTCCCCTACCTATGAATGAATAAATGAACGAATGAGGTGACTTGAGCATAGTGGGCGCAGTTTGATTCCCAGTGGGGCCACCTGAACACGTCTATAATTGGTGACTTGATGTACATGTGCGTGGTAACCTGAGCAGCACGGTGGCATTGGGGTTAATGCTGTCGCCCCACAATTAGAAGGGCGTGGTTCGATTCTGGGTGGGGGCGTCTGAACAGGTGATGTAAACAAGTGATAGACTTGGCTACAGCAAGGAACAGCTACCAGACCAGACCTGACCCGACCAGATCCTCAGAGACCAGAACCCCCCCAGAGAGTAGAGACCAGACTAGACGAGATAGTATTGGACTAATTTACAGCTCAGGGCTCATTCCGCAAGGCAGCAAGCTCTAAAGACATCATGTCTAGGTAGGTCTTTTCGACTTGGGTACTTCTTCTACTTCATCCTGCAGTGATTGCTGGAGACGGTGTACTGTGTGACACTTTGGTTTCTATGGTGCGAGGATGATGTGTGAGCAGGTGAGCGTACAAGAGGGGGAAGGTGCTTGAACACACGCATCGACCTACATTGCAAAAAGAGAGAGTGCTGCTTTACTGAAACTGACACTCAGACACACATTCAGTGAAAAGCTATGTCACCTGATTCTCACTGAGTTTGCAGCGTGTGTGTCAGGGGGGTGGGTATAAGATGACCAGTAACCCAAGCTGTCTGTCCTCTCTCACACACGCTCGCACAATGACCCATCTTACTAAAGCCTGTATATGTGTACTCTCAATGAAAACTTAAAAAAAGAAGTGTGTGTGACCTGAATTGCTCATTCATGCACTATACTGTCCTTCCACGGTCTAAACAGTGAAGTGGCTGTATGTCATCCTATTGCTCCTTCATGCTGACAACTCATGACACCTACACTCACTTGCATGTGCATAAATGAAGGCACACAAACACGTGTTATATGTTTGTGTAAGACACAAACCATTCTGTCCAACCGAGGCCTTTAAAACATGTGAATTTAGAAAATTACCACTTTTTTTTAATTGAAGTACTAATGGGAAGTTTTGTTGTTGCAGCTGCTTTAATACTGTAACAATGGTTATTTACAATGACTATAAAATGTGCACATTACCAATAGAAACTGAAGAACACAATTTACAGCTTTACCCTTCCTTTACTCCTTTATCGGAAACAGCAGTGTAACTTTCGTTTAAGAATAGCAAGGTTTCATTCTGTTGATGTAGATTTTGCTCATGCTAACAACTAAAGTCTGTCACCTTATATTGTTTCTGAAAATAGCCTGAGTTGTAATTATAAGCAGCTATGTCAGGCCCATCAGCAAAATTCTCCTAAACTCTCCTTAAACAAGAAGTTTTAATTAAAATTGTATCTCAGTGTTGGTTCTAAAGCCCCTGAGCAACACAAGGGACCTGGTTTTCTGTTTGTATGTTTTTTTTTTTTTATTATATATTTTTTCAAAACTTTCACTGCATCAACATGTAAATGCACGGTAAGAAGACGTGCTGTCTTGTCTCTCTATGTTTACTGTGCAATATGTCATGTCTGAACATTTAATAGTGAAGAGTTTTACTTCATAATGTGTCAAATCAGATAAAATTTGCGAAATATTATTACAAAAAAATATTTTTTTTATGTTTTGCCAATCTGTTGTTAAAGTGTGTAGACACATGTTGTAGCCCAAACTGTATGCATTCCTACATATGTCTGCTCTATTGGAGCTTGTGTGTGCGTGATTGCCCAGTCATAATCATTATCATGATCAAAGGATAAGTCCAACGTGATGTGTTATCGCACGGCTAAATATAGTTGGACTGGAAAGTACAGTCGCTGCAGGCTGATACTTCTGTCTCTCTACTTCTCTGTTTCTTTCTTTATGTCTCTCTGTCGCTGCTTGTCAGTGTGGTTTTTCATTAGTGTGGGTGTGTGTTTGCATATGTGCACATTACAGAGACTCTTACCAGACTGGGAACTCTGACAAGACTGCCACTTTATTCACAGTCACCCTCTACTAGTGATTACACGCAAACAACAAACACACACACACACACACACACACACACACACACAAACATACACACACGCAGGGAACTGGTAAAATAGTGAGGGAGTAATGGAGGATCTGCCATTGACAGATGGAGTTGGGGAAGCAGGGGGAGCAGGGGAACACAGGGGCGGGGGGGGGGCGGGGGGGAAGCACGAGTAAAAGAGAGAGAGAGAAACTCACACAAAGAAAGACAGATGGACGGAAGCAAATGACTGTGAGAAGAAGAGAGAGCTTCTTTCAGAAAACAAACACTTAAGCAGTGTTGCATGACTTGCACTTTCTCACCACTCAACAGCCCAGAGGTTGGGTGGGTGACAGGGAAGGGGTGAGGGGAGGGGTGAGGGGATACAGACAGCCGTCAGGGGAGCCTGAGAAAGCAAGGAGCCCATGGAAAGAGAGGAAGGAGAGAAATGCATGAAGAGAAGAGAATAGAAGAGAAAGGGAGGGGAAACACAGGGCGATAACCAAATGGGAAAAACGAGCAGCGACGATTGTAGGAAAAACTAGGGCAGACGCAGTACGCACTTACGAATGACATACTGTGATACAACAAGACAAGCATTCAGCACACACAGACACACACACATACACACACTTACTCTTTCTCCCACACACACTTAATTTAGAGCAAGAACAAAAGTGTGTGAAGTGTACTTACCAGGGCAGCAGGAGTAGCCCACTTCTGCAGCATGCTCCCTCTCCCCCTCTCTCATTCCTTTCCTCCCTCAACTCCTCTCTTCTTCTCAGCCGGTGCTTGTAAAGCACCCTGAGTCTCACTCCGTCTCCCTCTCTTCCCCTCAAGCGGAAAATCCCAGGCAGATTCAATGTACTTCAGCGCTACAAACTGCTCTCAGCCCTTCTCACCCTCCATACACACACCACACACAGACGCGCACACACATACACACACGCACACAGCCAACAGCCCTCTCCTAAGTCTTGACAGAGAGGCAGGAAGCTCCCTGACTAACAGTGTCACACAGAGCTCAGGTGATCACACACACACACACACACACACATGCACGCACGCACGCGCACACACACACACACAAAACTGGTAGCACACACTTGCACACGCCCACAGGGAGGGAGTCCCGCATGCAGAGCTCCAACGTGTATTATGCAAGGGGCTGAATGTGAGCCAGAGCTCTCACACTGTCTGTCCAATGCACTCACAGACACACACACACACAAACACACAAACACACAGGGCCCCTCCCACGGTTTGCTCAGCCAACTTCATCAGGTATTCATTCAAAAAACACACACACGCCAGCTGGCTGCAAGCCCAGAGACCGCTTACAAGCAGAGAGAGAGAGAGAGAGAGAGAGAGAGAGAGAGAGAGAGAGAGAGAGAGAGAGAGAGAGAGAGAGAGAGGGTGGGTGTTACAGTGAGAAGGGCAGAGAGGGGGACTATGGGAGATATAAACAGGGAGTCAGTGAGGGAGGGAGGGAGGAAGAGAGTGAGCAGTAGAGATTAGAGTGATAGTGCATGAAAGAGTGACACAAGGACAACTCATGTACAAACACAGATATACTTGTATTTAGGGCCGTAACCACAATTAATCTGTCACTTCTCTGACAAGTTATTGGTTAAAAATTGACCTAATGTTTCCTGGCTGAAGGCATACACATAAAAGACATACCAGCACATGTAAATACAGTAAATGAATGCTTCCAAATTCATACTCTTACATAAGTTAGACAAGAATTTATGACAAAGTGATTAAAACAAATATAAACACTTTCTATTGTAGGTTTTCAGTTGTGCTCAGATTCAACAAGACTGCACTTCCTAGTTTTTACCACTAGATGTCATGACTGATCGCCTCACTGACAGCGAGCAAGTGTCTATTTCCGTTAGTTAGCTGACCTAGTTAAAAGACCATTTGGAAGTAAATATAGATGAAATGTTCTCCTCAATGCTGAGAGATGGAGCACGCACAGGGAAGAAGTGAGCGCACACTCATAAGATGTTAACACACACCAAGAACTGTAATGAGTCCCACTAGACTCAGCGGGTATAAACATGCTGTAAAAACACATCCTGTTTGTGTTGGTTGGTTTTCCTGTCAGCTTGATATCAATCCTGTGTTAAACTGGATATTCCTGGACTCTTTAACTATTTCACAGCAGGAAATGTTTGAAGCTTTGGTTTTAATGTGGTTATCAGGATTAAAGGAACATATAATATGCACCTACAGATAGCTGGATGTGTAAATCTTTAGGTTGTCATTATTTTGTTTTATTTGTGAATTTGTTTTTGCTGGTAACAAATCAGTGCTGCTTTACAGTCTCATAATTTGTCAGCAGTATTATGATGTTTCTTATTTTGGACTTGTTGGTGCAGTAAGTTCATGGAGTTGCTGCTCCATTGTTGGTCTGTTATTGTTGTGCACGTTCATAGAGTTCCTTTTTTTTTTTTTCATAGCAATAAAAAGAGACTAGAAATTGCAAAGTTTCTGTTATGTTTTGAAATTCACCCATTATTAAAATTTTTAACATAATATCCATTGGGTGTGTAGGCGCAAGCCCACTGCTACATCTAAACTGTCATTAATATAGTGTGCTATAGCTAAGTGATTAAAAAAAAAGTTACAGCATAAAAGGTAAGAAACTAGAGACAGAATAATTTAGAGACAGTCACATTATCAGAGACGAACAGTAAACCAGACTAGACTGTATGCACTCCACAGTCCGTTCTGTTTCTTCAGGTGACCTCAACGGCATAGGAACATTTGTCTGTTGCCTTGGCAACCAATTGGAGCCTCTTGGCATTTAATCATAATTCATTTGTGTGGGTTTGTTTACAATCTCCCATCAAGTGAAAGCAGTAAGAGAGAGAGAGAGAAAGCTTAGGGGTGACGAACAAGTGTGAAAAAGACAGGAAATGAAAGAATCAGTTCTGAAATATTTCAATTTTTAGTTTGGGGAGATCTATTTTCTCTCAACTTTGTTCCCCAATGTGAAACATTCCCGATCTGACTAAGGCCATCACACATTAACGTCCTTTGATCATTTCTGAAAACACAAAAATATTAGCTTTCCCTTCTGATCATGCTATTTAAGAGACCTGTTTTGATTGGATGTTAGAACAGGAGACCATGAGTTAATGTCTAAAATATCACCAGCTGATCGTAACCTACGAAGAGAGCACAACAATCCCTCTCCAACATCTATTTTATTGCCCCTGAGCAACAAATTCCTCTTTATAAACCGCCACCTCCTCAAAATGTATTACTTTTCTTCAGGAATAACAGATTTTGTGTGAATAACATGAAACTGAAAATGTCCCTTAGCTATTTTAGACAGCTGGATATGAAGAACAACTTTGTTTTGACTCGTAAGAAGAACAAGGCGTCATGCTGACTGGAATAAAGCTGCCTTTTTTTTTTTGTTGTTGATAACATTTTTCTGAATTTTCAAACATGATGCTGATAGATGCTTTATTACAAGTGAGTGATGACATTTAAATTCCTTCAGTAATACACAAAGTTAAGGTAATGTAGTAACAATCAGTGTAGCAATACTGCTGGAGTATACTGATGGAGTGTAGCAATACTGCTGCACTCCATCGCTGTCTGTCAGTTCTCCAGTCTTTCTGCAAAGAACAGTCTCAGTCACAGTCACTAAGGAAACTGATGAAAAGATTCTATATATATACACACACACCCATATACATATCACAGCCTTCTCTGCTTTCCTTTTCCTTCACTGTCTCTCACACACACACACACACACACATACACACACACACACTGATTTTTCGCACTTTCTCTGTCACCCACACAAACTTCACACGCTGCAGTTATGACAACTGCGGCCTCCACCTTCCTACACACGCTTCACCCATCTACCCACATCTACCCCACCCCCCCAACCCCGCAAGTCTTCACCAGCACCCCCCCCCCCCAGGTCGTCTCTGTCAGCGAAAGCCTCTGCTCTGTTGTTTATCCATGTCTTACATCTGTCTCTGTGTGTATGTGTGACTGTGTGCGTGCGTGTGCAGGAGCTTGTGAGATGGCAGGTGCATAGAGATTCATCTCATGTTCACATTATACGGTCACTTTCCTTTATCATACCAGTGTTCTCTTCATCATGTATCGTCCAAAGCCTTTCTTTAATTAATACATAAGCATGTTAACAGTGACCTATGAACCATGAGATATTTGCACACTCCACAAATACTTTCTTTCCACAGCCTTTCATCTCTCCGTCTCGCTTACGAGCCCTCTGTCAGGCTGTATTAATTTGCTGGCAGTGTAGTGCACTACTTCAGCCCCAGCCACATCCCATTCACAAACCTACTAATCCACACACACACCATTAGATCCCTACTAGTCACATACACACTCACAAAGAACTATGCATGTGTGTATGTGTGCAGGATTAGGGAGGGGGGGTGGCTGGAATGGATGGGCAAATCACTGCTAAGCTCTTCTATTGCTCTATAATCCTGCTGAGTACACACACACACACACACACACACACACACACAATGTTCATGCGGAAATGTTCTAACACGCATGCTGTTGTGCACGTGTACACACATGAACTGATGCTCTCAGTCTTTCATGCACACACCCACACAAAACAAAAGCAGTCATCGCAGACATTCAAACAAACAAATATTTAGGCAAAAGTCCAAAACACTCATTCAAGGGTAAAACGAAGATATAAACACATATTATTTTGAAAACAGTATATGATCCTGCTGTGAGAACGTGTGTAACAACAAAGGGGGGGGGGGGGGGGGGGGGGGAATGTGGGAGGAAAGGCAGTTGGAAAGACAGAAAAAAAAAGGATGACTAAAAGTTTAAAGTAATAAAAGAACCCATTGATGACAGAAAGGGGAATGAGAAGAAAAAGCAAAAACAAGGAGTCAGTGAAAAGGAGCACAAATGTAATTCATCATTCTGCATCCATTCATCGATTCTGCCCACACAGCTATTACTCCATTCTTTGCTCCTTCAACATGAGACCCTACATTACACACATAACAAGAGCCGATCCCTCGCTTTAACAATTGAGGAAGAAAATCACAACAACAACAAACATGATTTAATATTTCTCTACAGGATTCTACGGAAGCAAGACTTATGTGCAAGATATATGCCACAGATCCAATGTGATAGACAACTTCAACAACACAGTCAGCTGTTTCTCTGGTAGTCTGATTCATGGCTAAATAGAAAAACAACAAAACAAGCTGAAAGTTCAAAAGTGGAGCTCCCTTGTTTTGCAGATGTTTGACATTTTGCACGACTGATTTTACTTTTGAGAAAATAAAGTTATACCTGAACTTCAACTTCGACTTGATATTCAAAATCACTACATGCTCACTTTTTAGGTGATTTAGATGCTTCCTCATTATTCTAATGAAAATAGCGATCAGCGCCCCTTAAATGACCACTTGTTGGCACCAAAGTTTTTTGCTTGTTTGTTTGTTTACATTATCAAAATGTGCCTCACTTTTTAAAAATTATCTTTTGAATGCTTATTATCTACACAGCACACCATATTTACTTCGTCAGCTACTGATTGAGGATATATAGTTTGCCTCCTATTCAAATTTCTAATGATAATTTCAGGAAATTCCTCTTTAATATTTATCACAATTTGTCTTTCATCCCATGATCTTTTCATGTGGGAGGGACATGATAGGAATCACAAGCAGGCAATCAGAGAAGATTTGAAGTCAGGCTGAGGACAGGCTGACAGGTGTAGGATGTGTGAGGAGCTGTGGGGAGTTACAGAGCTACTCAGAGGGCTTGCAGAGACAAACTGTAATACAAATACAATATTAAAACTTTGCTTGTGAGCAAATACACAATTTATTTTCTCTCGCATGAGAAAAAGGCGTCAGACAAACACTTATTATTTTGCAATCCTTCCTGCACGTGTGCACATCCACGACAGAACCATACTGTTGTTTTCTCTGAAGGTGAACTGCCCTGCTGTAATGGGAATTGGGGTGGAGGGGTGCAGGTTGCTGCTAAATGGGATGAATAGGCATTGCAGCTGGCATTGTGAGGCTAAAGGAGAGGTGTGCGACAGCTCAGCATGTGTCCTTGTCTGTGAATAATGTGTTCCACCTTTTCAAAGGCTCACAGACAAAAATGTCACACAGGCAGCAGCACTGGTTGAGCATGCAGACTCAGGCACATTCATCAAAGCCACCCCCCACTCCCCCCCCAACCCAAACATACACACATCCAACCCCCCAGGACGCACGCATAGTACACACCAGAGCCATACAGGGCTTAGCCGGCATCCAAACAAACTATTTCAGTCAGAAACACACAACACAGTCCCATCACACTGCACAGGTGGTTGAATACTGCCCAGCAGAAGATCTCCTAAAACCAAAAGCTGTGGACTGAACACAACAAGAAAGCTTTGTAAAAACACAAAAACTTCATATCCATTCATAACTAATGTATACACTCAAATGTATACAACCACACTGAATGGTCATGTCGACTGCTGTCAGACTCCAAGAAAAGGGAAAATGGGTCTAGTTAATTGAGCTATTTCTTCAGAGAGGCATGTTTACTAGGTCTTATGAACACAGGGAAAATGTTCAACACCTGGAAATCACCTGCACCATGTAACAGAAAATGGAGACATCAATTTTTGTCGTGTAAATGTTTTTTGCGCCCTGAATAACTAATATACAGACTGTGCATGTTCCCAGAGGGTAATCTGTGTGGAAAAAAAAAACCAAACCCTGTAGAAACCAATGACTGTTCCTAAAATTATATATTTATAAGTTTTTTTCTCATACAAAATCCCACCAAAGGCTGAACATGGTTTAAATGTAACTTCAGTATTAGCAAATTTAATAATATGCAAAGTGGTGCCAAGTCTTTCTACAGCCATCAGCATCTCTCTCTGTTCACCAAAAAACCCCCAAATCTGCTACCTATACACTTTAGAAGAGCAGGAGGTAATACAGACGCAATATAGAAGTCATTCAAAAAATGATTTTTGAAATAAATAGGTTAAATAATATGCAGATATGAAAAGAAAACAACGACTGATGGGTAAAAATCTCCATGGTGATACACAAACCAATAATAATAGAGCCATTTGTGAGCTGACGCAAATATTCTTAATTCGATGCCTTTATGTGCAACAAATTTGATACCAACAGTTTGATACCAATTCCAACACGACATATGCAAATTTAAATTCACTGGCTGAATTTATTTTATTCTTGTGCTCACCTACTCAGCTACCAACCTGTCTTGACTTCAAGTAATTTGTAAATGGAGGCCACCATTCAAGTGTACACTCATACTGAACACATAAGCTTCTCATTGCTTTCTTCACTAGTTCAACTTGCTGACTTTTTTTCTTCATCATCATTATTTTCAGTGTTTTGTGTGCGCACGCACACACACACACACACATCCACACAAAAATAGTACACAAAAAGGAAATTCCATTTGAGTGACATTGTCTGGGTGGGTCTTTTTAGACAAGGAAAGGCCAGCAACCATTCTGTCTGTGTGTGTGGGTGTGTGCAGTTACCCAAAAAAAAAAAAAAAAAAAAGAAAAGACTTATTTTAGCGTGGAATTCATTTGCATGCATGTGGCTGTTTTATGCATTGAAAAAACATTACATGTTTTAGAAATTTGGCGCACACACAGTCACACGTGTCTTGAGAGCAGTTACATTTATCCTTACAAGAAACAAAACCAAAGGACCCCTGAAGGGATTGCAACACCAAACTGCCATTTTCTTGAAGGCCACTGCCACTGTGCATGTCTCGTTTGCCAGTGGTTATGTAAGGATTTAAAGTGGTGGAGAGAAGTGGAGAGGAGGGATGTGTGAGGGGGAAAAAGGACGGAGGGAAGGTGAAAAGAGGAGAGAACAATGGGAGGAGGTGAGAAAGAAAGCAGGATAGAGGCACGAGTAAATGAAAGAGAAGCAGGAAGACGACGGATAGAGACAGTGACATCACCTTGTACGGACACTGCAGTCAGGGACAAAGAAAGAGAGAGAGAGAGAGAGAGAGAGAGAGAGAGAGAGAGAGAGAGAGAGAGAGAGAGAGAGAGAGAGAAAACGGGGGAGGATGAGGGACACCAAGAAAGAGACTTCAGAGATCTGTTAGCTGATAAAAGTGATGCAGAAAACCTCCCACTCCTCAGGCAATTGATTCGAGGATATTGTGCGGCGCGTGTGTGTAGTCCAAGTATTATTTGTGTTGTGCGGACCTAAATCTGTTGACAGTCACATTGTGAGGACAAAAAGAAAATCCACTTAATATAAATAATCTAAAATGTTACAGTGAAGATGTGTTTTGAGGATAGGGTTGGAGAAATGTTAGTTATGCTTAAGATTAGATTATGTCTCCAAGAAATTAATGTTGTGTGTGTGTGTGTGTGTGTGTGTGCGCGCACACGATTGTGAAACTCTGCCTTTGGGCCTCAGGGCATAATGTAGTAGTAGTACAGTAGAAAGCTCTCTTTTGAGACTGCTCTCAGTCTTTTTCCTCTGAATGCATGTGTGGATGTGGGCATGTGCATGTCTGACTACACACAAATGTTTGTGTGCACACAGATCTGTGTGTGCGTGTGTGAGAGAGAGTGAGAGAGAGAGAGAGAGAGAGAGAGAGAGAGAGAGAGAGAGAGACAGAGAACAGTGGAGAAAACAGAGGGAGAATGTGTGTGTGTGTCTGTGACTCATTAAGTATCAGGGTAAAGACCTGGTTTTTGGTAAATGTAAGGGTATGGTTAAGTCTCCAGGGACTAAATGTAAGTCAGTGCAATGCCCTCCTAAGTGACAAAAAAAAGAAATTGTGTGTGTGTGTGTGTGTGTGTTTAAGTGTGTTTCAAGAGGACAGCATAATGGAATGCTACGTTCAGGACTTGCCAAGAGCACTTTTCCCATACGCCAGGGAGCCAAGACTTCCCCAACCAGCCAAGAATAGCACAGACTTTCTCACTCTCTTTTACTCTTTTTCTTGCCCCCACACACGCACACACGCACACACGCGCACACACACACACACACACACACACGTTTTGCTCTTTGGATTCACCAGGAAAGATGGTGATAGTGTGAAGGAGGCTCACAATTCAATCAGCACAGTGTTGGAGTGAGAATGAAAAAAGCAGCAGGAACATTTTCTGAATTATTAGAGTTATGTAAACCTTGTGCAACATGCTTGGACAATATTTTCCCACACTATGTCAATAAGGCAACAAATCTCACTTTCTGGCTAAGTACACATAATGGGGTCCAAACTCTGATACTGAGAAGCGCTAATATTTTTGGCATTATCAAACTTGTCTTCCAACATAACACCAATTTAAGGTCGGATTTCCTTGAGTTGTATGTGCTCAGAATTGCACCAATCAGCCAAAATATTATGACCACAACCTGCTCTGTGTAAAAAGTTTCACAGAGAATGAGAGCTATGTTGGCCCATTTAAAACATCCAGTGAATGTCTGAGACATTTACTAAGGGTGATATTTTAAATTTAAATACAAAACAGACAACGCTACACTCCATCAGAGCCGTACAAAATGGGATGATGCAAAGTGGGGTACTGCTGAAGGACCTCTACTCCATATGCTATGGGAGCATATGGAACATTTTGTTGTATAAGTGAGTAATGGTTGGTCTCTCTGTCAGTGCTGAATTATACCTGCATCGTAACAAAACAGTTGAGTCGAACCTGAAGGATATGTGCAGCATGTTTGGCTGATATCATCAGCATTGATTTAGGTTTAGAAACGGTAGACTCGATCATTTGTTGATTAAGCACTCGTATTATATAATCTTTATTTTCCCTGTTTGTACTTTGTGAGCTAATTGAAAAAAAAAAACAAAAAACGAAGAAATAAAAAGAAAAGAAGGGGGGCCTGAAGATCAATCACTTCTCCCAATTCAAGGCAACACATATGGAGGCAGGACAACTGGGAGCAAAGCTGCTCTGAAAACACGGACACATGCTGAGAAATACTTTCAATTTATTTTTAGAAGGTTGTTACAAAGTAAAAATTTGTGAAAAACTAAAGTTTTTGTTTCTTAAAAACTGGCTAAAAGCACGATGAAATCTGAATATCTTTTCTCTTTATCACAAATGAATTCAACAAAGCATTGCTCCAGATTGGAGATTGGCTTTAACCGATTAATGTTAATATTTGCAATTACATTGTTTTAATGACGTGTCTGGAAACTGCACTGCTCTTATCAAGATTTCATCCCTCACTTAAGCATAGAAATAACCAAGCCGATGAATTCTTCGCAGGCATTTCGGGATTTTCAGCTGAGGTTGTTGCTCAGAACAGTCGAGGACTGCCCACCATTATGTTTTAATGTGTGCACTGTTGATCCCCGTGCTGTGCAATAATGAAATGTTTTTAATTAGTATGTGATGCGTATTATTGGCTCATAGTTGGACAGATCAGCAGTGCCTTGAGGCTTAACCTGCCATTTAGTATCCTGACACTCTAGTAAACTCAAACATTAATCATCCACTCGGTGCAAAGCTTCCCAGTGTAGGTCATTTAGCGTTATTAAACTTGTGTCCACTGATTATCGCTCATGACAGCAATATATTAGTTTCCCTCTGGGTGACAGACAACTAGAAAATACTTTCCAAACATGCAAGGTAATTGAAGGGGAAAGAACTTGGAAAAACTTTGTGCGAATGTTTCTTCATACTCATTTTAATGACTTGCTGGGGGAAAGAGAAAAAAAAAAGGGGGCTTACATTGAGCAGATTATCCATCAAACAGAAGGCCTGAGTTTGAAAACTTGACCTCACACATTTGCTAGACTGAAATGTCTGCGAGGCAAGATAATCGCCAGCAGCTCTGACCCTGCGATCTTACCTCCCTGTGAAAGGGGAGACAGTAAAAAGAGCATTTCCCAACTGGGGATCAGGACTAGCAAAAAAAAAAAAAAGAAAGAAAGAAAGAAAGAAAATAACTGCAAGTCCTGCAAGTAATTCAGAGGAAAATCAAAGCAGCCGCTGCTCTTGTTTGTGGTTCATTAATGAATATGGATAAGAGTCAGATAATTACACACGAATACATATCAACAACGCAATAAAGCACACCTCTCCCATCTCCACTTAGGCCCTAGAAGGACATTATTAATGGGTGCATCTCATGCTAATTGCCTTAACTATAAGGCTCAGCAGCTGGTTGCTGGGATGTTATATGTATTCTACTGCTGCTCCAACAGAGATCTCAGATGCTGCCTCATAAACAAACACACAGTCACTAGGCAGACGTGCTTTCCTCTAGCCTGAAAATGCCTTTCCCCGAGTCACAGCGTGGGCAGGAAACAAACTTGGTTACCTCAGTTAGCTGCGGCCCACTGGCTTTGTTTCAGTAACTGAATGATGCCTTCTTATCTTTCTGGTTTGAAAGAGTCGGTGCATGAATGAGTCATCTAGCCCAACTGTATGGTCAAATGAGAGAATATGTGGACTGCAGGACTGAGCCACCAATTTGATCTGAGCTATACTTGTGCTGTGTTGTGGTTTAGAGCGACTGAAAGGGGAAACTTTGTGAGCATATGATGAGCTGCCACTACACTCACTTAACTCGCATTAATATCAAATGTACTTGCATCTGTGCTGTGACCAGGGTGACATGTTAATCAGCAACACAAGGCTCTTGGCTATGGAGACAGTACAGGGCTGGAATGCCCCTCATGCCAGAACCTACAACATCAAAATTAAACACAACAGTCAGACGTACAGCTTTTAGTTTGGAGGAGCAACATGGCAGAAGCTCGTCAGTAGTGATTCAGCAGTAAGCAGTTAACTACTGTCTTAAACTTTAACAAGCACAACCTCGATTTGAGCTAAACTAATACGGTGTGATTGTCTCCACATACGCGTAAAAGTAGTTTACACTGCAGAAACACAACTTTATGTAAATGAAACCCTGATATAGACAGACTAGCAGGAAGAACAGGAATATTCTCACCTCATTCAACACAACTCCTCCAGACCCCCCTGGTTTGTCAGCAGGTGGTACGGCCCATTGAGAGGGTTCCAGACTATCCCAGAATGCAGTGTGGTGACTCAGGGACTCAGCACTCCCTGGTGGATGAGAACAATACAAGATAAGTCTTAATTAGAAAGAGGATGTTTTAATCTTTCTTGGCATCCACGTTCGCACCAAATTAAAAAATACACACAGTATTAGAGATATAAGCAGAAAATAAACGCAATGAGCATAAGCAGGAAGTGAGGGTAGCAGGAGGGATTTGGACACACAACTGAGGATGGAGCACAGGTTTCACCATGGAGCAACACATCACCCAGCTTTGATCCATAAGCACATGTGGTATTCTCCCATTTTTCTTCAAATACAGAACGGGTATCTGATTCTGATCCTTTTATGCCAGGTTTACGTGGACCTCACAGTAAAGTCAAACAAAGGCACTACATTATTGATGACGATGGTGAACTATAATGTCAAAACACAGCTCTGCATCTTACCAGCAAACAAACAAACAGAGATGGCATTTCTACAGAAATCATGGGCGTTCACAGTGAAATAAAAGGATTTGTAATCAAAAGAATCAAAAGACTTATTGTATTTATTCACCAAATACCATTTAATCAGGTCGAAGATTAAATAAATGGGCTCCAGCAAAAGTATGTGAGGGCAAACACTACTTTATGAAAGAGCACAGAAAATTTTCTCTCCATTCTGTCAATTTTCAGGCTTGTAACTTTTAAGACTGATCTGCTCTTATCTGAAAATGTCTAATTTAAAAAATAAATACATAAAAAATAAATAAATAAATAAATAAATAAATGGCAATGCAAATACAGGTCGCCATTACAGCAGCACCTGTAATATTTGCTAAAATACTGCAGAGTACCTTTAAAAGCATCATATGTGCAACAAGCTGACTTCAGCAGACACCCACACACGGGCATTAGAGACAGACCGGCTGATCGTCGACAGCACGCTCACACACTGTGGGACTAATTAGGCAGTTTGTGGTGGAATGATGGGGATGTTATAAGAAGCGTTTTCCCTGCTGGTAGTCAGTTGTGTGTGCGCGTGTGTTTGTCTAAGTGTGTTCGTAGTATGTGTGTGGAGGTGTGTGGGATGCCTAACATCCTACTGACCCACTTCTTATATGTCTGACTGTATGTGAGGCTGTCAGAAGGTGCTGCAGCTTATCAAAGAGAGAGGGGGGAAATAACAAAGCGTGGCTGCTTTTGTGTGATGCATTAATACTAACATATATACATGCACTTTTTATGTTATGCAAGATGATTCCATTCTGCTGGGGATTGAAAGCTGAAAATGAAATATGATAATGGAGCAGTGAGAGAGAGAAAGAGCGAGCAATCGACTGGTATGTCAGAAATGGAAAAATCAGTAACTTTCGATGGTAGGCTAAAGTGTAATGTAGCATGCTTGCCGAAACACAAATTGACTGCACGTAGTAAGCAGCAGGGTTTATGTGCACTGAAGATGTCTGAAAGAGACAGAGGAAGAGAAAAAAATAGATTTGTGCTAAGGCCATGGATTAGCAGACTCCAACTGGCAAGGAATCCATCATATGGTAAGAAAAGGCCAGAGAGAAAGAGAGATGGGGATAAGAGACGGAGAGACAGAAGCTGAAAAAGAGGAGACAGATACAAAGACTGAGAAAGAGCAAAAAAAAAAGAAAAAGAACTGAAAGGTAATCCAGAGGTGACAAAAGAGAAGAGAGATAGAGAGAATAAAGAAGGCCGAGGGCAAGAAAAAACGCGACAGAGAGACTGAGAGACAGAGAGAAACAGATGGTGGCAGAGAAGAGGCAGATAGAAACTCACAGGGAGCACAACACTGGCTCAGCCAGCGAGAAACAGCAGGGACTGTGGAAAGCTGAGAAATGGCTCTTGGAAAAGGAGGAGGACAGTGAAAGGAAGGTCTGGTGCTGAGTAAAGGATTTTCACCAAAAATCTAACCACTGTGTTACTGCTCTCATGGAAAATACTGTCCTTCCTGATTGTCTTTAGAGACGTTAAGTTCAGATACTGTACAGTATTAAATTATTACTTTTTAAGAAAGTGTTATAAAACCTTATTTTCAGGCGTTTGGATAAATGCAAACGCCTTCATGTTCTCCATTCAGTAGTTCGCTACAAAAATGAAGCCAAGTTGCCAAGTTACTCTTTCAAACAACAATAAAAAAAAACAGCAATGAACTGGTGAATACGTGATCAGATTGAGAATATTAATCAGACCACCCACATGCTGTACGCTGATAAAAGTGAATGCTGAGCTCAGGCGCAGCTCAGGAAGCTCAGAAAAAGTTGGGAAATCATTTTTAAGGGCAGTGAAAGGCTGTCACTACGATGACATCGTACAGAAAACACAAGTAACATACAGGAGATAGTTTGGTTTAAAATGTTTAACCAGTCTGACAACTGACTGTTAATAAAGTCAATGTAGAGTAAATCCTACAGCCTCAGCCTTTACAAGCTTCTCCTCTGAACACACACAAACCAAACTAGAGACACTTTGTCTCAATCAGTCTAAATCAGTCTGAATTAGTCATGAATGGTTCTGTGTAAAATATATTAAGTGAAAGACTGATTAAATTGCAAAGCACAGCTGAGCAGACCGCTTCAGTGAAGAACTCGTGAGTACAAATCCACAGAGCTCTAAGTTGTTCTTTGTTCATTGCCTCTGCATAACATTGCAATACGTTCATTTGGGAGATGTTTCTGTCACCCTGTTTTTGTGAGTACTTCATAATAACCGCACTGAACTCCAAACAAACAACAAAGAGTGGTTAAATGTGACAGTGATTGCCCAAAAATGACCAAAAACACTTAAGTTGTGTACTGTATGTGTTGTGTTGTGGATCAGGCCACCTGACGCTGTAATCAAAGAGTGATTTACAGTGATTTAACAGATGGGGCTCTGGTTGTCTTTCTCAGGGCATGTTGCCAGTGCAGCAGAGTGTTGAGTGTTGGATCAAGCATTCAAGTGACCTAATGAGTGGCTTTCACACTTCAAACAGAACAAAGCTGCCGCCTTTTTTGTGCATGACCTGCTGTCCTCACAGCGAGGGCTGATGGGTTCATAACTTTTGGTCAGCCATGTGTGTCCTACGGCTTCGTGTGGTGGTCGCAATCAAACAGCAATGATATTCAGCATGTGCAACAAGTGTTCCCTGTGTGAGTGTTTCGCTGTACTTGACCACATGCTGGCATGATTACACCATGACTACTTTTGTCCACTCAACCATCACTTCATCTGTTTAAGTGGCGGCATTCTTACCATTTTGTCTTTGCCAAGTGTATAAAAAAAAAAAATGTCGTCCACCCACAATTACCATGGCTGTTGCCTGATGATTGCCTTCTATAAAAGTTTCACCAAACTGTGCAGTCTTAAAAAAAATAAAATAAAAAAATGACTACACACTCTGGGCAGTCTTTAAAAAAAAAAGAAAGAAATGGCTACACACTCTGGAAACAGAAGTACTGGGTTCAGAAAAAGCTTTACCAGGGGGTAGCCCTGTGAGTTACAGTGCTGAATGTCAAACTTCCAAGTCTAAACATTTGTTCTGAACATTTATATGTCTACAAACGCTTTTGTTTTGCACAAAGGGAAATCTCAACGCATTCAGCACCTCAGTTTCTAAAACCAATGACATATAATACACAAGTAATTTCTTATCATGAATACAACACACAATCACATTCACAGGAACACAGAAGCATAGGCAGAATACTTTCAGAGCTGACGTAGTGTCTGACAGCTGTTTGGTTGGTTGAGGCAGAAGAATATATTGAGTATGTGCGTGCGTATGTGTCTGTCTGTGTGGGTGTATGTGTGTGTGTGTGTGTGTGTGTGTGTGTGTGTGTGTGTGTGTGTGTGTGTGTGTGTGTGTGTGAACAGCCCAAGTGACCGACCATCACTGTAATGTAAGGGAAATGCCTTTTCCAACCACAGCCCCATTTCCCTTGATTCCAACATACCACAAGTGAGAATCAACTGTCTGAAGATTGAAGGTGCTCAGAGCATGGAGGAATGTTATCTTGGTCGCACACATGTCTGGATCAACCAGTGTCCTTTACTTATCTCCATCCTTTATCTAAAATTCCTCAATCTTTTGTTACCAGTTGTATGCATGTGGGAGCTCAGCTAGTTTAGCTCCTGTGCTACAAAAAACAAAAAAACAGCTGTTGCTGACCTGATCTACTCAATATATATTATTATTATTATTATTATTATTATATACTCAATATAATATATATATATATATTTTATTTTATTTATTTATTTTTTTTAACATACTGTTTGAATGAAGGGGAGAAGAAAAAGACATGACGAGCCAGGAAGCAAAAGTAAATCATTCAGCAAAGACAAACATTAAAGAAAGGTCAGTGCTTCCAGGTTTACAATACTCTCTCTCCACTTTCCTCCCTCCAGTTCTAAACTCTTTCCAATCAAACACCATTTATAGCCATTCCCTGCTTAGTAACCCTCGAGCCCAAAGCTCAGGCAAGTAGCAATCAGGGTAATGTGAAATCAAACAACAGCATAACAAGGAGCAATGCTACTATAAGATGAGAGAGTGATCTATAGCTCATATGGATTTACCCCCCACCCCCACCCCCAGCCGTGGTGGATGGCATTAGGTTGTTGTCATGACTCTTCACCACTAATTATCAATAAAAGGAGGATAAAGAAAGGAACTGTGCTGACTGAGTTATTCCTATAATTACTCCAAAATCAATCAGCTCAAGGCAGAAGCTGTTCTTACGATTTCTTACGCTTTTTTGTTTTCACCCTCTCTGTTATTTGCAGACATGCCATCACTCTAACACCCACAAGCACACCCTTCTATATTAAGGGTAATGTCCCCTGTGCTATGATGATGCTGTCAGAGTTTTCTCTCCTGTTAGAGCTTTACTTTGTAAGGTTATACAACTTCACCCGTGTGTGGAGTGCGCATGCACTCACACACAAACAAATGCCTGTACAAGCAAACAAAGAGAAAAGACAGGCATTCATTGGTCCCAAATAAAGACAATGGGTAAAATAAATCCAAGGTTCTCTCTCTCTCTCTGCCTGTGTGTGTGTTTGTTTGTGTAATCTTTTGCGTTAAGAGGGCATGCTGAGAGAATAGGAAGCGTATTTTCTGTGCCAACCCTCTCATTGGCAGTCAAACAAGGACACGGACACTCACACACACACGGCTGAGAATTTTTAATTGGCCACTGATTTGCCAGTTAGTGTTCTTGCCACTCTCTTAACCTCACTGTGCTGGCCCCCTGCCCTGGAGTCTGGCAGAGACACAGCTGGACCTGGGTGTTTGTGTGTGTGTGTGTGTGTGTGTGTGTGTGTCATCCAGAAGTAATTAGTTTCACAAACGTGTGCGTAACTGTGGATATGTGTGCATTATTATATATATATATAGTGTGTCTGCGTGTGTGTGTATGCATGATTCTATGAAGTGTTTTTATTTAAAATATACATTAATACAATACAAACAATAATTCACCACCATTGTTTGTGGCAGCTTTGTCAGTAAGAGGTGCATATATATAAATATATAAGGACAGCATCTCCAGTTTTAGTTTTGGTGGTAGTGATGACACTGCTCAGATCAGTTGAACAGGGATTTTTAAATGTGTGACTGTGTCCAACCACATGAGTGTGCTGCCGAGCAAAAAAGAAGTGATTGATAATAATAATAATTAAAAAAAAAAAAAAAAAAAACCACACAGACAACTTTTCAGGATTAAATTATAGTTTCAGGAAAGTTCCATTGAACTGTCAGAGAAATATCTAGTTTGTGCAAAAAAGGTGTCCTTATCTTTCTGTGTGTGTGTGTGTGTGTGTGTGTGTGTGTGTGTGTGTGTGTGTGCATGCGTGTGCGTGTGTAATGATGTATGTTCATTTGTGTACTCATTATCAGAGGCAGATTCTCCCCTGTCTCATCTTCTACGTGTTGTTGCCCACTGCCCAGCATCCAGGCCCCTGCCACCTTGTGTGTGTGTTCATGTATGTCTTTCTGTGTGTGTGATCTCAGCATTTGAACTGGCAGGGTGGACAGGTTAGCGTCTCTTCAACATGAAGTCATGTCATGTGTCTCATGTTTCTCAGTTCTTATCCTGAGTACTAAGTAGCAGTCAATGCTGTGTAATTGCTGTTTCCAAGGCTGCTACAAAGTTTACTAGTCGAACACATCTGAATTTAGAACAGTGCTTATTCTCAGTGTGAATAGGAAAGATTCATTCATTACATTTCTTGAAGAATTTTTGGCTGCTGATTTCTCCTGACTTATCTAGCTACTTTTCCCTACTCTGTCAAATTTAAATCTGCACATAATATCAGTCAGTGCTTCAGAAGTAGTTTGAAAAAAGATAAGAGATAAAATGTCAAAACATGAAATATTGTGATGGCAAATAATTAAGCAACAACTGTAATTGGTCTTGTGGAAAACATACACACAATGTAGCACTTTATATCTAGATACATAATACATAATATCTGTATAAGGTGAATATATCCACATGCAAATATATAATGTTGTCATGCTAAATGTACAGTGTGTTCAGAGGTGTTTGTTCTGAAGGGGATTCCTGTCCCTTTAGACCAAGGAGGGCACAGAGCTGCTCCACACAACTTCACTGACATTCACAATTACTCCAATTGTTTTGATTAACCCAAAATTAGCTTTGACTGTTTAAGCATGAGGACAAAAAAATGTTGCTTGTTCTCTACAAGCATCAGATTGTTTCACAAAGCAGCTTATGATTCATATCCATTCCTCTGCATTCGGAGGAAGGAAGGATATGTTCAGCTCAAAAGCCAAAAGCCAACCAACAGGTCACAGTTTGGGTCCTGCTGCGCCCATATTAAAGAGTCTAGATCACCAGTTTCAGGATTTCAAAGACTCTTGGGTACTTTGGTAGGTCTTCAAATCATGCGTGTGAGTTTTCTGAGGAGTCTGAATTGTATTTAGGGAAAATCAAGTTCTAGACAAATGAAAGCTGAGCGTTTTTCTCTGGAGTACAACTCTGACTGGCTTGTAAGGAGATAGCCTGTTCTGACATGTGCCCTATCGGTTTACCAATCTCACACATACACACCGACGCTTCTCAGATGACCAATCATTGAGAAGCAAATAGAAGAGACACAATACTATTGTCACACACAATCGTGGCTCGGCCTGCTCTGATGCTGCCTGAGTGGTTGAAACCTTTAAAGCTCTTCTGCAAACCTTATAGAAATAGAAAGGGTTGAAGTAGCTGACTGAACACAATGTACAAAGGGCTACAAAAATCAACTCTGATGTTTTTAACGAGTGTGTGTATATATATATATATATATATATATATATATATATATATATATATAAAAACCCAACATGTGTTAATGAAAGCATCACAACCAGAAACATGTTCTATCATTATCTCACCATGCCGAGAGTCAAATTTCATACAGAAGAGGAAATGTTTATTATTTCAGCCATTTTGAGCCCAGATGGGAACGGGAGCTTTAACTGGAGGCCCTGTTAGTGATCCAGGAGACACACACTCCATTTGATTGCTCTTAAAGGAAATTACAACTGAAATTTTGGCTGGCTGAAGTAGCACTTGCCCCACTGCTGAGAAAATGATAGATATGTCTACAGTGGAATGCTTCAGTTCATTACTGTAGCACTGAAAATATCTCACTGCCTTGGCTGCAATTTTACTTTTCCAATGTGACTGCATATTAAAAAAAGAAATGAGAACAAATTTGAAATCAAATCGGTAACTATGAAAACGCCCTCTGATTGTGGGCTAATTTTATAACTGGGTCAGCACTGCAGCCTTGTGGTTCAGGGAAGGTCACAGGTTAAGAATCATGCATCTTTAAGTGACCAGGCAATGTCCTTGTCAGGTACTTTACTCTCTTCCTTCTTTTCATTTTACATTGGTGTGTTAGCGAAATGGAAATGAGGGTTACTTCTTATGAGGTGGGTCACATTTTTTTTCTGTGAGTATTAAGTAACGTGTATGATAACTCACAGGTTATGTGGGTTATCATTTGTGGGTATGTGGGAATGTGGGAAAGTGATAAACTCACAGGAAGTGAGAATATCAAAAGTAGTTAAACCCAGACTCAAATAAACTGCACTGCTGCAGAATGAAAACAAGAGTCCCTTTGAACCAGAGACAGATTTAAAAAAAATGAAAATGCAGTGACAGATGAGGATAAGACAATAAGAGAGAGAATTATTAAAAGTAAGAGGCGTAAAACAAAAGAAGAAAAAGAGATGAGCCCGAATATGATAAAGGGAAAAAAAAAAAAAGAACTCATCTGAGTGCGTCTCTTTCTTTCATTCTAAGATCTTCAAAGGCTAATGCTGCACTCCTCAGACACTGTTACCAACTCTGGTGGGACACACATGCACACACACCACCGTGCACCCCACAGCGAGACAAGCTCTTTGCTACTGTCCTCTGAACCAAAGTAATGATACACTTGAAACTCAGACAGACGGATGAAGTGGGGGGAAAAAGAGGCTGAGTCAGATAGGGTGGAAAAAATGATGGCATAAAAGTAAAATAGAAGGAATTAGATAAACTGTATTGAGGACATTTGATGGGAAAACAACTGCAACGTTCCCACTAGTCAGCTGTGTTTGCAGAACCAATTTTTAAAACTTATTTTTTTTGGTAAAAATATCAAAAAGTAAAGCAAATAAGAGCCCAAATTATGTTGGCTGATATTTCAGTATTTTATATTAAATCACTATGTGTGATGTTGAAGGATTTGCTGGAATAGAAATATCTGCTGAGAATGATCATCCATCAATTCTACATATATTTGAAGCTTATTTTAATTGATTTCACTTCTGCTCCCCATAAAATCTTTTGATTTACACTCAGCGATCTCTTCAACATCTCCAAACAGCAGTCAATCTGCCATATACACATTTGACAACTCAATGACGTTCGTCTTTCATTTCCATCCTTTCACAAAGAGACTATTCAATTATTCTTCAATGTAACATTTGAGATATAAAATCAACAATAAAAGATGTCTTTCCCCCCCAACAGCTGACAAATGCTGCACTCTTTCTGCATCTTTGTACAGAGAGAGTGCTGGCAAACAAACCTCACATCATCATTTCCTCTCATAGCTTTGAAGACGAGTCTTTTTCTGCAGTGTGAAAATGAACACTGCTCATGGCTTTATTACCAATCTGCACGGCTGATAGGGTCAGACTCATTATTCGCTGTGGTTGTTACAGTCGTTGCCTGGTCTGGGGAAATAATATTCTGCCACGCTTTGTTGACTCTGTCTCTCTTCAGTCCTTTCAACCATCGAAATTTTCCTTTTGTTATCGCCTTGCTCTTTTGGACCGACCTGACTGTCTCGTCTCCCTTGCCGCCTTTTCATTGCTGTCGTTCAACACATCTTGCTCTTTCTCATTTGACTTTCCCACTTTCCCACTCTCTCCTCTGCCCACCACCTTCCACCCCAACCCTTTCAGATACAACAATGCTGTGGCCCTTTCGGTCGGTGTACACTCAAAAGACGCTTTATCCATCCCTTAGTTACACACTCAGTTGTATTTGATGAAAACTACTTTGTTGATTGTGCCATTGCTGAAAAAGTTCTCTGTTATTGCACAAATATAGCGATCTAAAGAATTACCAGCACAAGCTTTAAACACATCCTGAGTGAATATGAAGTGGATGTGTGTTAATGCATAAATGAATATGTGACCCAAAAAAAGCAACAGCCACAACAACAGGTAAAAGAGGGAGAATTGAGGACAGAGACTGAGGTATACATTGTTGACTTAACCTCACTACAACTCCACTTTACTGTCTACCAGACAAGAAGCATCACAACTTTGTTGTTCAAGTTGAATGCAGATGAACAGAAGCAGATTAGCGAGCGTCATATTCCTTTAAGAGTGAGGGTTGTTCTCAGCAGTCACACACTGAGCCACGTCTATTTATAACACTGCTGATTTTAAGGACTCTGTCACATTTACATGGGAAATGTGCACGTACGCAAGCGCGCGCACATGCACACACACACAGACCTATATATAAATGTCCATACACGTATTCTCACACACTCGTTTGCCTACGGGCAGTCACACTGCTTGATACTGAGCATGCTTTCCCTGCTGCGAGGTTGTGTATAAGAGTGTGTTGTTTGACACTGTGCTGACAATAAATGTATTGTGGAAATCAAAATGCAGAACATTTCTGTCACACAGAACAAGTTCACAGGTAGCTAGGTGCATGTGTCTTCACTTAGAGTGCATTCAGATGTACACATTTGTATGTAACGATGCTCAGCAGGAACAAAAAAATGCATTTTTTTTTTGGTGTGTTTGTGTTTAGACACATTGGCCTAAGTAGACCTTCACGCATTAATTCCTAGTTGCATATACATCACGACAACAGACTATTTGACATCACATTCACTGTGCGCGACTTTAATTAGAAAAATGACCTTATGAAACACCTCACCTCAGTGAAGATGCTCTCACAATTATAATCCCCTTGTTTCTCAAACGGTATTGCATAGTTGCTTCGCAAGATCTGGTGGCGAGTGTTGTAAAGGACTGTGTATATGGGTCTCTGTGTATGCATGAGACAGACAGAGTGGTTGTGTGTGTGTGTGGGAGAGGATGACATCATTACTATGACTGGGCGCTGGCTGAAGGAAGGTCGTTCTGGCTTATTGCCACGAACACTTCGTTTGCGACTGTGTGTGTGATCATTACAGCATATTAGTATGTGTGCGTGCGTGTGTGTGTGTCCTTTATTAGAATGGCAGGGAATATTTTTATTGCGTTTATAAACATAAAATACACACACACACACACACACACACACAGTCTCTCTCAATCTCTAAATGAAAAGTCAACAAGACACTGAAGTCCTGTAAAATTCTTTTTCTGTCCCTTTCCCCATCTCCTCTCTGTCCTTCTCTCTTTCCCTCTCATCAGTTTCTCAAAATTATTTCTCTTCTCCGGTTCAATTTACTCAATGACATACTATCTATTAAATTGGACATTAAAATGAACTCCTTTAATACTCAGTGGAAGGAAAATGTATCACTTCTATTGATAACAACTATCAATAATCACATACCAAGTCATTTCCCAGGTATTTTGATTATGTTGGCCAGACAGACAAAAATCACAGTTGTCCTCTCATCTTTTTCCCTTTTATCTTTTTAAATTTCCCCCTGCTGAGCTCTAATCTAAATTCTTTCCCTCTCCCACTCAGCATAAATATGTCCTTTCCCCTCCCTCCTCCTCTCTCTCCTCCCCTCCCTTTCCAGAAAATGCTTGTCCTTCTTGCCACTTTCTTCCCTTCCTCCATCTGTCTCTCCCCACCCTCACTGTCCTTCACCTCCTTGTATCTGCAGAGCGCACATTCTGTCCAACCCTGACTTTATTCACTGTCAGTCCTCAGTTGGTGGGTGATGTAATCCCAGTTACAGTCATAAAGTCTCTTGACACACATACACACTCTCTTTGGGCATAAACAATGTTATCATAAAGCTGACACTACTGTCATTCAGACTTATAGAGCCAGGGAGAAACACACCCAGAGATAAAACAAAGAGTAAATGTGAAAGAGTTACCAGCGTGTGTGCGCGTGTGGTTTTTTTAAGGGGATTCCACAGTTAGTTCTGCTCAATGTCTCATTACATCATCACATGGTGCTCTGCGCTCACTCACACAAGCACACACTGCACAACAACGGAAAGAGATAAAACGTGTACTAACTGCAGCTTTGTGTGTGAGTGTGTGTCTGTTTGTGTTTAAAAGTCAGAGTGTATATATTGTAATGAATTCATATGATTGAAGGATCACACTTTGTGACTATCAACAAGCTTATATCCCGAGCAATAGCTCAAAATGACTTTGTTGTTTCTTATTACTGTCTACTGAGTGAGAGAGAAGGCGATGCCAACTAGGAGAGGAGGAGGAGAGAGAAAGAGAGTAGGTGGGAGGAGAAGGAGACACAGCGAGGGAGAGAGAGCGAGAGTGTGACATGGTGGGACAAACACAATCACACCATTGTGGTCCACAGTTGGTAGAAAAACTACAACCTGGCTCAGGTTGGCAAAACTGTGCAGAGCCAAATATACTGCGTTCCATCAAGGAAAGGAATGTTCTTGACAAAGGTCAAGAGACACACAAATGCACACAGACACCGGAAAACTGTCTGAAAAGGTTACATTCCTCTGTACTAGGTATGGACAGTACAACTGTGGTGTCTAGGTTAATGCAAAACATTGACTGAACATGCACTGGCAGATTTTCTCCTTTTGGAAAGGTGAGGCTGGTCCTATGTTATGAAGACTATGGAAATTAGAACGGAAAGAATGGAAGAGAGATAGGAAGGACGACAAAAATAGAACTACAGACAGAATGTGTTTAAACACAATGAAGCTAAGCCAGACTCCAAAGACAGACAGAGGCACATATTCTAAAATTTATTATAAAATATAGTTTATTTACCAGTTTAAATAGGTTTGATCCAGCTTTGTAGAGTCTCTTCAGGTTTCACCAGGTGACAGGCATTAGTCGTCTGAACAAACCTCAGAGTGAATCAGTAAATGCAACTAAAATGCAATTTGTGTCATTAACATAAACTCATTAAACTCACTAAAAAGTAGCATATTACACCTCATCCGGGCTGACTGATTACACAGCTGTCTGAATGGCTGGAAGCCTGGTTAACTAAACAGCTGTCTGAGTCAGTGCACAGCTGTATGACTGGCTAACGGGCAAATTGATTAACCGTCTCGATGGCTGGCTGCCTGGGTTTCTGAACAGCTGTCTTACTGACTACGAGCTTTGCTGATGTGCTGAACAGCAGGGGGTCGAGTCATGAAGGGAATATCTGCAATTTTACAGGCTTTCACAGGCAACTGATCTACCTGCATTGGTGCCACTGATGAGGACCTTGTCCCCATATACAGTATGTGTGTACAATATATGGAGGGAAAGTTGACATCACATCTACATCATGTGTCTATTGCCTATATCGCCTATATTTGTACCTGTAGGTGAATGGCAGGGATGTATGTGTGTGTTATCTCTCCACACATGGGGAGGGGGCCTGTTGCTCTCTGCTGTTACACAATACATATTGTATAACAACTGGCAGTGTGTGTGGGCAGCTCCTGCCATCTGGAGAGATGCAACCCCTACCGTGTCTGACACTACACACTGTGTGTGTGAGTGTGTGTGTGTTTTTGTGCGTCTGTGCATGCGCTCTTGTGTGTTGATACTTCTATCCTGCAGCTACAAATAGAAAGAGCGTCATCTACAGTAGTTAGGTTCCTGGGTTCATGTCGATGAAAGGGAGGCAATTGACTGCAATCGTGTATAGTGTGTGTATACATGGGCCCCCCACCAGCATTATAACAGTACATGCATCAATAACTACATAAACAACCAGGGATTCTCCTTTCTAGCTAAATGTGGAATTGTTCTCTGGGGGGTTGACAGCTGACAGCAGATGGTGAGGACTTCATTATCTGTCTTACCAGGAGCCAGAGGCTCTCTGCTTCACGACTAGTCCAACGTTTCCAGAGATGGACTCAAAAAAACCAAACAAACAACATCTTGGGACTCTTTGTCCACAAATAAACAGAGACACACTCGGAGGAAGACTTACACCACACACACACACTAACACATACACTATGTAAATAAGGGGCTGAGAGAATCCACCCCATCAACTCCAACTCTGTGCTCGACAGTGAACTGTTGCTATGGAGAGGAAAAACATGGCTTTCCACTCTATTTTAAGGCAACCAGTGTTACTTTTTTTCACTGCATATATCAAACAAACTGTGATATCAGGCATTGTCACTACATCGTATTGCAGGTGTGAAGCGCTTTTTAATTGCCAGGCATCATTATTTACCCTCCCTGCTGTCTACTGAAAATTAAAGGAAGACATTGGAACACTGTTACAAGTCATGTACTAAATTCAGCATAAGATGATCAAAAATCCTGTATTCAAGTGCATACTAACACTGAAACACTTTCCACTCTGACAGAGTCTAGGGTGCACTATGCAAAAGATGTTCAATGCCTAAATGGTATAGGAGCATTCTGCTCAGTACAACCTCCATCCTGTTGTGAAACTGTTAGTGCCAACTTTTATAGTCTGTTATTGTGTTTGCATGAAGAATAAGCGAATATCGTGTGAATGTGTTTCTATGTTCTTGTATTTATTTATTTATCTATTTATTTTTGTCGCGGGGTGAATAAGTGAGGTCCACACAGTTGGTGAGGTGTTACATTGCCTCTGTTTTTAGCAGGTGATGCCACACTTCACAGATCATGCCTTTTTTCACCCAACTCTTTACTGGTATTTTTTCCTGAATATTAAATTTTGCGTGACACTCAAATAGCTGCCATGCTTCACTGATTAAACCAAAATGCATACTTTCCCACCCATGCATGAGTATGCAGTCGCCCTGTGGGACTCTCAAACTGATCTATGATTTTTTTAGTGGCAATAATTTGTGCGATCTGTGTGTAAAAACTGTGTCCAAACAGCTTTTACAAAACAGGCCCTCGGCTTACTAAATTTGCTACACTAATGGCAGCTTTACAAATGATCCATTAGCAGCCATGGAAGAACTAAACTCAGAGTAAGACCCAGCCCTAGTAGAGTACACAGGAAGACCACCGCTGTGGTTACATCATATTTCACCCTTACTACTTCCCCTTTCTCCCTAACCCCAGACAGGAAATAGTTCCTACACAAATCCCCAGGGGCAGTGTAATGAGGCATGTATTGTACAAATGTGTGTGTGCGCATAAGTGGATGTGTGTGTGCAAGGCTGATAGTACGTGCGTTTTGATCGGTCTCTTATTGAAGACCTCTGTGCGAAACACACAAACACACACAGACCTGAAAAGGTTATGGGAAAGAGTATTTTGGCAAGAATACTAGAAGAGAGGGAGAGACAGAGCAAGAGAAGAAAACAAAGGAAAGCTGGATGTAGAGAGCAAGCAGGCTATTAAATGTGCAAATGTGAAAACTGCAAACATGCCATTCATGTTCTCATTCTGGTTATGAGTCACACAACTAAAAAAAAAAAAAAAAAAGGATTTGAATAGAGAATAATTTTACAGTGGAGCTGAAGCCAATGGAAAAATACCAGGGAGGGGCCTCATAAATAACTGGACCAATGACTGCTCATATCAATATTGAAGAGCAGTGGCAGGAAAGCAGAGTGCCTGCAGGGATTTTTACAGTATTCAACATCAGTGGGGCTGCTAATGAACATTTATTTTCTATTTACAGTTATTCTGATTATTTCTTTGTGCATCAAGAGAAAAATCAGTATTCATTATAGCTCAACATGTCCACGGCGCTTTTTCTTCAGTTAAATATTCTGGGTTTTCCATAATATCAGAAGATAAACAAAATCAGGAAATGAACAGCTAGTGTTGCTGAACCAGTCAATGAATTCATTGATAATTTCGGCTCTGTATTGTAAAATAATACGGTCCTATGTCAATAAAGAGAAGAAACTAGCTCATTAGCTTGAATAATGGTTCTAAATGCAGTGTTATAGTAATAATAGCTGAGTTGGTGTAATTTAGGAATCTGTTAAAGTAAATAGATTAAAGTCAGTGAATTAAAAAAATGTTAAATGGCAGTCAGTGGTTTATTTCCAATCAGACTTTCATGCAAACACTTAGTGGAAAGAGTCCATGGAGCCTCTAATGTGAATGAAGTGGGAGAAATATCCCTCAGAAAGTGGCTCATACATCATTCGAGTACACATCTTCCTTCTAATCTATCGCTTTCTTTCTCTTCAAAGTGAAAACATCAACACCAAGACACAATTGCTTCCATTTTGCATGCTCAACATAGCATAAATTCCCTGTGGAGCCACACCGGTTATTAATGCACCATTCATCAATTCTTGTCATAAAGACAGGATAGAGACGTCTGCCAGCCGAACACTGAACCACAAGGACCAGCTACCCCACTCAAGCATTAATTTGAGCTGACAAAATATTGATACATGACACCGAATCTATACAAACAAAACGGACAACTGTCGACCAGCTGTGAAGTCTGAGTGTTATGGAGCGAAACTAAAGGGCACAGCGCGTGTGGCTGATGAGCACTGGGTGGGGAGCAACATAATTTTCCCAACAGTTCCTGTATTTGTGTTGAGCAGTGGTACAGATAATCTGACCTGTGCTGAGTTTGTTTGGGATAATGATGGGAGGTATCCTGCATGCAAGTGTGCGTTTTATTGTCAAACAGCGCAGATAAATGGCTACTGTATATAATCACACCTTAAATCTCTTAAACCTGCCCTTTATCAAGTGTGTGTGAAAGTTTGGCACAAAGATTATCTTGATCATTTTGTAGGAACCCTGTGCAGAGAAAATTCAAAGGTTAAATCAGAAGTGAAGCCTGGCTGCAGCCTGCCTTATCATCGAAAAATGTCAGCGGATTGTACTATCATATAGTAAATGAGAACTGAGGTTTAGAAATCAGCCAGTGCGAGAAATGCCTTTCATTGGTTTTTGTTTTACACATTATTTTCCTCATTTAAAATGCATAACCTAGGTAATGGGCTTAATCTTAGAGGAAACATTTGAAAATATTTAGTACATTGATGTTCTTTTCTATCTAGATAATGATTTACATAACATTTGCATAAAGTGTTTTGTGTTGCTGGAATGCAGCATATACAGTAGCCAGTGTAATTTAATGAAATGGTAATGTTCATCTCAACTCTCAATCTCTCTCTTGGTATTTGCTTTTGCAGAACAGGGTGGAGGGTCTTGTGAAGGAATTGCTGGTGAGGAGGCTGGGACGACGCATGGCAGTAAATAATGTCTGTCTCAATGCACAGGAGATTTTAGACACAGTAACAGCGGCTCGTAATATGGGCCAAATCTGTCCCCAAGGACAACACTGGATTAACTAACAGCCCTCAACTCACACAAATGCACACACACCCTGAAGTACTGCTTCACAAATCAATCTCCTCCCAGCCCGCCTCCAACTTATTTAATAGAGGATAATAGAAGCAGGGAGAAAAAATGAAGGAAGGCGAAGATAAGAGTGTGCATGTGTGAGAGGGGGGGGGGGGGGGTGGAGAGAGAAAAAAAAGATCTAAAGAGGGAGAGAAGAAAGAGAGAGATGGAGCTTGAGCAGAGAAAAGAGGACAGGCGTTTCAATAATTCACAAACTCCTGCCTCATTTAGAATAGAATCAGTGCCCAAACTGGACCCATGTGTCCTCAACACATGACACATCATCCACAGTGGCAGACTCACTCATAAACTCTGCTTGTGTATGCGTGTCTGTGTGTGAACATGTGCCAGAGGTTGCAAAAGGACATATGTAAAGATGTACATGTGGGTGCACAAGTTCTGCCGACCGCCAGATATGGATTTCTATTAAAGGAAAAATGTAGATTCATTAATACGGCTGGTGCAGTGAAAGGAGTGAAGGGAGGGATGAGAAACAGGATGCATTCTGTCTTTATAATAATGACGCTTTTTCTTCATTCAGGTTTAAGGATAGCCTTGATGTTTAATAGTCCTAGTAACTGAGTGGGATACAACAAACGGACACAACCGCACTCCTACTAACAGCATGCTCTAAAACTTACTAAAAATACCTGTCTCCACAAAGCTGGCAGCATCTCCTGGTTGTTTGTGTGCACATATATGTGTGTGTAGAAACAGAAGTCAAAAGTCCTGAACAGATGGATCCCGGCATGTTTGTGTGTGCGTGTGTAGGTGGACTGAGTTTGTGTGTGTGTCTGACTTGTTGATACAGTTGGGAGCCATCTTTGCATTCTTGCTCTTGCATTGCCATGCGATGTGATGTGATGATTTGCATTTCACTTTCCAGGAAATGTGTTGTGTCACTCTAAATATGACTTTAGGTAAAGGTTTCATTCCCCTTCCCCGTTCCGGGTTGCAAGGGGATGCTGGAGCCAATGCCAGCTCACACCAGGCGTGGGTTGGGGGGGGGGTTGGGGGGGAGGGGTTACACCCTGGACAGGCCGCCAGTCCATCACAGGGCCAACATACAGAGACAAACAACCACTCACACTCAGACCTACAGACAATTTATAGTCACCAATAAACCTAAAAATGATGTCTTTGGGTGGTGGGAGAAAACCTACGCAGGCACAGGGAGAACATGGAAAGGCACCAGGCCCAGAACAAAACCTGCGACCTACTTGCTGTGAGGCAACAGCACTAACCGCAAAGCCAACATGCTGCCAAGTAAAGATTACATCATATAGAAATAAATAAATAAAAACTTCAGCTGTGGGTGTGTGTGTGTGCGTGTTTATGTGCCCCCTGTCATTCATTGTGGCATGCAGCAACACAAAAATACACACTAACATCTTCAAACAGCTCAGAGGTTATTTTTGAGTCATGGTGAGAAAACCCTGTATGGCATCTCAGCACAATCAGGACAGGACAGCAGGTAAATAACTAACTAGTTTAATTAAGGGTTCAAGTCTGTGGTCTGCTGTGCTCTCCTCTCTATTTATACTCATAGTGAAATTTGACAGATAACAACCTACACCATGTTAAGTTTTCCTAAAGAGAACAACGCGGCTTGCTTTTGATTCACTGTCCCTTTTCCTGCTCTGCAGCTCTTCTGTTCCTCATCATTATCAATGTGACATTATGGCAGTTCTTTCCTCCCTCACTGTTTATGTTTATGTAACCTCCCACACGCTAGTCAACGCAGTCTACAGATATGTACAGTGGCAGACTCACAGCATTGTGTTGCTCTGTGATGTGTACAGCAGGTTCCCAATATAAGGCAATCACAATACAGTATGAAGTCCCTGCAGAGTGGAGCACTGAAGCAGGAATTATTGCTAAGAGAGCAGCCGTGTTTTACTGCATTCATGAAAGGTCTGGGGGTCTCAGTGTAACAATGATGAAAGGAGTAGGAAAAGGGATAGTACAATCATTTTACTGTGTAACAGATCAATGGCAAGATTCAGACAACTTCCCTAAGTAACAGAACTCCTGGGAGGAAATCTGCGCTTTCCCTGTAGTTACAACAGACTTGTAGCACTGTGGCAGATTTTTTTTATGTTTCTATTTATTGTAAGTGGACACAAACATATACAGTAACTTTGAAAATCTCCATGCTATCAGCATTGAGTAATGACTCTTGGCTCTCACCCTGCACTATTCCATTAAAATCGCTCGAGCAAAGCCTATCTGCAGTTGTTATACCATTCAGGGAACCACGGGGCGCTACATCAGCCCCAGGTTCACGCCATTCCCCCAAGTATAGAAAAACTTGTTCAGCTCGACGGGCTATTAGCACACACCTCTCCACACATAAAAGGACTGAGTAGAGGAACATTAGTGGAGTGTATATAGGGATACTGGTAAATGGCCATCCATCAGCACCACCGTGCACACTACACCAACAATTTGGTGATGGCAGGATGGCTTGGTATACACACCAGAACACAGCATAAGAAAAACAAAAAGTAATGTTTTTACTCATGTTGTTGATATAAATACAACTGGTAATTTAACCCCCATGAAAAGAACTATGGTAATCCCACTGCTATTGCAGAGGCCAGAGTCCAAAGAATAATGGAAATTCCCAGCACCACACACACATGCACACAAGTTGTTCAGAAAAAGTAATTATGGTTTGTTTTTGTGTGTATACCTGTAAAACAGTGCATCTACATCGTCACTATCTGGCAAAAAAGGCAGAGTCTTGAAATTATTTTTTAATTTCCTCCTGTTGGAGTCAAGTTGACTGTTTTTCTCAAGATAATGTTCTCAAAGGGAGGGAGGCAGTGATTGGGGCTAACTACTCGGGTATCACAGCAATGTCAGATCAAGAGTGTTAGAAATATAAATAACATAAACTTCCCTGGCCATTTGCCAATTAAAAACAGTCTTTACGAGTTCATTCAAGTCTGCTCAGCCATGCCAACCACTTGAGAAAAAGGAAATTGACATAAATAACATTAACAAGCAGTGGCTGCTAATGTCACTGTTACTGTTAACTATTAAAGAGAGGTGGGAGGCGAGGGAAGGAGATGTTAGGGGAGGGAGGCTGTGGCTAAGAGTCAAGGCCACAGAGTTGGCGGCAGCTGTGTGGCGAGGAGCAGAGGGAAACTAACAGAGAAATAAGGACACCCAGCAAGATGAGAGAAAAGAAATGAAGGGAAAATTGATGATGACGTGAGAAAAAGAACTGAGGTAACAAGGCACAGAGAGATAGTGAGATATGGAGAGAAAATGGTCGGTGGGCGAGGGTGGGCGGTTTGTGAGATGGCACTTCATCATACAGCTTAGTTGTAAAAGCAATAAAATCCCTATAGGTCTCAGCATAAGGACTTCCCAGGCACCACAAAGGCCATCCCCATTCATCTCACTAAAAGCTGAACTGAGCTCAACTCCTGCATAGGGAAAGGTGTTTGTCATCATGAACTCTGACTCTTTCAGAACATCTAGTCACACGATCCATTTAAATACCTCAAAGTAGGAACCAATTTTGGATTTTTTTTCCTTTTTTTCTTTTCATTTAACCAGCAAATATACGTAAAACTTTGTCAATCTGAACTATTTTTATTGTGTCTAATTGGTCTTAATGTTGCAAAACTATGACCATATAGACCGTTTCCGGCTGGCCAGCCAGTTAAGGTGTGCCATGACTGGAGTTCAGATGCCAGGTCTGCAAGCGATTGCAACTGAGCAACAGTAACAGCAGCAGGATGACATTTGTGACAGGAAACTATACCGTTACCTAGACTGACAGCCAAACCTGTAAATTATCTAATTTCCTTGACTTGTCAGCTCTGTCGGCTGGTAATTATCCTGCTCTGATGTGATCATTTCTGCCTGTTGCCACCCACCAATCCCCTTCTGTATCCCCTGGACTTTTCAACTCTCCCTCCCTCTTGCACGTTTTCCTCACTAAACACAGTGCACTTATACTGGAGGTGTGATTGCATTAAGCCGAAGAGTGCGAGGGCATCCAAGGGGCCGCCCTTTTGTGCAGAACAAAATGTACAGAGTAGTTACTGTGAGAGGAGAGCAAGGAGAGGGTGAAGTGTTGGGGGGAGGCATTACTATAATCATTTTACTTCACTTGAAAAGGTTGCTCTTATAGCTGCTTCTGTGAAAGCGAGAAGAAAGAGAGAAACACATGCAGAGAGGGAAGAGAGATGGCAGAAGGAAAAAGCCTCATGACTGATAAATCTAAAGCATAACTTCATTTTTCAAGCTTTATTTGTGCCTTTCCTGTGCATGGATCCAGAGCATCCACACAATAATCAAAAACATTTCAGCAGTATATTAGTGTCCCTGTAGCGTGTTTGTAACTTCCTCGAGGTATCCTGAAGCGTACGTTTTAAATTATAGCAATTAATAAGACCAGACAAGGCTTAACAGCAATCACAGCCTCTACTTTTATTAACTTCTCGGGTTTAATCACACAAGCCATGAATCAAAAATGCAAATATTACGAGCTGCTCGGGAAACAACTGGTGAATTCAGTTTGTTTGTTTTTCTTTCTGTGAACAAAATAACGCCACACAACAGAAATCTGTTGGTCCATCCAAACAATGCAGGGTATTTTTCAAAGTCGGGCTGGAAGATAGGGAATACCCTGAAGGAATAACATGTAATGCAATCAGATCGCTATGGCCAATTAGTCGGCACTAGCCTATCCAGAGATGATGTCAGTCATCATTACTCATTGCTTAATGCTGTAAAGCAGAGGAGAATCAAGAGCAAACAAAGAAAAGAGTAACAAAAGTGGGTCGGCGTTAGAAGGACAGTGGATTAATCATGCAGACAGTAGACAAGCATGCTTATGTGAATAATGGAGCCCACACGGAGCCAAATTACACACACAAAAACACACACACACACACACACTTCTTAAGCTCTTAAAACACCCACTTTGTCCGATTCTCCAAAACATATTTAAGAGAAAATGGTCTCAGAGACAACGTACCCACCACAAAAAGCACACACACATGGAATCACACCCCCATAACCTTGGACACACTCAACACACAAAATGTTCCCACACATGAACGGCTCATTAGTAAAGGCCTATGGCAACATGTTTTTCCGTACTGGTGGCTGAATTCCAGGAAATACCCCACAGCTCCACATGACATTTACACATACATATACATTCAGCTACAGCACACATGCAAATTACTACAGACGGACACAAACACACACAAAGATGAAGGCAGATGCTGTATTATTAACACAACAAACATGCTGACAGGCATACACATACTCACACACTTTGAGAGAGACACAGAGTACACACGGCAGTGTTTATCAGAACAGAGTAATGGAACACAGTGGTTAAGCTGAGCAGACATTTGCACGTTGATTAGCTCCTGTGGGGGAAGCCATTGGACTGCTTGTTTGATTATTAAGCCTGACTTCTGCATGTCTCCTCTGTAAACAGACAGCAGCTGTATGGAGACAATAAAGAGTTGCTGCTGGAGTTCACTGCTTAAACATGCTTTCATTTTGTGTTTCTCAGAACAGAAAGAGGCTATTTTTCTTTTGTGATTGTATCAACTGCACCAAAAGAGATTGCTGTTTCCATCAGCGCTATGACATAACGAGGTTGGCCCGGCTGTGTTTGCCGGTGATTGAACAGACAATCCATTGTACTGTTGTACTACGGCGTACTACAACCTGGGAGAAATGTTTATGCCGCATTTTTAGCTCCACTTATGAAGTCACTTGATGAAGAAACTAGACAGTGAGAGAGTTACTTGTTCATTTATAAGTTATAATTTAAATGAAAAACAATGAGAAAAAAAATATATTGCAAAAGACATTTTCCTTTTTTAATGTTCTAGACTGCAGAAACCTTTACCTTTTGCTCCTTTTAAACCTGGGGGTCATTGTTGACATTCTCCTGTGAACCTTGGAAACTGATTCAAATGGTCTCTATTACCCTGCTCCTCCTTTCATTTTTAGACAGTATTTTCTAACACCCATACCAATTTGTGAAATTTCCTTACAAATATCTTTACAATTAAGACATGAAAAAAGTTTTGTGAGAACTGTTTCCCCCCCGCCCCCAGAGAACGGCCTTGGTTGAAACACTCATAAATGCAGTTTGAAAGCATTTCACCCTGCGTTTTTTTTTCCCCTATTCTTTCGTTAGGAGCATCTAATACATGAACAATAGGTACTCTCAGGTCTGATATTAAGAATATCTATTTTCATTAATTTAACTTGCTGCTCTTATGCCTCTCTCCTCTCAATTCAGTGTATGTGTGTGTGTGTGTGTGTATGAAAACAATGAGACAATGAGACAGCAAGACCAATGCAAGACTGACTAAGTCACTTTGGTGGGGGGCAATAATCAAGAACAGCAGGAAAAAATTTGAAGTGGTGGTGGTGGTGGTGGGGCTCAGTGATGAATTTAATTAGTTCCCTCACACGATACATGCTATCTCTGTTTCCTCTTTGCTCCGACACATCCCCTACTCTGTCTCCTCTGTTCCTCCCTTTATCTCTCACCAACTCCTCTCATCCTCAAGTGTCTTCTCCTTCTCTCACTCTCCCTCTTTGATTTACTGCTACTGCAGCTGGCAGTCTCAGATGAATATATGTGAGTATATGTGTGTGTGTGTGTGTGTGTGTGTGTGTGTGTGTGTGTGTGTGTGTGTGTTTGTGTTTGTGTGTGTGTGTGTGTGTGTCTGTGTATCCCTTGCTCTCCAGAATGTACTCAATCCTACTATGAAAGTAGGGGCCCAGATCAAATAAAGCAGAGCACAGCTATTAAAAGAAAACAGGGAAGGGGAAATCCATTGTCGCTCGCACACACACACACACACACACACACACACACACATATATACTTGCCGAAAAGAGAAAGAACAATTGCCCATTATACATTTCCTAATATAAAATGTAAAGTTTTAAAGATTTTCTTGTAAGTCTGATATTTAACGGATGTTGTTTTGCTGAATATTAACTATTATCCTTAAGCAGGCTTACACAAGCATGGTATCTATGTCTGATCCCTTTTTACGCAAATCAAATGTCAAATAACAGGGGAAGGTTCAGCTGCCTTTATATTGAGATGTTGTTCAGGGACTGATATCCCCCAGCAATGTTGGACATCTAAAAAGTCCTTATTATAGGGAGCGTTACAGGGTTAACCGGTAATTCCCAAACTCTGAGATTACTATGAATAATTGCTGTCGGCATCTAAACATGAACGAGTGGGTGGGACTAGTCTCAGATTGAAATGGGAAAAAAAAAAAAAAAAAAAGAAAAACCATTCTTGGAAAACTGACTGAATCCATAAAAAGCTGTCAGATTTCCACAGCAAGACATAAATAAGTTTACTCTTTTTCCTGGCTTATAAAATGTCTTTCACGCCAGATTTCTACAATAGTGAATTCAAAGCCAAGAATATTTTGCTCATGAGTCAAAATGTTTAGAGGCAACCAGTGATGCAAAAACAGTGAGCATGTCAGTGCGATCCCTGCAGTCCAGCACCAACAAGACAGGCTACTGATTCTGTCAATTCTGTGTACTGTCATTTTAGTTTATTTATTTACTTGATAACACTTTATATTATGAATTGATGAGCAATTAATAATCCATCACAATCCATTGCCTATTAATCTACAGTATTATCATCATCATACATTGAAACTTCTGAGTTTTCCTTTGACATAAGTTTCCAAAAGCAAAGTAAGACAAACCAAAATTAGCAGAAAAGCATTTCGTCAACAGTGCCTTTTTCTTCCTATTGTCCTGGGCCAAATTCAAGACAAAAAACTAAAGTGTGTTAAACCAGGAGCCAACTTTGCACAATGAGAGTGTTATTCATAGCCATTTTAACGTCATCCACTGTTATACTCAATGGGAGCCGCACAAGATGCAACATTAGGCACGCACCGAACATCTCAACACAAATGTCTTGAATTCAAAACCTTCTCTCCCTGAACAGGCAGCCAGACAAAAATGGATCCAGCCTCCATAAAGCAGACGGGCACTCTGTACATGGAACACCCATTAACAGCCATTTTCTGACATGTACTGATCACCACCACTTGCCACCCAGTGTCATTGTTGGAGCCTCTAGACTGTCAGCCCTCCATCTGCTCATTTCTGGGGCTTTCTGCTCAGAGAAAGGCAACTGTCAACAGTGAATTTACAAAAGAGAGAGGAAGCAGAAAGAAGCTGTGAGTGAAATGTTTAATTTCCATTCAGCAGGACTGATGGGTGAAGAAAGGAGCAGACAGGGAGAAGAGAGGAGCTGAAAAATGCCCAAAATTCAACGTTTCATAAGACTTCTATGTAGCATCAGTTTTATTACATTATATATTTATATTGTTATACCTCATACCTTTCCTTAATACTTTCTCTCTTAAGATCCCCTTCCTTCACCCTCCTCTCTGAATTTGTACAAAGTTAAGTTAATAAACTAATTAGACTGCACTTCAAAACATATTTGTATAGTTATGAGGCAAGTCCCCGAGCACACTGAAGTACCTCACAGGAAAATCTAATGATGCTGTTGGTGAGTCAAGTGTAACTGTATATTGCTGAAGGCGTAATAGACAAAAAAAAACAGTCACAAACAAGTACGCTTCAACTGGGGCTGCGAAAATCCCTTTTTTGTGACTAATTAAACTTTGACTTTTAATTGATATGGAGGAGAGAAAAGAAGACAAGATGAGAGGAGAGGAGAGATGGATCCAGTGTCAGTGAGCTCCTCTATTCATTCGACTCTCCCTCATAGGAGAGAATGGCACTTCAACACACAGCTGGTGAGACGGAGATAAAGGACTGACAGAGAAGCTTCAACAGATACAGTGGAGGGTGAGGATAAAAAAAAAAGGGGGGGGGGGCAGAGGAGGAGAACCCACTCAGTTAGAAAGTGGGAAGAGAGACTAAGGAAGGAGAAGAGAGACGGAGAAAGGGAGGGGGTTTGGCAGAAGATTAATCCACAAAAGTGAGTTGAGAGACACCATGGTGGGAGGGTAAAAGTGAAGAATTACAAAGAAAAGAATAAAATCAAACATCAAGGCACATTAAAGGGGACGAGAGGAGAGGGGGGAATATGGAGCTCAAATAAACCCAGAGAGTTCATCCTCTGAGCTACAGAAACACATAAACCCGAAGAAACAGCAGAGTACAACACGACACTACAAGTATTCTTACAGTAGCAACTCTGTTCAGTTCAAGCAAGAAAGATGAATTGTTGAGGAAAGAAAAATATTGCAGTTGAAGTAATTTTATGTGACATTCTCTTGACATTTGTGTTTTTACATTTCTTGTGAAATATTGGAAACTTTCACCTTTTCAGGATTAAAAGAAATCCCTCTAACCATCTGCCTAATATCCCTCTCCTCATTTTCCATCCCCCAGAGAAAAATGAAAGAGTAAAAGAAGGAAAAACTGTCCATTTATGAAACTAGATCCAAATCAGATTCATGGCAAATGCAGAACTTGTGAGGAGAGCAGTTGGTGATTCCTTATAAGGTGTCGAAAAAACCGAAACAACAAACAGCACAGCAGTTGCACAGCAAAACCGCACTGCAATAGCAATTTCAGCTTTTCAATAATGATGCAATAATGGCACGTTAATGATTTTACTGTCAGTACAAGGGTCAACTGAATCAGAGAGCTGCCATTAGGTCATTTTGACACATTCAGCTGTGAGGAATAAGGAAGGAAATAATGCATCATTGCCTTTTAGCTCTGGATTGTTTTGCAGTTACACCAGCCTAATATGAACAAACAATAATGTGCTGTATGGCTACATGAACTGAAAAGGAAATCAATTATTAAATATCATCAGAATTACATGGACTCAGGAGAAAACCAAATTGTGGTGACTTACAACAGGCCCGAGTGCATCTTCTCTGGAGTCAAAATAAAGTGCTCACCAAAAAAATAACAGATAATGAGTATTGTGAGTTGAGACTGAAATTGGTCTGAAAATCTAATGAACAGTAATGAACACAGATGAATAAGAGACCTCATCTACTGGTGTATTTAGAGGGGAGAGTTCCTGTGTGGACACAGCATTTCTCATTTAATTTTTTTTTTAAATGGCATTTCATTTTTTTAGGAAATGGGGAAGAACCAAAATACACAGTGCAGGACACATAATGAATCAACTGTTGAAGCATACATGTTACCACAGTTACCAAATACTTTTGCATAAACATGTGGCCTTCTTAAACAAAGAGAGTGTGTGTTCTTGACAGTTCATTACCATCTGATGGATTTAATAGTAGTTTGGCTTCGGACTTTGCACTGAATAACGTTGTTGGTTAAAATGGCCATCCTACCTGAGAAGAGGAGGCAGAGCCACTTGGGCGGAGTAGCCTGTCGCTCAGTTGATAGCCAACACCGAACTGGAGCCGCAGTTCTTATGTAGTCTTGATCTCCCCACCAATGGGAGGAAAAAGCGTCCTGGATGTCTGTGCCGTCTGTCCACGTTTGTCTGTCTGTCTGTAGGTGCTGTCACCATTACCTACAGGGAAAGACAAAGAGACAGAGGTGGCATGAGCGAAATTTCATTTTGAAAGTGGCCTCTAACGTACAGATCAGCTGGTAATATGTTCCCTGATGCGAGGTCAGTTACTGCTTGTTGCAGTGCAATTATCATGCTGTGATAACCTAAATCCATACTTCGCAATCACAGTTGTCAGCTTCACCTTGAGCCATGTTGTTTACCACAAAATGACTTCCTCTCAGTTTTAATGGCTTGTAGTGACTACCTTCAGTCGAGAAAAAAAAAAAAAAAAAAAAACTTGCTCTTTTAAAGATTTCTCTTTTAACGACATGGATCTCCACTTCCAGCAGAAGTGTTTGCCGGTGAAATGACTACATAATTTAATAAAATGGTGCAGTATCATTCTGCTGTTACTAACTCTTATTTCTGAACTACTGCAGTCATCTTCAGTGGTGATGGGAGTCTGTCGCAAAAATGGCTGAGCAAATTCAGTCAACCTGTTGACTTTGGCACAGTATTAATCTCTGCCACAGTCTTGGAGTCATTGGATTGTAAGTACATGCATCTGTTAAAGTCTGTGCTTTCCATTTTGCACGTTGGCTATCACCGTCTCCCTGCTGTTCCCCGTCGCCGTCGCTCTCTCTTAGGACTATTCAGAACAAACACCCAAGCTATTTATACATGGACGCCCCATCGGCATGGCAACCACGCTTTGTTTACCCGCAGGAGACACTGGTTTGAGGCGTGTGTCCTCCTTTTTTTTCCTATCAAAAACATAGTTATTTAGAAGCATTTAGATGGCTTTCATGAGCTTGGCTCACTTTCTGGACAATGTTTCACTTTAACCAATGCTTCGAGTAAACACAGAGCGATTACGATGAAATGGAAAGCTGGTTTAAAAAAAAAGAAAGAAAGAAAATAGCATCGCTAAGCAAACATATATATTGATTGTTGGTTTTCTTGTTGTTAATGCCTTTAAGTAATCTTACACTGAATATATTAACAGCATCAAATGTGTAAATAACTAAATACACCTAACTGGTTCAGTGCACTTTAATTTCACCTTTTCTACTCTGCATATACATTATTACTATAAAAAAAAGTTTCATGCCCAAAAGATTAAGAGTTTACAAATCCAACACTGTCTAACTGTATCCCCCAGGTGTGAATCTGAACTTTAAGACTGCGTCATCCCTGAAACAGACTTGTGTTCTCTAGATGTATAAATGTTGTAAAGTGCATCATTTCATCCACAAGGACAGAGAAAAATACTTAGTGCACCGGTCCAGTGCACTCCTCTCATTTAGAGTAACCCTGGAGGCTGTTACCATGGTGACAAAAACATGTCCCAAGGTCATGGGGCAGAGCTGAGCATTAACATGAACCCTGAAACAAGGCATCTCCTTGACAACGCAAAATCAGGTCAGTTGATCATGTGACAACTAGGCCTTGGGGACAGAAACCGATACTAAGTGCACTTTTTATTGTTTGTACTAAGCTGACAAGTCAACAAAAAGAGACACAAATTTACACACACAAACATGCAGGCATGTGAAACCTGTACATACTGTATTTTCAGTCACAAGCTCACAACAGAAACACTTGAACAACAAGGTGCACGAACACACCAGATGAAAACACTGATAAAAGAGCTTGAGCAAACATGACATACTAATACTTAACGTAGTGTCTTGGACTGCCTGAGCGCAATGTCATCTGTCACAGCCCAGTTGGTAAACACAGCTCAAAAACATCAACTGCTCATCTGCTTCCTGTTTGCTTAATATCACTGATGATTTTTCTGGACAAGAATTTATATGGCACTCCGGAGTCAACAAAACGCAAACACATTATAATCAAAATTGAAAAGAATTAACTATTAGAATTAGTAAATAAGATTCTAAATGCAACCAGACATTTATTGCATGCGCTCTGCTCTTGATAGTTAGTGTTAAACTTCTATTTGCACTATGGCTTAAAAACTGTTAACTGCAGTTGCTGCGTGTAATATTAGATTTGATTAACAGCTTAATCAGCATGGTTAACATACCCAACTCCGAAGAGCACAGCACAACCTGCACAATTTTTCTGCTGTAACTACTACCAAAAAAGTTTGCACAGGGCTCATGAAAATGCACACAATTGTGTATGAAAGATCTATTCAGTCAGCTGACAGCTGATATGGACACACTGGTGGCTGGGTCACATCCTGTGTGCCCACACATCATGGCATGTCGTGATTGAAAAAGAAGACGTGCACAAGTGTATAAGAACAGAAAAATCATGGGAATGCAAGTGTCACAGTAAGAACAAACTTTTCAAAAACACAGATCAGCCTTCCAGGATATATTTTGGATTTTAAAGCCCTCCTCTTACATGAGCCCGTCTATCTCCGGTCGAGTTCAGGGTTAAGGTCAATATGGGACACAGCTTTCAACCAGATTTATCTTATCCGTCTGATTCATGGAAAAGGGTGGTCCAAAACAACTGTGAAAAGTTTACACACGCAGACATTTCTGCAAGTCCAAAATGGACACACACACACACACACATATAACTGCAAGTGTTTTCAACTCATCTGCCTTGTATTCAGTTCCTCAAGAAGATACTCATTAACAGAGGCTGTGTGTGTGTTACAATTTGGTCCTAGGAAACCATGCCCTACCCCGTTCAGTCTGCTTTTCTATTGGTCACCTGCCTGCTGTCCTTCTGTCATACACAGGGCTGGAAAAGCATGCACACACACACATACACACATGCAAACTCATGAGACACAGCAGGCACAGCTGTCAGCAGAGAACACAGAGCCATAGGTGGTAGATGTGTGTAAGTGTGTGTCTGTGTGTGTGGACGTGTGTATGCATGGAAGGAGGAGCAGAGCAGTATCTGTTGTTGGATTACACCCTGACCTGGCTTGTCTGACTGATACCTCTGTTACCATCAGGAACATCCACACTGCTACAAGACGGAGGGGGGCACATGAAACTCAAGGTTACAGCGCTCTATTGTCAAATTTTTCATTACTGTATTCTATATTAACATTTTATATGTACATATGTTGCATTTGTCCCTGTGTACTCATTTGTTTAGTTTAAATTGATTTAAATTTAGCAGGCTAGGAGGTCATACCATCCTCTTTAAGAATGTACAAAAGATGCGCTGCTGAAACACAGCACTTTTTTTTTTTTTGCTTATAATACATCATAAGTGTAGGCTTCCAAGGAATGAGGAAAATTCAGCTTTGCAAAGTTGCTGGATTGCACTATTGGCTCTGTGTTCACTGGCTGCTCCTAACAGGCCAACCATTAACTAGCTAACGACAGGCTGGGTTTCTGGACCCAGAATAACCTGCCACTCATCAGACATGGAAATGGTATAATTATGACCAAAATGATTGGGTTTCAGTTCGTATTCAAGCCAAACCCAACCTGTACACATCCTCTGTACAAAACCACATTAATCGTCATAATACCATTATTATGAGTAATAATGTGGTTACAGTTTACAGAAATGAATGCATATAAATGAATAAATGAATGTATATTTAGGGGTCAAATTGTTGCTGCACCCTCTGATGCATCATTGGACAATACTGCACTGCAGGACTGAGACATCTGAATGGTGAGGAAAAAGGTCAGTAAGAAAGAAAGGCGGACTGCTTGGTCTGGGCTTCATCTAGTGCAAAAATAACTATGAAAACATTAGAAGAAAAGAGCAAAACGCGAGTCTTCACACTTTAACTCGCTGAACTGCACAGACGGTGAAAGCATAGCAAGCCTAAAAGTGCGACACATTCTTGTGAGCTTATGTAAGATTGTTGGGACAGACTTTCTGAATAATATTTGACTTTTTTTTTGTTGTTGCTGTTCACAGTTTGACTTCAAAGTATGCTCAATGTCCATTTCAGTAATAAATGGAGATGTAAAATCTTTGCCCCGTCGTGCATTTGCTTTGGAAACACTGTGTGAGTACCATTATGGAATGGCCCTGTAAACTGAAACTGAAAAGAAAAGACAGGAAAGGGGAACCCACATAGACAGTAAGAAACATGAACCAATCTCTCGGTTATGCAACTCACTCTAACCCTTCGAACAATCAGTACAGGTCAAAGGTCGGCCCACTTAACAGCTGCCTCTATGTAATTGGTGATAATGCTTTTTCCTGCTGTTAAATATAGACACATCTCCACTACCATTCATGCAATATCCATACATACACAATACAGAGGCATATTTAGTAACCTGGATAGTGTAGTGCTGCGGCTGGGATACAATGTCACTCAGACGCAGTGCTTGCACAATTTAGATATGGTAGGCCACTGTACAGAGATTAAAGAAGATATAAACACATCAGCACAAATATTGGTTAGCACGTACACAGTTCTGAGATGTCATCTAGGAAAAATGAACTTTGGTTAAAAGAAATTGCTTGCTCTCTGACTTCCATCTATTAGGCCCTTACAGGTGGGGACCATATGCGAGCTTGTCCTAATGTGGTTATATCTCTTGAAATAATAACAGCTGGTAAGTGCCATGATGTGATAATATAACTTCACAGAGGAATTTACTAAAAGGTCAACTAAATGTCAAACTATAATGTGTTTGTTGTGTTACAAAGGGCTTTTAATATTAGATTTCAGCACTGAGAAAGAGAGTAGTGTTTCATATATATATTCTCAGCTGCTATGGATTTAAGTAAGAAATTTAATTTAATGTAGACAAACCAAAGAACTGATTTTAAATCATATTCATTGAGAGCCCTTGTGCATTTGTAATCCTCTTTTTCTCCTTTTCCTCTGCTCATCCCTCTTCTCTGATATTGTATTCTTCAGGGCAACAGATCACATCACATCACCACAATGACATGTGACAGAGATGTGAGCAAAGGAGAATAAAACACAGCACAAAGCAAAAGAGAGTAAATGAGTGAACAATGAAAAGAAGTAAGTCAGCAAGCAGCTGAGAAAAAAAAAAAAAAAACAACCCGACATGATTCTTGTAAATCTTTGCATACATGTGTAGTATTTTCTTGCTAATACATTGTGCATGTGTGCGAATAGCAAAAAGGAAAGGTTTGAGTGAGACTGAGAGTACGCACTAATGCTCAACAGTGGAGAGGAAGCTGCCATCTCAGGGAATTACTCAGCATTCCTCTGTAGAGTTTCACTGGGCCTGGACAAGCAGGAGTCATGGGGAGCCTGGCTTTGATCGGTCCCCGAAGATCCCAACGCTGGCATAACACACACACACAAACTCGCATCTTCAAAAGGTGTGCACATGAATGCACACACACACTTTATTCATTCCTTTACCAAGCACGCACAGTGATAAGCTGCAGCATTCTCTCACGCTCTTACAAAATAATTATCATGCACTACACTCCCCTCGAGAGTAAAAAATAACCAACACCCCAATTGCATAGGTATTAAAATATGTTAAGTGTATATAGTCTGCAACAGCAGTAATCTGACACTGAGGCAGAAGGAAGGTATAATAGCTGGATTACAGATGTTATACCACAGAATTAGAGCAAGTGCATACAAGCTGTAGCTGCAAGAGCAGGTTTCATGAGACCTCATTCAACTCCCTGACACAAACTTTTAGTCTCAGTCGCCCCCACATTTTCATTCCTGTCAGAGTGTGCTCACTGATGAGTCAACTCCTTTTTTTCCTTTTCTTTTTTTTTAGTCTGTCATGCTTTAAAATGTGTCAGAATGGTTGTTTCTGTCTGATGGTTTATATAAGTCAAAGTGAACATTTTTATTTGCTAAAACTAAATATTCTGCGGTCTTCAAAAAAGAAAGAAAAAAAACAGACAAATCAAGGTGACACCTCCTGAAGTTATCAAAACAAAGACAAAAAAAAAAAAGAAAAAAGAAAACCATCTACGTTTGAGGGCAAATCTAACTGATTAGGCAGCACACAGTGGAGAAACAAGGAGGCTCAGACTGAGCAATTACTGTTCATAACACATGAAACAAAACATCACCAAATATATTTTGTTTGCATGTTGACTAGACTAAGTGGCAATTAGTTGACAGTGGGTCAAGCAAAAAAACTGTTTTGATAGTGACCTATAGGGAAAAAGCACACATTTTCTGTTAAAGTTGCTGCCCTCTCTTTCACAAGGAATGACAGAGAGCGAATGAATGGAAATAAATACCATGAGTAAGTGTATAAACCTGAATCACGCTTTATTACTGTGCTTCTTTGTTGAGGCTAACTAAAGCGTACGGCAGCTGTAGTTCACTGCCTGCCCTTCTAACTGTGCTGACACTGGTACAGTAATGGTGAACTAGTTAGAAGAGCTCAGTGGCCAAGTGCGCCGCATTTCATTTGTGTTCATGGAAAAACGCCTTTTAACACCATCAGAAGCGAAACAAGTAAAGCAAGTCAGTTATCCTATCCCTCCCTCTTCCTCTGTCTCTTATGGAGGCGAGTTGACTTTAAGAAGACAACAGTTATTATGGGGCTCACAGCACGACCTTAGGAAGTCACCAGCGTACGTCACACAGCACCACGGCTGTGGCAGCTTCCTGCTAGCAGCACAGGTGCTCACATGCACATACTAAATACACACACATCGTTGCGAGGACACTGCAGTTACCCCCTCCCAACCCCAGTGATGTACCGCCACGCTCCTAAAACTGCACACACACAAAGTGCGGGTGCCCACACTGGCCCACCAGCTGTCCCTAAAGAGCTGTCCCTGCTGCAAGGTCTGATGACCAAGACAGAAAGGACAAAAGAACAGAGGGAGGCTACGATAAAGAGGACTTACCAGATGCCAACACTGACAGGTGTGTGTACTACATGTCTGTGTTGGTGTGAAGTGTGTGCGTGTGTGTGTGTGTGTGTGCTGCACTGCCCTTAACCCAAATAAAGTCTGGGTATCTTTGTTTAACCTTGACTGCAAGTGTTGTGTGTGTATATTGAAGTGTATATGTGTGTTTGTATGCCATGCCCTGGGTGGCCTCTGACAAAGTGTGAATGCAACATTAAATCTGCAAAAAAAAAAACAACAAAAAAAACAAAAACAAAAACAAAAAGGCCAACAGGAGGAAAAAAAAAAAAAAAATCACCTCCAGGCTCAGGAATCTGAACACAAAACTTAAAATAAATTGGAAAGCAATGTGGCATTTCAGGTCAGCATAGTTGCTCATATTGATTTGGAGTTTTGCCACATGTTAAGCATATGACGCATCATAAAATTGTTCCCTCGCACTCGACTGCAGACCGACAACCGGTTTTTTAACCAAGGTCACAAGGTCAGAGCTAACATAGCGTAGCCACACCCTCACTGTTAGTATTCCATAGAGAGCTACACTGTCAATACTTGAAAAGCTGGAGATGTCCAACACTGCCCTGGGTCCAGAGTTCAGGACTGTCTGGTACAACCTCTGCTCTCCCTGCAGCTGCACTCTCGGCAGCCATGAGCAAATGCAAATACTCCCTGCAGATTGTAGAGAAAGTTTCATGCTTGGAAGCAAATGAGCAAATGCTTACTTAAGAGGTGACATAAGGGATGAAACAGTTGTCTCCCCTGAGCAATATCAGCCATAATTTTTCAGCATTTTTAAGTGAAATCCAAAACTCCTTGTCCTTAACTCTTTTCTCAATGAGCCTGCAGTCCTGGCAAGAGAACCCATGGCTCAAAAAACTCAATTGTGTTAGGATTAAACAGCGCTCCATTTTTATTTATTTTTTTTATTCATTGCTACCTTGAGACAGCAATTGTAAGCAGTGAGACATGGTATCACTTTGGCCTAAAATGATCAAATATTTTAGCAATTTTTTTTTACACCTTCATACTGTAATTCACACACACAGGTGAGGCATGTGGGGGCTTGCTGCCCAACTATAGCGAATACTGTGCTCTTGTGAAGTGTAATGTGCCGCTGCCTGCGATAGCTTGTTAGACTGCGATGGGCATCATTTGGCTGCAAACTGCTACAAGGTCAAACTGAGATGCATTGTTGAAGGAGCTGACATATAAACACATAAAATGTGCACCCACACTAACGCACATACCTTCTAACACACAGATTTTACTGAGCTACTGATGAAAATAACTGTTAGACAGTGAAATAAATAAATAGCCATACCTAAATATATATATATATATATATATATAATTTAGATATGCTTTATGATTGATATGGTTTTTATATTATATATAAATATACATACATAGATATGTGTAATATTTCCATGTTATTTCACAGTTTCAATAGCTTACAGATCAGTGACTACAGAATCACTGTCCATGTTTATAGAGAGAAATTTATATGCATTAGAAAGCACACAGAGTAATCTCAGACATGAAGTTTTGAGTGCAATCGGTGTCTTCCGACACATACTGTACCAAACTCCCTCTCATATACTCCACTTAACACTGCTACAGTACACACACACACACACACACACACACACACACACACACACACACACACACACACACACACACACACACACACACACACACACACACACACACACACACACACACACACACACACACACACACACACACACACACAGGAGTGCCCCGAGTGTCTATACATGATTAAAAGGCTGAAAGTGGGGCAGGCACACAGTGCTAGCTCTGTGAAATTACTGCAGTTCCTTTCAGCTCACCTCAAATGCACACATACACACACACGCACACACACGCACATTCATATCCACAACAGGCTCTATGGCCAATACATGTGCACAGGCACATGCACACATACTCACACATTCAAATGCTCACAGCCCACATAGCATCAGTTCAATAATTGAGTGATTCCCCAGATGAAACGGCAGATAGAGAAGAGCACAAGAGCCAACAACTTATTGGTGCTGGCCAGACAAGACAGCCCCCCTCCTCGAGACAAATGAGTTTGCACTTGGCAGAATAGTGGACATATGTTTTTAAATGTATTCTGAGTACCCCAAATAGAGATTGAGACCTCACCACAGGCTTGGTAGGGGTCCACAAACTGTTGGTAAAAACCTCCATGTTGCACAAAATGTGCTAATGGGGTCTATGAAATCTTCAGTGAATTTGCTGTGAGATGTCAGTTTTTGTAGTGAGCTGGGAATTGAACTTGTTTCACTGCACATTATTATGTTAAGGAACGTTTCTCAGATGAGCACAAATGAAAGATATACTTTGACATATTCAAATAAATTAAAAGGTCTCTTTGGAATCTAATTCTGTGGTCAACATTTTTATGTTGCTCTTGATAGACAATTGCAAAATGCTGGCTACTGAGATGTTATTTCTACACAGAAAACTCAGACATCATTTGGAAAACTATGCAGAAGAGCTTGCATAACTACATTCTGCACAACTTTTTGTTTTGTCTCCACTCAGAGATCATCAGTGCATTTGGTTTTTCACCTCTGAACTCTTCACAGAAAACATCTGCAAGCTTTGAAAGCATCAAAAATAGCTCTCAAAGAACACTTAGCTTTTGTTTTCTGTTCTTGTGACATTACTAGTAAATATCCAAGACAGATTTTAGTTCCATATGTTAGGAATTGCCTTTAAGTGTTGTGTTGTACTTTTTGGCACAAAGTGTTGTGTGACTGAGTTTCAAATATCAATAATATTCCAGTACAGTAACAGCTTGAAAAAAAAAAAAAAAAGGCAAAACACTTCAAATGTCTTCAGGATTCTTCTCAGTATTCAAAACTAAACTTGACGACCTCACATATCTATTGAGATGTGTAGACACAGACACATTTCAGCTTACAAAGAGTCATACATTAATGTTGAGAATGAGACTGGAAAACTTCCGTGACTCACAGCACCTTGGTCTGGGAGACATGACTGTAACGACTTGATATGATAATGTTTTCACGGGAAGAGCAGCCTGCTGAGTAAATATCAGAAGTCATGGAAAATAGTAGCTTTGTGTCTCATAATGTACTTAATCTCTCACTTACACAAAAACAGCTCGCATTGAAGTTACACAGACATAAGTTACAAATCAAAGTCAAAGGCAAATCTCAGAGAACTCACAGTCTGAGCTTATCCACATCTGGTCAAGCGCTTTTTTTTTTTTAAACATCTCATGGGACTCAAAAGCAGAAAATTGTATAAATGAGTGCAGGACACCACAAGCCTACCGCTTTTACAAGGCGTTATTAAACTGTGCCTCAGTTTTAAAAGATTAGAAATAAACAACAACAATATAAACCCTATAAAGCTATTCTCCAAAGCTGGACCACAGGGGAGTGGGCTGCATTACCATTGGTGGATTCTAATTATATGTTGCACTTGGCAAATATACCTAGGCAGGAGAGAGAACCTTTGCAAAAAAGTTCAAATAGAAACCTGCAAATCCAGCAACTTCTTAACAGCCTTGTGCAAGCTTTCTGAGAATTCGATCATACAGCGTTGGTGGCAGAGGGGACTTCGAGATTCTGTGTTGTGATTTGGGGACTGAACGAGCACTTTTGCAATGTGAATCTTTGAACCAGTGGATGTGTCCAACTTTCGATTGATCACCGTGTTTCAACACAACCACCAGATAAATAGAAAAAGCAGATGCAATACTACAAATGATCATTTCCAGGGGGCGTGTTTATGAACCGGAGATAGCCTGAGGGTCATGCTGACAAAGCAAAGACTTGTTGCAGGTCAGCAGGTAGTAAGTGAAAAATTCTCACAGTGCCCTCCCTGAGCACTCTTGCGAAATATTGCTCATCAGATAATTCATTGATAGTTTCTCTGCTACTGATATGACAGCAGATAACCAGCGGGTCATGCTGAAAAAGTCACATAAATGTACAGTAAGTCTATTCAGATGCAACAATAGTGATGGTAGTTATGACGGCCTGTATTTTGTTCAAGCTTGTCACTCATGAATTTTGCATGCTCATACTCATGATGGCTGCACCCTTGGCCCACATGCTGGCACTAACCCCCCCCCAACCCACACACACACACACACACACACAAAGTTTTCTTGCTTCACGAAAGTGTAAATGGCATCCATGAAGAGCCTCCTATATTCCACTGCCTCTGTACCTACAACCCACATCCATTCAATAGTCTGCAGCAAGGTAGCATGTCCTGTCAGGTTGCAAATGCACTCAGCTATCCATTTCAGGCAACAGCACTCGAGGTAGTGTGGGGGCAAATCGCTAGCAGAGCTAATGGCATGTCATGTAGCATTAAACCAAGCTGGCTGGGCGCTCTTGCCTCAAAAACCCAAACCACTGAGCTGAAAGGGAAAAGGCAAGGGGGGGGGGTCTTTTCACTCAAAATACTGTCTGTTGTTGGATTTTGAGGCTCACTGGTGGTGAAAGGTTTGATATAAGGCAAGAGCAACACTTTTTTTGTTGTTGTGTTGTATTGTTTTTAGGTTAGTTAATGGTACAGCTCCAACATTTGACAGGCAGAAGTAGTAAGAAACCATTCAAAATCTGTCTTGTTGCAGGATGTCTTCAAGTGCTGAGGGAATTATTGTACTAACACTTTCAGATCGCACAATGCAGTAAATGCAGCATGGAACCTCCCTTTTTTTCCCCCATCTGACTTGCACAACTGGGACATTTATGGGGCATGTGATCAGAGAGAAATAGTGGAGAGTACAGAAGCATTGTCAAAAACTGACAACAGATATGTAATCCGATATGTAAAAAGTCACTTCATCATTGTTATGATCTTAGTTCACAGTAACCTCAATATTGGAAAAATGGAAATAGCATATGAACTCTAAAACCTTCAACTGAGCACACAGGTGGTTTGCATTGAAACCTCACTATGAAAAAGAAATCAGTGGATACTTTAAAACACAAGTGTTTGACTGAATACATAAATTAGAAACAGGGAAAAACATTCAAATGCACTCTGACACATTATCACTATATATGAGCATGTATGTTCCTGACAGTAACTATCCTACACTTTTTCCCCTTTCTGACTTCCAGTTTCTAAGAGATAATAATTCAATGATGATGATGATGATCTAAATCCACCACATCCCATCTAAACATGACTTACTCAGATTTGACATCTGGGTAGTTAAAAATTTCCCATAAAAGCCACAAAGGAATGTAAAAAAAAAAAAAAAACCCAACTTATTTTACTCTGATGAGGATGCCTGGTTAATTCCCATTAGGTCAACTTTCTTTTTGTACCAAAGGTATTTTCTCCTGGCAAGCCCCTTAAATTAGCATTAGTACAGCTGTATGTGTGTGTGTGTGTGTTGTATGTCTATGCAAATATCTGCTATGAATTTATTAAATTCTGTAAACTTTGCACTAGTCTGTCTGCTGTGTGCGTATAAATGGTTTTATTTGCGGTCAACTGGGTGTGTGTGTGTGTGTGTGCGTGCGCGCAAAGATGGCTATCTTATAGTATGCGTTTACTCTAAACAATCGACAGTGCACTTCCCAGGACACGTATGACACTGGGCTATTTTGCAGCCAGGTTCGGGCTAACTCTTTGGCACTGTGGCAGCTGATAGTAGATGGCCGTGTCAGAGAAGCAGGACAGGTCAAGCCACAGTGAAACCTCATATTAACCTCACTTATGTGCCATAGTTGTCCGCCTGACCCCGCCACACATTCAGCCTCTGACCAACTCACTGCGAAAGCTTGAAGCGTGGTAAACACCAAACGCACAAAATTATACATGAAAGACACAAATACACACAGAAACATACAGGCACGCACAAAGTAACACAGATGTTCATATTCACAATTAGTTAATAGCAAAGGTTTTATCTAAAGCAATTCCGTGCAGCAGATGAAATGTGTGATATACTGAAGGACAGGAGGTAGGCCAGTGTATTAAATTTACAGTTCCATTAGGCTGTGTGCTGCCATGTTTGTCGTGCATGTTGTTTTGTCTCTACAATCAAAGCAGAAGTGAAGCCACCATCTTAGCGTATGTCTGTGTAATTTATAGCACCAATTAGCTTGCCTCTCCTCATCCAATAATGTAAACAATTTACTCTGAATAGTTGGTTCAGTGCTGATCAAGCAGCAGCAGCAAGTCAAAATGTATACCAGATATAGATACAAGGTGGTTTGGAGGTCCTGTGCATGCAGGCAACTGCACGGGATTAGTAGTTAATGGTACAGTTCCAACAGGATGCATAGCTAAGGGAAGGGACTGAAATAACGGCCAGTCAGTCAGTCAGTCAGTCAGTCTGCAGCCAAGCATCCAATCAAATGTCCAGCCAGATCAGGCTGATCCACAGCCAGGCAGCCAGTCAGCCATCCACTAAAAAAGATGAAGTGGCCAAGCCACAACTACCAACCAACCAGCCAGCCAGCCAGCCAACCAGACAGAAACAGACAGAGAAAGCCAGCAATCCAGCCACGCATCCAGGAACTTACTCGATTCAAACCACACCACAGCTTGATAGCAGAGGGAATAGTTTCAGCCTTAGAGACTCTGTTTTAAATAATGCTTGTGCTTTAGTTGCACGGGCTTGTCTCAACCTGTCATCCAGTGTCCGCCCATGTATGCCCCTGATCATATGGTGACCCGAGTCCTTTGTTTTCATGCACTGATGCGTTGTCAGAAAAACGCTGGTGACCGAGTGTATACTGGGATTCAGGACCTCGTTCAGGGACTCGTTGCACATGCCACATCACAACACCATGAAGGAGGAAAAGATGTTTCGGGTTGCATTGGACAGACACAACCCATTCTGCCAAGTGCTGTCTCCAAACAGCAGCATCCCAAGGAGTAAACAGTAGTAATGGAAAGTAATGTTGTGCCAAGAACAACATTGGTGAAGGGTGGGTTTTGGTATTCAAGGGATTGTTTCTATCACTAGCCATTTTCCTGTTATTGAATTCCTCTCTCTCAATGCATATCCTTCTGGCTTCGACTTAAGTCATTGTTGATACCCACACACCCACCTTGCAGCTGAGAGCTTAGGAGCTGTGTAATATTACATGGGAAAAAAATACATACTGTAATGTCCTTATATATGGGGATGCCCCAATTCATGAGCAAGCGGGTATAGTCACAGCAATTCCATATCCACAGCCGTCAAGGTTACAATTATTACATCTTGCAACTAAATCCAATTTGCTGAAGACCAGAAATTCTATAAAATTGTAGAATTTGAGAAAATTTGCCTCAATATAGGCAATATCTATAGCCCCTCTATTGCTAATGTTGTTCTGCCATCTCTCTTCTTCGTCACTATGTGTCTGAATGTGTCCCAGGTTGTCTGCTTATCCCTGTCCCCAGCCTGTCCCCCAGCCTGTCCCCAGCTCTACAGGGAAGAGAAGCCTGCAGGAGCTGTCTGACTGCCAGTCAGTGTCAACTTCCCTCCGTAATCATCTACTGACTCTGATAAGGATAAGGCAGAGAAGGCTGGGCTAGAAGAAGAGAAGAGTTAAAATCAAGTATTTATTGAGAAGGAATGATGACTACAGCAGAGGAAGAAGAGTGCATTATACATCAAAAGTTTCTGAAGTAAAAAAAATGTGTAGAAATAGTATTTAGAAAAGGGGCTTGGAGAGTAACAATTTAAGATCCAAAACTGGATTAAAATCTGAAAGGCCATCATTTGAAAATCCTTTCCTCTCAACCAGGCTTGACTTGGAATCTGATCAAATATGAATCAAAGCTGAGATCACAGGAGGAGCATTCTGAATTAACTATTGCATGATGATTTACACGACATATCATATTTGACGCATCTGGCACAGAAATCCTTCCAGAGAGTTTATTAAACATCTCTGAGGATCTGATGACTTGCTCAGGTTCAAATTTGTGCAGGAACTCACATTTGTAGCTTGTTGTTTGCCCACATGAGCACTCTGTCATCATTTAAACACCATATACTCTGGAGCTCAATCCAGTTTAGCCCTTTAGAGCAACCTGCTTGGCACATACAGAACTGTACATCATGTCAGCTACTCTGGCAGCCATTACAGAGCCAAAGCCAACACACGGCTGACTTAAGTCCTAAAGCCAGCTTCCCTTTTTCACATGGTTATTGAGCCATGCAGCGGCTTATCGACCCGACAGTGTAACACAAATTTGTAGGATGGCTTGAGCCCCCCCCCTCCTCTCCCACCCTTTCATTCAGACACTGGGACTGCCCTGGCCATCCACAAGATTGATATTGATTAGAATGCCACTTTACAATTAAGACATAGAATTAAGTCAGAAATCCACAGGTATGTTTGATGAACGAAGCAGCAATACACTCTGAAGGTATGAATGGTATGATAGATGTTTTCATTGACTTACACCACTAAAGTGACTTCAACAACTGCATTACTAAAGTACAGTGATTAACAAGACCATTAACAAGTGGCCTCATTGACCTTTACAACAGCCTCATTTTCACTTTCTGTAGATGAATTGCAGATTCAAGTGTCTGCCATTGCTGCTGAATTGCCAACTTACCTCAAGACGGCAGTCTGAAAACTACAACACACTCACAATGAGAGACAGTGGAATGTTTTTTTCACACCTAAACACAAAAAGCTGTCATTGTTCCCCTTAAAAAAAATAGACACGTTTTCTGTGCGAGTGTGCACTTTTTTTCTGTAGTATGCATACATGTGTACTCAGTGTACTCCTGAATAGAGAAGGATAAAAGAAAATGCTAAAAAAAGTTCTGAGCACACTGCATGGTTCAACCAGACAGCTCAATCATTTGATCTGCCCCCACCCCCACCCACCCACCAGGCATTACTTTTTCTAAATAATTTCCCCTCACACACAGTCTTTTTTGTTCCGCTCCAATATCCCATTCTTTGTGCATCTCATGCTTTTGGTGTAAAAAGAGAGGACCAAGGATGAAGGATTATCCCGGATCAAACATTCAGTTTGAGTGTGAAAGTAACATAAAACATGGAAAACAATATCAGAGAGAGAGGCGGGAGAGAGAAAACTGGAGAAGAATGTTAAATCAACATGCAGAACAGAATGTCTTGCTGAAAACATCTTAATCATGTGTGTGCCATTTGTTTGGCTGTTATCTCCAAAGACAGAGGTGGGTGCAGATGAATACAAGTCTACATACATTTATATTATTAGAAACAAAAGTTTGTGTCTTCTTGTGGCTTCCTGCAGCATGATTGCGCTGTGATTAAGTCTGCAGTCAGGTCCATTGTGGCAACTTTGATCTAAGATAAAAGCTGAAAGTCGTATTGTACATCTTATTTCGCGCAGCGTGATTTAAATACTGTTGACTGCCAATTCTGCTTTAGTGATCCCAACTGAAGACTTCTAGACTTCAGTGCAGATCAGAGTTTGGTTGTGTTTAATGCATGCTCGCAAGACGACGCAATCATCTGGCAGGGGACAATGCGAGCAAAGGCATATAGGAACACCCATGTAGACTCTAAATATGCCAAGGGATATGAGGACATGCCATTTCAGATTCTAAGAGGTGGGTGTCTATATGTGTTTCCACCCCACTGCCCTGTCTGTGGTGACCTCTCATTCATTACTCACTCTGCAGGTGGGAGAATAAAACTATTTCTTTCACAAATGATTTTAACACTGAAATGTCTCCCCTATTACTTGTAAATCTTTTTATGTCTCTCTCAACCAAACACACTAACGCACTATTTTGCCTCTTTTCCTTACAAAGGCAGCAAATTCCAAAGACAAAGAAAACACCACGATCTAGCAGATGTGTGTATTCATGTGCATTTGAGTGTGTGGGTCGGTGTGCACATATGGCTCTGAAAAATGAGCCAGGCTCAGTGAAATGGCTTGTGATTAGGACACATTGGTGTTTAATTGCCTCTCATTACCATTTGAAAGTGAGTGGCGGCTGAAATCAAAGGCTATGGTGGCAGTTGTAAAGTGTGGTGCGTGCGCGTGGTTGAGTGTGTGCGTGTTGTGTGGGTGGTGGGTGGGTTGAACAGGCACCCTGATTCACAGCGGCATGATCGCACAATAGAGTATTATAGTTTGTTCCTTCCCTACTTTAAAGCCAGACAGAGTCCTGAATTTAAAGAAATAAAAAATATTGAACCTACTATACTTGGGGATTTAATCAAAACATTTGTTGCTCTCTTTTAAAACTCCCTGGAGCCCAACTGTGCTGTTTTCTTAACAGTCAACTAATTTCCTGCTCAAACAACTGTACATCATGTCATGTCATTGATGATGTTTAAAATCCAGACAAGACACCATTAATCCGCTGTGTAAAGGTGTGCATCTGCATTCTCCACCCTTTTTATTACCAACTCTCCTTTGACCATGTATTCACCAGCCTTTAGACAGCCAGACGTTCGCTGTCAACCTCCATCCTAAAAGAAAGAGCGCTGAAAACAACCGAGTTAACTTTTGTTCCACCCCAACCCTGAGATTCCTGTCTAAAATCCTGGAATGTGCTGTTTCCACTCAGCTTAACTCGCATCTGCAAGGCAATATCTGTCAAGGCTCCAAAACTGCCCTATTCAAATTCATAGTGCAGCTCACTGTGGTCCATGCCCTCAGCCTGAATAAAGTCCCTCACAACTAATAATTCTATTGTGGTATTGCCAATTATTTTTACCTTTAGGTTCTCTCTAATGCTGAACATTAAAAGATCACAATTTCAAAGACCATCTAGTGGTATCCAACAGGGATTAACACTGGGTCCCTTCACTCCTCATCATGAGACACCAAGACATCTATTGTTACAGAGGTCATGCTTAGCTATTCCTTCTTAATTTTGTAGTTGCTGCATTGCTTCTTTCTCTGACCTGCTGTCTGTAGAGAACTGAACAACTCAAGGTCTCTGTATACTACAATATGGCAGTAAAACTCCTAGTACAAAACAGTTATGTAAATACCACGGCCTTAATATCTCTAATGATCAGAGGTCCTCTCTTCAAAATGAAAGCGTTGGTGAAAGTTTTGACAGCACCAATCCATAAAGCTTCAGAAGTGGATTAAAACCCCAAATACCAGCTTTATCGTCTCATCTCCATTTGATATATTCCCTCCTCGTCACAATTTACCATACAACATTAAACATCCTTTAGCACCTTGTCACCTTCAAACTATATATTGTTATCAATCATTTCCCTAAGACACATTATTGTTTTTAGGAATTACTCAGTTCACATTGTTACTCACACCCGAGAATATGAACAAATCATCCCCATCAACCGCTCATCCATCTTTTCAAGACTACATAGACTTGCCCTGTTCCTTGATGTTATTGATTTCAGCTGTTAAAACACTACGCTACTGCACTATATATAGGATATATATTCTACACTGATTGCTAGAAACCTTTCAGATACTGAAGGGGAAAAAAAGCAGACAATAATTAGCACCATCGCTTACGTTGCTGTATGTGTAAAAATACAGGAATGACACATCATTAAATGTGAAGCACCTTATAAATGTGCCCTGAATTACATTATTCACAGAAATTGTTACTAACCTCAGACATATACTCACACATGTACTGAAGCCACATCAAATATCAGTGGCAGAGGAGCTGATTTATGACCAACACACAAGCTCATATCACCATATTTGTGTGTAACTCAGATCCTTTTAACAGGAAGGATCAGTGAATAATCAAAAATAAATTAATGTTTCATAGAAAAGTGTTTATGGGGGGGGGGGGGGGGGGGGGGGGGGGGCAACTCATTTAACTCCCACAGACCTAGAAGCTTGCACACACACAATGCAATAACAACCTGCATTACAGCACTTGTGTATTTATTTATTTTAAATAACTAAATGACCTAATTGTGCATAATTAGCTACAAGAAAACACAAAGGTTTTTTCTTTTTTTTATAAACTACAAGAACTACATGGATATTCCAACTCTCCACTCATACACTGGCAGCTCTCTGTAGGACGATCATTCATTCCTCCACTGGAAGAACTGAAGGCAAAGATGGGCCATAATCAACAAGTTAAACTGGCTGGTCGTTTCTGTTCACACTGTACATACAACTGAACAGATGCCAGCAGAAAAAAAAGAGAGGAGGGGGGGGGTGCACAGGCTTTGTGCAGAATTACAGATTTGTGTCTCTCATCATCTGATCTGACCTGGTCTCATTCAATCCATCGGAAATGTGGGTGAAGCATCACACCGAACCTACTCGGAGTGCAACTCGGAGGTGTAAACAGAGTAAAAATAGCCCCGCTATCACAGGCTTCCCTACAGTCCCGTTATATAATGGTCCGGGCTCGGATGAATGACATCACAAACCCGATGTCCTTTACAACCAGCTGACTGTGTTAGACACTCAAGTAACGCGTTACATACGGAAAGACAATAATAATAATAATAATAATAAACTGTCGGAACATGTCAAAGAGGAAGAAACTATGTTTTCGCTACATTGCGGGGAATGTGGTTTTTAGTTCTTCGTCTTTTCTCTCATGTGGAGAAAACACTTCCGCGATGGTGAAACGTAGGCTTAAAAAAAAAACTATTAAAAGAAAAAAAAAAATGGACAGATCGGCTTTGACAGTCCTTGTCAGGGAAGAGAGAGTTGAAAAGAGGAGAAATGCGCCGGGAGGCAGCGCTGTTTATCGGCGTCCGTCGGTGTTTCACCGCCGAGAAAGAGTCTGCAAAGAGCCGAGGACGAGTGGCGCAGTTAGTGGAAGTACAGCGGAGCGCCGACAGCAGCTCTGCCCGGCGGACGCGCTCCCAGCTCGGTCACAATCCGACCGATCCCCCGACCCCCCCCCCCCCCCCTAGTTTTTCACCACTTAAACACTACTTTGCATTCAAGATCCGACATGACAACAACGCACCCCTCTGCTGTTTCCACTTCGGAACAAAAAGAAACTGTTATAAAACAGCTCATGAAGGCGAAGTAAACATTTTCCACGGCTCTGAAGTAAACCGGAGCGTCAGCGCCACCCTGCCCGCTTCTTCCAGCCATTTTCTCCCCACGGCTCCGAAAACCGACGAAAGTGGCACACAGGAGGAAAGAAATGTGGCGCTGTGGGGGAGGAGGAGAGGTGGTGTGTGTGTGGGGGGGGACTTACTGTTTGCTGTGACGGGCTGCTGACTTTGTGTCTCTCCGTGCTGCCAGGGCTCCCCTGCTCGGCTGTGACGGCGCTGACGGCGGAAAGCGTCTCCCCTCCTAATGATGTCTGCAGCGCACTGCTAATAGCTCTCTGCCCCCACCTCCACAGGGAGGGAGGGGGGAGAGGAGAGAGGGGGGGAGGAGAGAGAGAGAGGGAGAGGGGGGAGGGAGAGGGGGGGAGAGAGAGGGAGGGAGAGAGGGAGGGGAGAGAGAGAGAGGGAGAGAGGAAGAGAGGGGGGGGAGGAGAGAGAGAGAGGGAGAGGGGGGAGGGAGAGGGGGAGAGGGGGGGAGAGAGAGAGGGGGGGAGGGGGGGAGGAGAGAGGGAGAGAGAGAGAGGGGGGGAGAGAGAGAGGGGGGGGGGGAGGGAGAGAGGGAGAGGGGAGGAGAGAGAGAGAGAGAGAGAGAGAGAGGAGAGAGAGGGAGAGAGGGGGGGGGGGGGGGGAGGGAGAGAGAGAGAGGGGAGGAGAGAGAGAGAGAGAGAGAGAGAGAGAGAGGGAGAGGGGGGGAGAGAGAGGGGGGGGAGGAGAGAGAGAGGGAGAGAGGGAGGGAGAGAGGGGGGGAGAGAGGGGGGGAGAGAGGGAGAGAGAGAGAGAGGGGGGAGAGAGAGAGAGGGGGAGAGAGAGGGAGAGGGGAGAGAGAGAGGGAGAGTGGGGGAGAGAGAGGGAGGGAGAGGGGAGGAGAGAGAGGGAGAGGGGAGGAGAGGGGGGGGGGAGAGGGAGAGGGGAGGAGAGAGAGAGGGAGAGGGGCGAGAGAGAGGAGGAGAGAGAGGGGGGAGAGAGGGGAGAGAGGGAGAGAGAGGGGGGGGGGCAGAAATGGAGCAGTTTGTAAGCCACTCATACACAAAATGTGACAGAGCAGTGCACACAGCCAACACATGTCATAATCAGCTTCAGTGTGGTCTGATAAGTATTAACAGAATAATCTGTGTTTCTCACTGTGGAGAGAGGCAGAAAATAAGAGCTTGGATTTATTTTTTAAACAATAGTCGTCGTTGTTTTAAGTTTTATCATAAGGAACGTTTGATACTGAATATAAATAAGCCCACGCCAGCAGCAGAACTTTTCCCGTTAAGGGACATCTCAGCAGCAACTCGGTGAGTTCCTGGTAGTTTTAAGGTAAGGCTTGATTTGAGTGTTTGTATTTAGTGCTGCTTCTCCACTTTGCATAACAGCAATTAGGTGATAAGATTTTGCATGTAAGAATTAAGATTGTGTAAATAAAACATAAAATCTGAATATGGTTTGTTTCAGTAGACCATATCCATCATATACTACATAAATGCTGCATGTTAATCCATTAATGATGATGAGTCAATCAAAAAAAGAATAACAGTACCATTATCCAAGTATTAAACATTACAGAGTCAAAACAGCAAATATCTAAGACGTATTTGAAAATGTACATTTACTTTTTGAAACACTAGTTGCTGTTGTTTATGCGAAAAGTAAACTCCCATAAGATATCACATGTTTTGGGTGGCATGTGCAATAAGAAAACATGTTGATCAAAGCCATTTATGCGCCTGTGATGTGACATGATTCAGGTATTGCTAATTCACTGAAAGCTGATGAATTAAATTGGTTGTCTGTGAGTCACTAACATATTTGGACATTTTAAAAAGCCTGTGATGTGCAGCTGCTCTTGTGTTTATTAGAACATGAACTATAAAAAAGCACATGATCAAATCAACCACAAAGCTTACTAAGATATTTTTGCTGACAGTGTTTAGATCAACTGATTAAGTCACCATTAAAGAATCGCCTGATAAAGCAAACATTAAAGTAGTTAACACCACCACCCCCCAGATTTTTTTATACCGCTGACCTCCATGACCTCTCCCAGATTTCCAATATGGCAATGACCATCTCTGCCTGTTCGTCCCAGCAGAGTGCAACTCGACACTGACCATGAGCGTTAGGGTGCACGAGGCAGCAGAGTGACAGACGATCAGGGATGTGTCCCACTCCCAGCCAGTCACTCAATAAGTGGCCTATTGTGCAGTGCTCTATTGTGCCCATGTCACATGTATGCCAAACAAAGAGTCAGAGAGGTAGGCTGCCCTGTGTGCCAGGAGGCTAACATTACATCCGTGGCCTGGATGCATAGAAATGAAGAGACACAGTCTGCTGCTGAATGGACTTTTGATATATGTTCCTACGGTGCTTCCGGGAGTGTCACAATATGTAAGTTATCGTCATATCATGTGTCAGACAACCACGCGCTTCTGAATAAATGGTTCACGATTAGTGATGCAATTAAAGGCATGCCAGCTCACAGGGCTGCACACACATACACATTTGCATTCAAACAAGCATGTACTTGCACCAGTCTCGTCTCTTGTTCCCCTCTGCGTGTATTCACAGGTACACACCTTCTCTGTGTGGGTCAGTGAGAGCTCCTACATATGGGAAGCTCCAGGTTAAACTGTTTAACAGCTGAACAAATGCAGGTAGGAGTCGAGTCAGCAGTTGCATGTCAGCCAAAGTAGCCATTAGAAGGATATATGCCATTCAGAAGAACATTGAAAATACTTTCTGTGTGTGTGTGTGTGTGTGTGTGTGTTTGGCACAGGCTCATGGTGCGCTTGAGTAACAATAAAGAACTACTCCCAAAGGAGGAGCAGATTTTTAGAGGTTTCTGGTTACTCCCTAGTGTACCTGTGTTATTTGTAGCAAGTGTGAACACTATCGTCAGGGACAATAAAGCTCCAGGTGTGGCCTTTTTAAAGCTGCATACCTCTATGGCTATTTTATAAGGTTAAATGACTCATGTATTGAATGTCAATGGATTTTTTTTTGCAGTCACTTAAATGTAAGAATGCACATATGACAGCATATAGTCTGCTTTTAACAGCTGTTCTGAGCAAAAAAAAAAAGCAGTCAACCAGGCACATTCAGCTAAATACGAGTCATCCGCTTTCCTGACAACTTTACACAAACAGGGGATTTGACACTTCACCTGGGATATGAATAAATAACACATTGAACTTAAAGCATGCACTAAGGTAGATAAATTATTAATCACCACCAGCCGTTGGAAGCCCCCCTTGAGGGATTTTCAAAGATTTTAATCGTCATGGACATCTCTTCTTTATTGGACAGCAGAGATGTGGAGTAACACAATATTAAAAATGTACGCCTCTAAACATAGTATAGTCAGCACCTCTTCAGGGGTTTAGATCAGTGGTTCTCAACCTTTTCTCAGTGAAGTATCCCCTGTAAATTATTTTTTTCCAGCAGAGTACCCCCCAACGGTTAGGGTTAAAAAAAAAAACAAAAAAAACTAAAACTAAAACTAAACCATTTTAAGGGCTTTTGAATTAATTGCTATTTTTAACATATATTTTTTCAAAAATCTCTCGTGCCCCAATTTGAGAAATACTGGTTTAGATGACTGTATTTTCTTCATTTAAGTGTGAATTATGAGCCTGACCTGTTCGGCCTGTGTGAAATAAACAGGAAAAAGAGTAGGCCACTGCATCAGCTCTTCATATTCTCTGCAAAAATCCAGCAAGGACTTACTTAGTTGAAGAGGAACGCTCATCCTGTATGCTTTGAAAGCAGCTGTCACTTCACATTTCAGAGCTTCACAGACTGATGCGGTTCCCTCTCCACTCAGGGCAATGGTATGTTTCACAGCTGCTTACTGCTCCCCCTTTTGCTCAGACATGGAAGTGTGTACAGTTCCAGGGTCAGCTGCTACAGCGTCCCACCAAATACCGTCATACTGTAAGATTCCCTTTGCAAACATAGCATCCCTGATTCATATTCATTGCTTTGCTGCCGAATAGAAAATGCTTTTCATTTGGAAGTAATAGATGATGATGGTGATCCTGAGCTTTTGTTTTCAGCTGTGCTCAAGTTTGAGTACTGTAGTTCAGCCACACTGACATTTAGACAAACCATTACTTTTTACTATGCTTTTCTATTATTCTTAGTTTTATTCCAAATCGACATTTACATCTTAACATCCACTATTTTTATTCTCTTTCCACTTTTTCCTTTGCATATTTGACATATTTGAACTATTTTCATATTTGCTCCTTTGCATAGTTTTCTCGCATCCTGTAGATTGCTGGTCAAATGTTAGCTGACAAAATATGTCAATTTTTTCCTTTTATTTAAATCATTTAAATAATGTCTATTCCTTTACCCCCAAATAACTGTCGAAGTACCCCTAAGGTAAGTACCCTTCACATATTATAATTACATGTATAGAATTTTCCTGAGTAAATGTAATTTAATTACGTGTAATCTACCCCGGAGTGTCTTTCTTCACTTGCTTTTTTTGTTTTCTTTTTTTTTTTTTATGTTTAATTGTTTCCTGTTGCTGCCAACATTTTTTCCATGTAGTGAAGCAACCATATTCTCAGCCACAAATGATCTGCATTGAAGTCTACGTATTAAAAAAAAAAAAGGTCCAGTTTCCGCAGCATCAGTAAGTAACAATCACAAGCTCACTAATATACCATTATTTTCACACCACCTCTCTAACAACCAAATTACAGAGGCTTAAAGTTGCCCTTGCAAGTGTAATCCTACAGTGAACGGCTGCAATTTGCTAACCTGTTCACAAACCTTCCCCATTCTGTGACAAGGGAGCAAGAAGCAGAGAAGATCAGGATGCAAACAGAGTTCCCTAATCTGTGTATTAGCAGCAGCCAACTAAATCAGGCTGTCCTGGGCAGGAAGATTTTGGGATGTAATCTGTGGTGCCTTGAAGTGATGTATATAAAAATCCCGAGTAGGAAAGCAGAAACATAGACTTAAGTTGCTCAGGGTCAGAAATATCTTTCATTCTCACACTTTCTTTCTGCACAATCCAAACACATGCACACACGTACATTCATGCATGCACAGCGGTCTTGCTTTTGCACAAACAAATCTGTCTTGGTAGTCTTTAGTGCTTCAGTTGAAGGAAGCTGGACCTCCTTGAGGTTCACCTCTCATCCAAAACAATTCTTCACTTCAGCAGATCAGAAATAACACTTTTTCGCCTTTGATAAAATATGAAGAATATTGGAAAAAGAGTCGTGATATGTTTGTGTCAGTCTGTGCCTGCATGTGTGTGTGCGTGTGTGTGTCTGTGTCTAGCAGCCAAGCTCCCTCTGTATGAAAATATAATTGCATCTTAGTTCTGGACCTAGAACTTATTATTAGACGGCTGCCTCCGTAAATGAAAGTATTACAGACACACAGACATGTGTTTTTATACTTTTTAGACAGATTCTGAACTCTTGCTTCACTCTTTGCACTCCCTAAGACTGAAATCTGTGGTCATATCCAATTCCTAATTCTCCTTTATTGTCATTCTCTCTCTCAGCACATGCTGTCAGATATTTCTTAAATCTCTCTGCTCCAGACCCCAAAATAAAAAGAAAAACCACCAACCCTCCATCTCTCATAAATGAATATGGCTCCTCAACCACATCATCCTTCTTGGCTTAATAAGGGTTTAAACCATGTCTGTTAGGCCTGAGTTGCTCTCCTCCTACTAAGCACTGACTTTAATTATTGACAACACAAGGGACTCTCTCCAACACACTTTAGTACACACACACAAGTACCGCGGAGGGGACGTACACGCATGTGTACAAACAGTGATGAGCGCCATCATGACAAGTCTCTGCAGCGCGCAGTCACCAAGTCTGAGGTCAGCGTGGAGTCAGCTGGATAATAGATGAGGCAGCTGACAAATCTGTGGCCCTCACCTTACACTCCACCTGTCTGATTTTTTTGTCTCCTTGCTGTGTACGACGGCCTGACTGTGTTCAAGCAGAGAAAGAAAATGACCGTGTGAGGAGACACTGTCTGCAACAGCAGTGAGAAGGAGTACAGCAGAGATGGAGGTTTAAGAAAGGAGCGCAGAATGTCCCTTTGGTCTGTTGTAAAGGTGGCATAAAAGACGTATTTAAGTATTTCTCCAGAAACGGCAAGCTGATTAATCTGATTAAATTATAATCAGCAAATTAGATAATCAATGTTTATATATTTAGGATATTGATACCAGCAGTTCTAAATAAAATAATACAATGTCAAACAGTTTGTTCAACGCCAAACTTTTTCAAATGGATGCTGGTGCTCAGATCATTAACCGTGAACTGTGTTGAACAAAACACTGAATTAGAAGACATTCATTTCTACATTGGTGGTTATTGTTTGCTGCTGTTGTGTTTTACTTAAACGACAAATACGCGTAGTCACAAAAGAGGCAAGTTGCAGCCCTCTGTTGCTGTAAATGCTAGAGGACGAGCGAAGCAAGGAGATAGCACACTAGTGCAAAAGCCCTATCTTACCACACGCATTGATCACAATGCGTCATGGTCATTAATCAATACTGCTTCTGTGGCTTCAGCTTCTGACCGCTACCATTATCACTTTCCATCGTGTCCCCACTACCATCAGCTGCCTCCCTCTGTAACTTCACTCCTTTCTCTGCTCCAGTTCCCTCTCATCTTTGAATGAGTTTATTTCCCTCTTGGGTACGTTGAGTTTCATTTAGCTCTGTCACTGCTCTCTCAGATCCACATTTGTTGGTATTCCAGTTGAGTGAAGCCCTTTTTCTCTGGGGGCATTTCAGGTTCACCTGGGTGTTATTTTACAACGGTAAATTTGAACACCTAAACCATAGTTTACCTTGGTTCAGTTATTTAAAATTGTGAAAGGGCACATGAGAAGTTAGTCTATGAACATAAAATCCACCACACAGTACCTCAATTCTCATTTCTTTGTAGTCAGTGCAGGTTGAAATGCTTTTGCTCTCACTTCTGGGAGCTGATTCACTTCAGAACCTAGTGGGTCTAATTCAATAATGACTCTTAAACCGCTGCATCTGTAGCTGTAATCTCACTCACCCTTTCATTCTGCCACCAAAGCTATCTGACTGCTGTGCTCGTCTAGTGCAAGCGAACGCGAGCATCCTCCAGAGCACACATTCTAAACACTCAATTTGAAGTCTTTTAAAAACTTGAATCAATAAAGTAGTTGTCAACAAACAGCTTCCCCAGACGCATCACCACAAGAAGCAAGAAGAAGAAAACATTGTCCTTGTAAAGACTCTGAAACTCCATCAATTAATCTTTATCACCGTGTCTCTCTGTGTGCGTGTCTGGGCACTATCATAAGCAAAGAAAAGGAGGGAGAGTCCCAGTATCAAGTTTCTGCCTGGTCTGTGACTATTTGTTTATCCCGGATGACTTGATGTTATCATGTGATTATGTGTGCTTATGTTCTATCTTTGTATGGGAGAATGTGGATTTATGTATTATAGAAAATGTGGGAAAATGTTCCCACTTAGATTTGGCACGGAAACAGTTTCCCAAGGTTTTAAACGCACATAGTCATCAGTTAACCTGAGTCAGAGCAGCATGACACTCTTTCAATAACCTGCAGCTATATTTTGTAGTAGATAATTATTTTCATGTATGTACATCTATATCTTGGCTTCTCTTGCATAATTTGCTGGTAGGGTGTGTTTCAACATGGAAAGCATGTCATTCTGTCAATTCTTTTTTTTTTTAAATTCAGCTTTGAATGAATAGATGATAAAATATGAATAAAACATTGGAATTAGAATAGAGAGTTATAAGATATCTGTATCTCATATCGGTTAATATGAATCTATAGAAAAATTCTGAATAGATATTAGACTGAACAGAAGGGAAAAATTCTGAGGGATTTGAATTTTAAAAACATGTATTGTAAATATTTTCAATTGGGTCTCTTCTTCCTATTCAAACCTTTGTTGCCTATTTTTAGATCACTGCTGCTTTAATTTCCCAGTTCTCAGGATTTTCAATTATGCAGATTCTTCTAAGTACACTGGCTGGAATAGCATCACACATCTCATTCCTGACTGTGGACCATTAACTGGTTTCTATATCCAGCAGGCTTTATTTAATATAAAGCCAAAAACTCATCCAAAGCACACAATTTGGACCGAGCCACGTTGTATGATAATCCACACTTAACATTGTCCCGATAAAGCAGCAGACAATGCAACGATTGATTAATTCATGGATTGTGTCGTTTACGTACTGTGTTGTACAAGAAACTAACAATGCGTTGCATGCAAAGATCACGACAAAGAACCCCACGTGGTGGTTGAAGGACGGGACACCAACCTCATCAAAGTGATGGGAATCAGCGTAGCGTGATGGAAATGATAGACTGTCTTGTGAGGAAGAGCAAATTATAATGTAGTCACTGAGCATCGTTATCCAAGAAGAAGGTGTTTGGTAGGAATGAGCTGAAAAAGCAGGAAACTCGCCCTCACACCGCATCCATCTAATTTTCACTGCCACTGTAAGCATAACCATTTTCCTATTCTGACCTTTCCAGCATGCACATTCTGTCTGACTGTGTCCCTTCGGTGCTTTTAAGTGCCGTTTTCTTCACACAGATTGCTCTTAATCAGAGACTTTAGACAGTTCATCTCATTAACTTTCTGAACACACAGGTAAAAACCACAATTACTTCAAGAAAGAAAACTATTGATTTGTACTGTAGAATCTCAAACTGTACTTCCTGCATTCGTGTTTGCATCTGTGTATGTGCCTTTGTTTCTGACTGTGCTTGCCGGCCATTCTATTAATAGCAGACCTCCAGTGGCTGACCCTGCATTAAAACATGTTGTCAGTCAGCAGGCCAGATTATGATCCATCCGATTGTTGCTTTGCCATCTGGACTAGGATTTCTCTGTTTTCCACTTCCATGCATGCAGATATTGAAACTATACATGATTACTGTACATTTTACAGTAATCATGTATGCACAGTATGTGTGCCGTTCTGATGTTTCACCAGTGAGTCTAATCAGCTGCAGCTGATTGGGAACGAGTCTCGGTTTTGTGTATATTCTCAGTGAATGTGTAAATTACTTATGAACTAAAAAAACAACAGCAACAAAAAAATTGCCAAAAAGTATTCCTACCAATATCTACGGCGACTTTCTAATTTTGACGACAGGCATGTGTTGCATTTATTCCTGACACAGCTCAGATATTTATACATGCTGCGAACGAGGTGGGTGAAATAACCATAACCAACAAGCTTATAGCCATTCGAGTACAAATGTGAAGATTTACTCTTCCGCCAGCCGGCCAGACCAATAAAAACACACACATGCAATCATCTGCATAAATAGTATCTGTCTACAGATACACGGCCACACTGGGATTTGTTTTTAGAGCTGAGAGTCAGTGGGATTCCTGGCATACAGTACATACCTCCAGGAAGGAGGAACCAGGTGGTGAGGCCCAGCTGAGAAGGAACCAGTCCTGGGTCACCGCTGGCTGAAACTTCTGTGCCAAGCCCATAAACTGTTTCCATAAATCGACACAGCTTCACAGAGGACGCAGACAGTCTGCAGAGTCCGTCAGGGCTAAAATGTGAGACACGGTATTGTGTGTGCGCCCTGCTGATATCAGTCACTCACACACGCACAGACAGAAGGCCAACCAGGAATGTCTGTCTGTGTATAAAAGACAAACCCTCTTACTGCCTGTCTGAAGCGTAGGCATCGACGTGTTTTGTGTAATTCCTCGCATTTCTGTGTGTAACTCAAGTTGCGCAAGAGCGCAGATGTGAGAGAGCAACGCACTTTGTGCAGCTGTGCGCTCACAACAGGGTGAGGCCGAGGGTGGGGCACATTTGTGGATGTTAGGCAATGCAGACCAGCTGTCAGTTCTGCTGGACGCGCACGCGCACGCACACGCACACGCACTGGCACGCCGCACAGTAAGATTACTGCTCCGTCACCGAGTGCCTACCACTTCCTCCTCCTGCTCCGCGTCTCCTCCCTCCGTCCACATATAGCGTAGTACTACATGCTCCAGTTGACAGCTCATGCCGAGCCAGCACATTCCGCATTGTTACTACTTCAAATGTTTGTGGCCCGGAAGACCTCCGATTGGCTGAGCCGCCGACAACACAAGACCGCCGAGAGCCAATGAGGAGCCAGCAGACGAGTCGAGTCAAAGGGGACTCCCTCTGCTGGGTGACAGAGAAAGTGTCTGAAGCAACGAGATGTTTTTATCTCATTTAGGAGATTGAATTTGACGTCTTACATTTCTTCAGCCCCTGCCAGTCGTATTTGATCGCTTTCCGTTGTTCGCTCTCTTTTATCTGTTCCGTTTTTATATTAGCCCTCCATTTCTGAATGTACGCACACAACAACACACTTTCTTTTTTCTTCCCACACTCCAAAATCTCCCCCTTAGCCCCTTTTCACCGACTGATGTACAACAGATTCACATTATTTGGGCAGACCTGTGCAGATACGTGAAAACCACCATTTCAAGAGCAAAGACAGTTTTACAGCCAAAAGCCTGGAATGAGGTATCTGAGGGTGGAGTGTCCCTCTATAAATACCAATGAAAACAATCAGCTGTCTGAGTCAGATGGAAAGTCCAGTTATGCAGAATTGTAAAAGGTGAGTCACTTTATCTTGACGTAAGTGCGTGCAAAACAGAAGGAGAGACGACATTCTTGCTTAAAATTTGATTTAAAAATTCAATTTGCATAGATTTTCATTGCTTTCTGCCCTCTTAACTTGCAGGGTGAGGTTAACTTAACATTTATAAACTCACTCAACTCGGAGTGATTTCAGAAATAAAGTTGCTGTGATGAGTACCTTTAGTTTAGTTGCGACATCACCTCTGATGCAGTCTTGCTCGGTGAGCATTGTGCAAAATTGTGTTTGACGTTGGTATTCCAACAATGCCACTGTGCCAAGCAGATTGCACTCTTAATAAAACTCATTTGATCTCATACTTCCACATGAAGGAATTTTAAATATTAGAACTTAGCAGAGATATGATCACAAAGGTTTTGTAGAAGGAACTAAACTGAACTGAACTCATGACCTCCAGCTCACTGTTTTCGGTTTTCACAATAAACGAGCGAGCACAGTGGGACTGAAGGAGAAACTCAAGAACCCCAGTATTCCCTCGGGACTTACATTTGTATTTTGGCCCAAAAGATCTCTCCAGATAAAGGAAAATATTGCTTTGTGTGTTTGCTGGATGTGTACTTTGGTAAAATATTGTTTGTAAGCGTGTTCATGAGCTCAGCTTTACAAAGAAATAGTTTGTCAATGTCTCATTTACAGCCTGCTTATCCAGCGCCCAGGAGGCCAGGAGATCAATGTGTGCAGCTTTAATCTTTGCACAAAACAATGTTCATACAGCTTACATCTGAACATGTAAGCTTGTTGTGTTGTCCGTTCACATGCTGGCTGCTTTGTGCTTCTGTCGCTAAACAAGGTAGCATCTCATTACTCCCCCGGAGCTTGTGAACAAGTACACGGCCGCACGTCAGACAGTAGACACAAATTAACTGAGAAATAGAAAACTATTAAAAGATGAGTAACAAATACACTGAGCACACATGGGTATTGTAGTTTTGTGACAACTTACCTTCAAAGCTCTGTTTCAGATGAAGGCGTCTTTGCTGAAGTGGGTTATATTTATAGATTTGTGCTGCTCTAAGTGAAGTTCAAAGGGAATGTCACCTATCCTCAAGTGTCTTCCAGCAAAGCAACAACACAACTTTTAGCCTGTGTGTGTGTGTGGATGGGCGTGAATGCATCTGTTTGTCTTTTGCATGCGCATTCCTGTTCCGTGTGTGCGACAGAGAGCAAACAGAGAGAGCTAAGCTTTGCGGGGCATTTTTTGTATTATAACTGAGCGCGTTATTGAGGCTGGTTGAATTTTAATAGAGTTCTGCGGGGTATTCCATCGCCTCTGGTCCCACGGCTCCAAGATCAGAGAGAATTTTCAAGCATGGTGTCCCTCAGCCTCTCACAAGTACTCCCTCCCTCTCATTCTCTCTCTTATCCTCACATTTATTCCTCCTCTCCTCTTCCCATTCGTGCACTCTCCCTCTTTTCTCATTCTGAACGCCCTTCCAATCCTTTCCTTCCTCTTGGGCTTTTGTCTCTCTCCTAATCCCTTTCTGTGTCTCACACTTTCTGTTGCTTTCTCTCCCCACTCTGTCTCCCTGTGAAATTTGTATTAGAGCCACTTGAGGCGTAATTATTACTAAGCCTCTCTCAGCTCTCTGGCACAGAGAACAACTCATGACTCTCAGCACAAAAACTTGCTACTGAAGGACAAAATGCTGCGATGAACTTTAAAATCATGCACAATGGCTGACAAAATGTTTGGATAGTTTTTTTCCACGCGTAGAGATTATACAAGAGAAAGCTACTTTTCTCACTGCCTCAAAGCCATTTAAGGAGTTTAATACTTTCTGACTCATATCTAAGTTCTACAAGCTCAAAATTTATGGAGGATGTTGCACATTTATAATTCAGACGCCACATTTACATATGTTCTAACGCCACACATACACCAGACCTAATGTGTGCTAGTGCAAGTGAACGCTGCTGATTGATCGACTGATCCTCCAACGGCAGAGCTTGGCAGTAATTAGAAAAAAGGGAGCGAGATGACGGGGGAGAGATGTAAAGATGAAAAAAATATAAACCTCCACTGCTGTGACAACATAAAGAGTACACAACTCCAACAAACTACAGCGAGTGGAAACATCTCGAATCGTGGATGTGATTTTTGTTTTGTTTTTGTTTTTTCCCCCCCTCTTCTCTTTTGTTTCAATCGTGTGAATGTTGGAGTGTGAAAGTTGGCAAGAGACTGGCAATGATAACTAATTCATAAGGATTAATGGTTGCTATTTAAAAACGCACCATTCTGAGGAGAGCCAAACGAAACCAAAAGACAAAATATGCCCCTAACTAATCTTACATGAACGCGGCTCATAAAAATTTGGCACTAGAGATGAGTGCATGTGTGTAGTTATGCGTGTGTTCATATCGACTAAATGTCTGTGGTTAACACACCTAGTGTGACATTTAGAGCATTGTAATTATTTTAGATATTTCATCAAACACATTTCTCAGTGAGAGGGCTGTTCTACCTTTACCTACAGTAAGAGCATAGTACCAAGAAGTTCACCATTCAAATACAACTGAAGTCAAATAGAAGACTTTTGTCCCCTTTTCCAAAATATGTGTTCAGTTATGACTGACAGGCGGGAAGCCACAGGTATGAACCTGTGACAGAAAATATTCACATGGGAGCACAACTCTCACCACACTGAGACGACTCATCTATTCCTTTAACTCTTATACAATGTTCCCACTGCTGAAAACAGGACATTCTTTAAATGTTATGTGCAGCAACATCGCTTGAAAGATGACAACATCCACCAACAGCAGTCCACAGTTCCCCTGCTGTATGTAGGACACTTGTATTCATACGTGCGGTGTAATGTCGCCCCCATGTGGCCAAAAGTGTTGGAACCCATAGGGAGAACTGGAAAGATGACACTTTGCAAAGTGATGAGATGTGCATTTAAAAAAAAAAAGATCTCAACTCCCAAAAAAAAAAAAAAAAACCCACAAAACAAAAGTATATTTGATGAGTGTACGCACTCCCACAAAAGAAAACACACAAAAACTAGCCAACATAGTTGCTACTACAGAGCTCATCTTAATAATTTGAATAAGTTCAAAACACTTTCAATGCAATTAAATTTTACTTTTTTTTTGTTTGTTTTAAGTTTAAAGGTGGTTGAAGATGGAAAGCCAACGTTAGCATTCCGGTATGTCTGTTGAAACAGGAAGTGTGGTTACCTTCATGGTTCTTTAATTACAAACTAATTCCTTTAATTCTGTTTTTCTACTATACGGTAACCAAATCACTGGGTTCTCAGGCATGAGACAAAGAAAATTGATTTCTTAATGTATTCTGAAAATCCTCTGTCCGTTATGCTTATCCCACTTGTTTTGCTGAATCAGCAATTTGGCAACTGCCTCAGCTCCGTCATCCACTTTAATAAGAAACTCTTATAATGGAAACTCACTCCGTACTTATTGGATACTGCACTATGAATAATTACCTTTTTAGTCGTTTTTGGCCAGGGCTTTTAAATGCTATGTTATTATATCTATTTGCTATATTACATTAGTACATCTTCTGCATTTGTTCAATGTGTGGCCATCTTCTTCATATTCTGGCGAGCTGTTCCGAACATTAATAATGTAGCAGCTATTTGGACACCAATGCACTTTTTCCCTTAAGTGAAGAGTAAAATATCTTTGACAGGATCGAACACACAACAACTTTTATTTATCTTCCTACAACTACAAAAACTTAGAGGGAATCAGTGTTGCTTTGGAAATTTAAGATCAGCAGCGTTAGTCATTTTATCTGTCAAAACAACAAACTAACAGAAACACATTGATGGAGATGATCCAAATGACAACCAAAACCACATTCAACTATTGTTCACTAGCCAAACTAGGTAGTTGTATCAAAAATATCGGAACAAGTCCCCCTCTATCCCCAAAACATTCTCATATTAATGCTGATATTCAGAATAAACCCAGTGCAGTTACTGGTATAAAACATTCATCTATTGACTTTAATCAGACAAGTTTGTTTACCAATAATCTCGAACAAAGGGCATGTCTGCTGTTAAAGTGACTTGACAAGCTTGTCTTGTGTTTGACAATTTTCATATATTCACTCGGAAGCATGCAACTCATTAGAAGATCAAGGTCAAAATAAAAAAGGTAAAATTGTGGGTTTCAATAAACTCTGTGAAGCCAACATGGTAGTATGTAAATAAATCTTTAAAAACATTTTTGATTTACATTGTGCAAACTGTAAATAGAAAGCTAACATGCGTCGTGGTAGCTTTTTGTGCGATTGAGACAAACAGTGGTTCTGCTAAAGGTGCCCTGAGTCACAAGATTTACAAACGTATGGCATGAGAAAACACCAGACAACTGACAAACTGTTTCCTGTGTCTCTACACATCAGGAAGGACAGCTATTGTTACATTTGACTATGGCAGACAGACATCAAAACAATATTTTGTGATTGACATATAACATACAAATAAGCCTGAAATTCTGGGAATGAATGATTATTTCGATAATCACCACATTACACACACAGAGCAAACCAAACATCTGAATCACCTTTATTACACCGAAGAATAACGCGTGTCAGAAATCCAAGTATACAACCTAATAATATTTCAAAATGATTCAAAGCCCCTACATGTATGAGGCATGTGTGAAATTATTCTGAGGGCACAAGTTTCTCTTCTTTATCGACAAAGATAACTTTGAACATTGGCAGACACTTTAGGCTCTTTTTCTCGTATACATATTGAAAGTCGCACAAGTTTTCCAATTCTACAAAAAGGAGCTTTTTCAAGGGCTGGTGCCGATTGTTTAACATGGGTTTATGTGAGGTAGTTGTCTACAGTCAGTGCATTCACTGCTGCAGATGGGGACAATTTTAGCCACTTCAAAACGTGTCCGCTGAATAAGAGCTAACATCAGTCTAAATGTACAGTACAGTCGCTGCATTTTTACCACTTTATCTTGCAGTTAAACAGCGCTTTTCTTCTGCGCCTACATTTTCAGCCACTGAACGACAGTCAAACAGCTGATCTGCAGAGTAATATGCTGAGTAGCCCTATGCTTGCTCAGCAGTTCACAAAATGTAGTTCCAAATAAAAGAGCAGTTTGACAGCAAGATAAATCAGTGAAAATATTACCGATATAGTGCACACTTTGCACTGACTTATACTTCTTTTTTTTTTTTTTTTTCTCTTTTAGGTGGCTAAAAATAACAGATGGCAACGTCCACCACAGTACACCACTCAGCTTCAGTTCACTTCTGTGCTGCCAGTTGCTTCTCTAAACTGGGAACGCTGACGCAGGTAATACACCTACTATCGACACAACCCTGCATTATATAACCTGAACCATGTTATCATTTTCAAAAATAAATAAATAACTTAACACATATTGAGATCTACATCGTATAAATGTTTCTGGATAACCTGTAAATAGAGAACAGCACCTTTTCAATGAACTTGCAATGAAATCGTCGAGAGAGAAAAAAAAAAAAAAAAAAAGTAATACTTCGGAGGGTTTCTTCAGCTTATTTGTTGATCGAGTGGTTCCAAGAAAACATTCCTGACACTGAAAGATGCAAAGCTAGATTTTTATCCCAACGCACCAGGCCGAATCTTACGTGACCTATTTAAAGGGAAAAATCAAGTCCAAGCTAGATGTAGTTTAGAAATGGGCTAATGCATCACTCATTTGATGTTGTCGTCCTTTGTGACTGCTTTACATGTAATTTTCAGGATAATCTGGGAAAAAAAAGCAACTGTCACACTTGGTCATTACCAAGTAGAAGACAGTCTGCCGTTGGGGGTCAAGGCTATCTGTCCACTCTTCGTTGGACAACTATGGTCCCTGCCACAATGTCATACACAGACCTGTTGTGCTGAAAGAAGAGAAGAGTGATGAAGACAGGAAAGAGGAAGGCGATGGAGAAGTTCTTATTCAACGCCCGTACTGTGGATCTGCGACAGCCAAGACAAAACAAAAAGTTAGAAAAGCCCCATACAGTATGCTCTACTAGACACATGACAGTGACTCACTTGGTCACTCAAAGGCTCATTTTAAGCATATTCTTCTGAATGGTACATATGTAGTATTTATTTGTCTTATATATCCATTTATACATTAATGTAATCACTCACGCAGAAAGTGAAACATTTGATGCCGGGACCACCAAGACTCGATTGGGTCGAACCAGAGTGGATGTGTCGCACGTCACCACCCGCAAGCCCAGCAGGAACTTCCCCGGAGTGGCACCACCAGCGCCCCAAATACAAATAATCTGATTGGACATGGACCAAAAAAAAAAAAAAGAACCCAGTAATCACCTGACTGTGTCATCGTTTTGTTTACACGAACAAGGTCAAAACAAGGAAGGAAACATGCCAGATGGCATTAGCCTGCACAGACGTGCCCAAATGTCCCAGAACTGGTTCCCACCTGGGAAAACAAGCCACTGGTGCAAAAGTCAAGAGACTTGATGCATGACTTCATCTGAGGCAACTATGAATGCAGCGTTGCATCACTGTCCTGGGAAACAATGCTGTGTTGTAGAGGAGGTCTGACTCTGTTTTCAGCATAAATACACTTCCTTCCTGCAGCCTATCTACTTTAATGTAACGAACAGCAGCCCTGCAGCCTGAAGTGATTTTTCACTTGTTAAAATATACGGTATACTTTGGCACAGTCTACCTTTAGCAAGGCTGTGTGAAACGTGACCCACCTCGTAGACACACACCAGCACCCTGTAGACCAACGCCACTGCCATCATCCTCTGAAGGTCCTCCATGGATGTGTTCTCATCTATCTCCTCAACAATGAAGTGGGTAATGAATTTGGCAATGTCCCTTAAAGGATGAGAGTGAGTACAACTGTGTGAGGACGGAGCCAAGGAACAAGGAAACACTTTGACATTAAAGCAGACCTCCAGTTACAACAACACCAGCTGAACATGAGAAAAACAATGAGTTTTGTGGGGTTTGTTTTAGTTTTTTTGGTCTTTTAAATTCTGGAGTTGTGTCTCCCTTCTAAAGATGTACTCACTTCATCCCACTCATATGCATGATCCACAGCACGATTGTGGCTTTCACACAAAACAGGATGAAGAAGTCCACCGTCTCTGCCAGAAACCTCTGCAGGGGAGAGGGGATGGTGTACTCCCTTCCTGTGGAGCAGATCAAAAAAAGTTTACTGAAAATTTAGCCCATTCTGAAACAGCCTCATTTATAAGTGACTAACGCTGAGAGAAACCCTGGAAAGACTCTATAAGCATTTAATCTTGTTTCCAAATGGCCTCATGCTTAATCCTGCTCCCAAACGAACCCCCACATCAGCGGAGGCCGGCCTGGATCATTCACCTGCCTGCGGCGGGCTCCCGTTCTGCCGCTGCTGTCCTCCGGAGCTCCGGCCGGTCTGGGCGCCGAGGGGATGGGGGTAGCTGAACCGGCCCCAGGCGTCGAGCTCCGGGGTCCGGGCGGCGGTGCCCGGCGGGGGAAAGGGGCAGGAGGACAGCAGCAGCCAGCTCTGCCAGCTGGCCTGGCCCCAGTAACAGCGCCACATCCACTGCTGCAGCCGGCCGCAGTACTCCGTCGTCGCGGTCTGCTCGGCGCCGGTCTCGGGGCTGTCATGGCGGCGGTGGCTCGCTGCGGCGGCGGACATGACGGACTCACAGCTCCGGCAGCTCCGCCATGAAACAGTTTAAATGTCTGCAGGACGCCGGCTGATCCGCAGAGCCTCCGCTGCGAGCCTACACACAGGGAGCACTCAGGGTCAAGACCCACTGTTAGGAGAGATTTAATCCACCAACGAGCTCAGTAGATCAACATCAACAACTAGATCAAACTTATAAATAAATCATATACTTTATATATGCTGCAGATATCAGTAAAACATCATCATGTTGGTAAAATGTGAGCAACACCACCCCCCTCTTCCGTTATTAATGGTATGCCCCAGTTAAAGGACCTTCCTGTGTAATTTCCTAACTTTCAAAATTGTAAAAACAGACAAAATGAACTTTCTTATATTTGTTCAGATATATGTTTCGTCATGTTTTTATTTTAACCTCTTCTATCATTTTACCAGGATGTGATCATTTTATCTCTTCTCAGATATAATAATTGTTTGCTGTGTCTATCACAAATCGTTGCTCCACATCTACAGTGTTGAATGAATTTATTGGCATTCATTAAATAAATAAAGTTGGCTACTTTACCAAATTTCACCAGCAGTTGTTTTCACATGTATTTTACATCATTTAAAGAATTTCAACATGCATCAAGGTTAATTTTATTTTGTTAACCAAACAGGTGACAGAGGTGTGCCTATGAATTAAATGTCATCCTTTGACATAGTTCTGTTTTTACATATTTATTATAGAGACTGACCAGCTGTACCAAGGATTTTATTTCAAACAGGTGTGGAAATAGAAATACTGGAGGATCACTTTGGTCTCATAACTAAAAGAGCTCAACCCTTCAAATGCACCACAAGAGAGCAGCAGAGGCCACAGCATGCAAAAGACAACCACGACACTAATCTCTCTATAACACAACTATATTTGCTGGCATTTTATACAGTAGATTATGTTTCATAATAATATGAACTACAGTATTCTAATTAACACATGTTTTGGTGCTAATTTTAAGATGGTTAGTTTTTTTCTCATATCTTTTGACCGTTTCAATGGGCGTCCCAGGGGTTGGGGGAGTGAGTCCAGCCCTGCAGGAATCTCAAATATGTGAGTTCAGAGACAAATTCGCCTGTCACAGAGGCCATTGAAGTGAAAAACTGAAATCTCTGTAAAAGATGCTGTGGAAGCGGCTTTGATTGAAAAATCTGCTGTCTGATCACCTCATACTCACTCTTCCTCTCTACCTCTTTATCTGTCACTCATTCACAATTAATGTCTTTCCCTTTATGACCACCACTAATGACTCTCACTTTCTTCCATTCCATCTCTTCTCTTACTTTATTTCACTCTTCCCTACTGGCTGAGTAAAGGGGTGTGGGTGAAGCGGAGGGTGGGGGACGGGGGGGTTATATTTGCTGACTGGGCTGTGGGTTAGATGTTAGGTCTGCCAGATCTAAATGACTGTGCCTGACCTAGTGAATGGAGCCAGTGAGGCGGACACCAATCCGACCCCAATGGGCGTTATCCCCGTCGATAGAGGCCATGCGATGACTGTGCCCAAAAGTAATCGGGCCCAAATAAAAGCTGTGTCTGTTAAACGCTGACCCCCATAGAAACCCAGCAACCTGGTGGGATTACTGCTGTGGAAGTGTGTGTCTGTGTGTGTGAATGTTGGAGGGTGGGTGAGTGAATTGGGGATTTTGGTGACTTTACTGGTGATGGCTGGACAAGAGCTAAAAAGTCATCAAGTACACTCGCTCAAAACACTGAGGAAGAGTTTTTAACACAGTTGCCAGAATTGTTATTGTATCTGAGACGCATCAATTTAAAGTCTGTGGAGATGGTACACACCACTGAGTGTGAGGCACACGGAGGGGTGAGCAACAGGTTCAACAGCCTGAAAGGTACATGTAGTTCATAGAGTTCCTGTGAAAAAATGCTTGCTGTGTCTGTGCAGGATATGTGTCGTGTCCCTAGACATACACTAAGGGAACAAGGTTAAAAAATAACCTTAATTGCATGGAAATGCCCTTCATTGGGCGTGTTGGTCTATTTTTTTCCCAAGATACATCACTCCTCCTTGCATTAAAATAAAATCTTATTTTAATTATATTACAGTAGGTGAAGATCTGTTTGGAATTTACTGTGAAATTTTGAAGATCATTTTGAATGACTTATTTAGAAGCTGTTTTTTTTAATTATTTTTTTTTGTTTGTTTTTTTAAATAAACCACATTGCATTATACAGCTAAGAACTATGCAATCCTAAATTAAATGGAACTGTTTGCTAAATGAGATGCCAGCACAGATGCGTAATTTAGGTACCATAGATAAAAGTGTGTCACTGGCCTTAGCCAACAGGGACACTTGGATCTTCAAACAGACAAGTTTGTCAGCGGGAAATATTCAACTCATGTTCATGTGAGAACTCAAGACTGAAATTCATGCACATTGGCTTTACTCTATGCTCAGGCGGTTTAGGCGTTGGCACGTTGCCTTGTACAACCACGTACTCATCTGAGCTCTTAATGCACTGTGATTTAGCCCAGGCTGAATGGGTTCAGCGGGTCACAGGTTAAAGAAATGAACAAAGCTTTAGTCAGAGAATGTGGGGAACAAGGTCACCCACATCCTGTTTGTAGAGAGTGGGGAGGGATGCCGTCATGTGATTTATGTATAAGTCACTGACACTTTTTACATGAGGGTTTTAATCCATCAGCTAAACAATAATTGATAATGAGAGCATTGAGGAGTATTACCAAAGATTGAGATTTCAGGCCCAAAGTCAAATTCACAGTCTCCAGCAGGATTAATCTCTTTGAAGCTACAGTCTGTCGCGTTCCAGCAGTCACTTCGTACTGTGATTTGTACTTGTGACCAATGTTGTAGCGACAGATACAACTTTGGGCAGCCAGTGCATGGAAAATACGACTATAATAAACTACTGAGGACGAAAAGCTACTGCACCTCCTGAGTCAGCAGAGGGAAGTCCTTGCTACCTTTGGCCCAGAGGAAAGAAAAATCCCTCAAAAAAGTTCTGGCTTTGTCTTATATGTGCAACAGTGAGAGCCAATTAAGTGAATTATGTCTGCTTCCCTGGAGCCCTGACAGGAACACCCAAAGGGAGAGTGAGAACACAAATGCTCCCCCGTGGGCACCTGCTTCAAATGAAATCCCCCTCACCTTCCTCCTCCTCATTGCTTTAAGCCTCACCTAAATCTCTTTATTTCCTGCATTTCAGCGTCTCTACACATACTCACTTTTCCCCCTGCTGTTGGCACACTGTGGTGAGGTGAGGGCTCTATCATGTAATAATACCACATTCCTCTCCTCGCCCCTCTTACCTACAGCACTTCGCTTTGTGCTTCATCTCTTGCCAAAGTCCAGTCCCCCCACTGTTTTAGTTCTTATTCAATTCTTCATCCATTCAAGCCACTCAGATAATATCCCTTAACTAATCGTTTTGGGGGTTTTGATTTGTTTTCTCTTTACTCATCAATGTTACAACTGCTGTGTTTCCTCATGTCAGAAATGTGCTGTACACTGTCTGCACAGCACCAAAGGAGGAGAAGGCCATTTTTTTTTTCACAGGCTTGCATTTAGCAAGCCGGATACATCAGCATTTTGGGGGTTTTTTCCTCACTAATGTTGCTGTGTTTGGTGGGTGTGTAAAAGGGCAACAGTTGCGCAACACACATTCTTTAAATCAACTTTGGAATGAGAAAATGTGTTTTCTTGTCTTTAGAGTTTGTCGCACTCCCCCCAAGTGGTCGCAAAAACGGTGCAGATTTACAGATTGATAGTAAGAGATAAAAGCCTCTTTTTACTAAAAATGTTCAGCGCTTAACTGCCAATGAGTCGTTGGCAAAGTGGGTCAAACATTGAGTTGTGACCTATTTTTCCCTCTCTTTTTTGCTGGTGTCATGGATCATGACTCTCAGCCACGTACCTTAATTTCAATTCTGCTTTTTCCCCTTATACAGTCCCTGACTAGACAGAAACCTAACATAAGAGTTGACCCACCGAGGGTTGTTGTTTGTTTAACGTGCAGCTGTGCCCTGCGGGGAAGGCAGCTGAGCTATTTCTCGGTAAGTTTCACACGGGCGATGAGTCAAACAGCTGTAAACCCAAAGACCTCGGACTTATGGCTTCACAGTTCAATGTACTTTCATCCTTCGAATCAATTAGGTAAGCTTCACAAATTAGTGCTATTATAGTCCTTCTGTACACTGCCAAAACACTTGTAATCGCACGGCAATTAACTCATTGGCATGTTCGCAACAGGACAATACAGGACAGCTATAAAAAGAAAACTTTGTGGAAGTTTGATATACCTCAGGTCTGATGTTTATGCTGCTTTAAGGTCTATTATTTCTCTTGGAGAAAGGTCAGCCTGTGATTAATGGCTTCCGTTTCCCTGCCTCCTATCAGAAGCCGCGATTAGCTCTCCAGTGCATTGTTTGGAGATGCCTTTTGCCGACAGCGCATCTCAAAGTGTTCATCAGGCTAAATTTCCTGATGGCCCACTGTTTGCTAATGTTTTCCAGACACAAGTCCAACTTGCTCGTGCTCAGTCAGTGATGAAATGTTACGTCATTTCTATTGACAGACTGACTTACATAATTATAGCTCCATTTTCGCTCAAAGGCTTTGTGCTTAGAGAGCAGCTAATGTGAGCTCTGAATAAATCCTCTGAAGAACCACCACGTACAGCATTTGTCCCACGAAGTGAGACATCTGACGTATCGATCTCTTCACTCTGTTCTTTCATATCTTTCAGTCGACCATTCTTTGCCTCTTTCTGTTGATGAAAAACGGGCCATTGAAAAGGGGGCAGACGAACAGCAAAGTCTGACCTTTAAAATACCGACACCATTCAGTCAAACCACCTGCAGTTGAAGGTCAGTGTATCTGTGTGTGTGTCGGCCTTTGTGCATACCTAAGACACAAAACCCCACAACAAATCATCACCTACCATGGCCTTTATTCTCTTGGATTCCTTGAAATCTTGCCCCTCTTTGTGTTATCGTATGAGGTACAACAGACAGGCTGCTGTATTGTCTGGCACAAATTGTTCTTCCGATCCTAAAGTTAAGACATACTTCAGGCTATAACGTCTGCTGCTACCCCTAATTTCCCAGCATGCTTCCTTAATTAATCCCTCCCTTTTCTTAATTTTAATGTTCTGTTGTAGAATGAATGTAATATACTATACTGATTGCTTTTAATCCTTACTCCACATCTTGCTTAGGACTGAGAATGTAAAGTGCATACATGATTGTGTAATAATTTACTGTTTATTTGCCCCTCACAGAAGTTCCGCTCACACTTCATGCTGCGTCCATAAAATAAACCGCTCTGCATGTTACAAAGTCGCCGAGTTCTTTTTAAAGGGTTGAACACAAAGAGCGCTTAATGTGAACAAACAGGATCCATGTACAGAATGTTACTTCCCATCTGGTTCAACACAGACACACACACACACTCATTGTGATGATCACCCCATTCCTCACTCCCTCTACCGCCATCGACTCCCCCTCAGATTACAGATCACATGCCCTGTCACACAGTAGTTGGAGGAGGAGTGGAAACCTGCATGACATAGTTATGTGATGGAGCCAGATAGAAAATCATAACACTTCCTGACTTTTTGTTGTCTAGCTGCAAAGGAAAAGCGAACAAAAGAAATGTCGGCTAACTAACTTTGTATATAGCATAAAAGTTGCGATGGGTGAGCTTGGCTTGGCGTGCTCTCCAGAGGGGAGCATTGTGTAGGGTCTCATTTGTATAGCCGCACTACAAAGATTTTCACCATCCTTCCTCTGAGGTACTGAGTGGCTCACAGGGGCCTCACATAGGCAGGAACTCCTGATGGGATGACTTGAAAACTGTTTCTTTGTGGTCTCCTCAAAGGCTAAAGTTTATTTCCTCATGTAATGCAGATGTGTCTTTGGAAGCTATATTTTGAACTACCCCTACACCCGTACTTAGAGCAAGAACACTTTGAACAACTGGTTTTAATAAAACATGATTTAAAGTTTATCCATTTAGGTCTTACCGGTGCTTATTTAGAGCTGATTGTGAGTTTTGAATATCGCTCAGCCTCTTACACAACAGAAAGGCTGAGCAGTAACCATGCGATCAGGTCAAAAATATTAAAAAGTCTCATACTATTTGGCTTTCTGTTGGCATTCTTTGCCCGACCCTGACCTCTGACATCCCTGCGGAGTGGACCTAATTCCACAGCTCACAACTTGGACTTGCTTCAGTACAAATAAAACGAATGGCGCAAATAGCAAAGAAATTTGCGTTACAGCTACCTATTGTCAAAGCCCGGGAAATATCCAGTTTATTACTAGGACTGTTTGATCATTTGGAAGATAATGAGGCTATTGAACTATATAGTATTATATTAACAGGGTTTCCTTATTTTTTGTTCATCACGTGTATATATCAATGTGGCATTGAGTTAGGGTTTGTCTTGCCAGTGGCAGTTGATCATACTGTAACTGTAACAGTGGAAAAAAAAAAAGGGTAAATTACATAATGCTGCATTACCTGATGCAATCCCTGATCTAAAACAGTTTCCATTCCAGGGACCACAGATATGGCTCTACTGGTGTTTGGGGAGATAATGGTACAGCCGGCCTTGTGTGACCAGAGAGCGCACAGTTTGCATAACACTTAGACATATAAATCAAAGTTCAGTCTTAAGTATAGCTGGATTGCAATGGTCAGTGGAGAGGAAGCTTGTAGCATAGCAACCGTCCCGCCCTGCACTCAGACCTCAGCTCCAGTGGCAAGAGGGCGTTGAGGTAAAACTGATGAATATACAATGCTATGAGCGAACGTGGAGGCGTGAACTTCGCTGACACCTTCCTAGACTCTTTTTTGTTTGTCTTCCTCTCCCTGAAACCAACATGATTTACACCAAACCACAATGAAAACACTGATGATGTGGTGAAGCTTTTTTTTTTTTGTGTGTGTGTATCATTATTTCCATCCTGAAATATTTAGTTCAAAATGCCGCTCTTAGGTTAAGTCACCTGACTAGAGCTTTGTGATTTTTAACTCCAGAATTAAATTGTGTCATCACAAAGAAAATTATCTCCCACTTTTTAAAACTATTCTCTATCACACATCACAGTTCCTCAGATGTGGAAGAACAAACAAAACAAAGATAAGATTTTGTCCCTGAGTGCCTTTTATTTTTTATGTTCCTGGTTTTTTAGATTATTTTGCTGTAACTGACAGTTTACATCCTCAGACACTGCAGGTCTTTGTCACGCATCACATCTCGTAGTTCAGCGTCCTCAGCGTTTCTTAGGAATAAACATTTGCCAAATATCAGATCAGGGAAGCAGTTCTTCAACAAACCACTCTAAATAAATACACAGATAATGAATAAATACAAAGTCTGCCCTGATTGTATTGCCGAGTATTGACGTGTTGGTGGTGGCACATGGGGCAAAGTGAAATTATGTAGAAGAGCTCTACATGTGTTGCAGGAAGATTCAAAACTCATACATCAATGTATCTTTAGCTCCGCTAATCCACTTCAACATGAAAGCTGTTGGTGTTTTGACAGAGTTTAAGTTAAGGACAAGCAGAAGGAAGGGAGTCGACATGAAAACTCAAGTGGAACTTTCCAGATGTTACACAAAGGATGTGAGTTAATTCTTCTAAAGCTAAAGGCAAATCTGTATTAACACCAGACACTCCCAGTGTCAACAAGATACTATCGGCTGACAGGCATGGGAATACACACACACACACGCACACCCACACTCACACACATCAAACACATTTACACATGTATGGACAATTGGAATGTTAGATTGGGGTTATACCTCAGTTATACCATTAATTTTAAATAATTTAGTGTATTTTTTGTTACATGAGATTGTAAGGGAAATCACAATGACACTGACTGTCTAAACTCCAGTTCATCCTGCTGGTGAATTCTAAGCAGGTCTCTCGCTATCTTCCTCCTTCCTGAGCAGTTTCCTAAGTTGAATTCTGAAACCACTCTGGGGATGTAAGTTTCACCTCTGCCAACTGCAGGCTGCAGAGGAAGACCAAGACCTCTCCTCTCCTGTTCTGTTGGGCCTTAGGCTAGAAAACATTTCTTCAGACGCTCTGCCTCCTGCACATTGTTCATGTATACTATTTCAGTGCTGTATTAGCAAAGCCAGTTGCGAAATGTGCCTCATATTTTGATCAATTATCTCAAAGTTTCCAGCTCTACTTATTATCAGATTCATTTCATGTAATGAAATAATACAGTGGACCATCAAGTGGAGATGTCTGAGATAAAAGGCGGAGGTGGAGATCTGCCTCGCTCCCTGCGGTTATCCAAACAAAGTGACGGGGACGCCTGTGGTTCACAAGCGCTGCACCTGTAAGTCAATCCATAACAGATGTGATCTTTTCTTTCAGGCTGTGAGAAGATGAGCACAACTAAAACAGAGGCTCGTTGTTGTTGTGAACGTGTTTGTGATGTTCATATACATTCACCGGCAACACTCCATTTTATTTTTAGTGGTACACCTTTTAGTGCAGATGTTAGCTGTCTTATTTGAGTGCATTTGTTATTTTGTGAAACACAATATCCTCTATATGAGAATACATAGTATCGGCACAACATAAACTAATATAAAGAAAGCCAGAGATGGCCATAGGTCTAATATTGCAAGATCCTTTTGGTGCTTTATTTTTGTGGCATAAATTCCCTAAAAGCTTTGGAGGTAATCAAAAACCAACTGACACGGTGAACCTGGGGCTTTCGGAAGCCCTGGAGGATTCAATAATCCTCAGGTGCTCAGTTAGAAATCCAGCCTTGGCTCAGTGAAGACCATTGCAAGTCGCTTGTCTTTTGGAATGGATGGGAAAATTTTAACCGAAACTGCATCCACTCTATATTAGATTGGTGCTCTGTGTTTCTTTCAATGCTGCATTTGTTGTTATCAAAATAAATGGCACTCTAGCTTTGGAAGTGAAAAATATTGGCAGCGTTAAAAACAGAGCCACTGAATAAACTAATACAGATAACCTTTGTTGGCCATCAACTGTGATATTCTCATCCACTTGGCATCTGCCCAGAAGTTCAAATACTGTACGTCCTCAGCCGCTGCCAAAGCTATTGTCCACACGAAAAGGAACAATTACGTTGGCCTTCAATTCTACCTGTTTCAGCTGTTTATGCCATTAGGGCCAATCAGCGCTATCATTTCCCTTTCCTGCCATGGGAAAGTGACCGTTCCCTCTGGAACAGTCCCCCCTCACCCAGTACACACACATTTGACCAGTGGCCAAGGGTGGGGGTGTCTATTACGACAACCCATAATGCTTTTAGTTTATGTATGTACAGCTGCCAATGGGAAATGTTTGACCTCCCAAAAAGGAAGCAGGGATATGTTTCCTCACTGAACTCTCTGCATGATACTCCTGAAAAGAGCTCACATTCCTCAAGGAGTCCCTGCCAACACACATCATACATCATCAGGATGGTTGACTGCATGCCTCCTGACCTTTGAGTGAGGGAATAGTTCGGACTCTTTCTCTTCTGACCAAAATAAGGAAGCATAAAGGAGCTGTACAAGCCAAAACAGCTGGAAGCTGTGATCACACATGGAATAATCATGGAGTAATAGTCACCAAACACAACATTAAACCATCAAAGCTGGAAACATTAAGTGGCATATTCCCATGAGAGGACATTTTAAGCAGTGCCCTAATGACTGGAATCCTTTGAAGAGTAGCACAACTGCATTTTAACATCGTGTCAGTCAAACACGGAGCAGACAAGCAGGCCTATGGACAACTAAAAAAAAAAAAAAAAAGAAACATATTCAGAGGCAGAATTTGACAGTTTTCATTCATTTTTATTCAGATCATCACAATTCCAAATGAAACCAAATGTGTCATGTTGGAGAACAGAGGCACAGAAACGTGTGTTTTGGCAACACAGTGAAGATAAAGAATAAGGTGAGCCGAACATGCCGTTACTTCAGTTTGGTACTGCGCTCATTGAACTGAGCCTGTCATCCAGCAATGCATCCGAGGAGAGGACCAAGCTGATCATGCCTCCTTTACGTATGTCCTCACTGCAACCACTTCTCCAATTATGCATTTCTGCAGGGTGGAAAAAAAAAAAAAAAAAAAAAAAAAAAAAAAATCAGATGTGGTCTGAACATGAGAAGTCAGCAAAGAGTAATTCCTGCACACGCTTTTAATGAGAGAAAGAATTTAAAACCGCTGTTATCACATAAAGCTGTAAAAGGGATAGTATCTCTGGTGTTCAGCGGCTGGATTAAAAAAAAAAAAAAAAAAAAAAAAGAGATTCAGGCTTTCCTTGGGATTACAATATTTGTTGTATTTAAGGTGAGCAATGAGAGTAAGCCCATCATGTAGGATTTTAGCAATAAGGCACGTGCTTGTTCTTAGAAGAGTATGGAGTTGGGAGACCATGCACACATTTCAATCCCATTGGCAGGCTTGAAAATAATTGAAAAAGGCAAAGATGCTTCTAAGTGATAACGTGATACTAAAGACAGTTGTAAGTAATAGTTTATATGATTGAAAGGTTGACTTTGTTTTCATATAAACCTTACCGCTACTAATTTCCCGTCTGAGACCTCCCTCTCGATATTCGTTTCTTTGCCGTCCCAGCTCTGTTTCTGCACCAGTTTGCCGTTTTCCAGCGTCACCACGGTCTGCGGGAGGGACAGACACACACACACACACACACACACACAACGCGTTACTTTCCCCGCACACACGCAGCTCCTGCGGGCTGCGGCTCACTTGTCACACTGACCGTGGTCTTCCTGTCGTCGGCGGTGGTCTCCTCAAACGGCTCGTTCAGCTTGAACTTGATTTCGGTGGTTTTGAAGGTGCTCTGAGACTTCATGCATACAATCCCGTGGTCGTCCACGCTCACTATCAAACTGGGCTTGGTCCGATTCCCCACCTGCCGGGTGGCAAATCCCACACCTGCATGGCGAGAAGGTGGAGAGGCCCATTTAGGATGCAAAAGAATCAAGAGCCTGCACTGGAATCAATTACTCTTAGTGTAAATGAGCAAATGCAAAAAGTATAGGTATTATTATTTAAATGTAACTTCATTTTTTTTTTAAAACAAACTGTCCTACCAATTGCCTTCATGTAGTCATCAAAGTTATCGCTGGAAACCATCTTCCATGTTCCAACAAAATTCTCAACCATATTTGCGGTGTCTGGTGTGAAATCCTCAACAGATTGTCAGCAGTGTGCCTCCAGATTCAGTGTGCCTTCAGTGTGGGAAAAAACTTAGCGCGTTTTTAAAGGGCCAGCCCGAAGTCAAGCAGGCAGGAGGGACCAATCACAGCGTGTGACGTCACATTGTAGTAAACCCAGAATGTGATTTCTTATCGCTTTTTTTTTTTCAGGATTTCTAACCTCAGAAAATCCAAAATGTGTTTAAATGATATTAAAAACGAATGCACGTTTCACTAATCAAACAATTATCTAGAAATTTAAAAAATAATATTTTTGAAATGATGGTGGCGCCAGTATTACTGTCATTTAAGTGGAAAACATTAAACTTTGTTTAGAGACACAAACACACACACACACAACTATCTATGATGGAAAACCACAAAGTTATGGATGCTATACGAACAGGGCTGGACTTGCAGTGAGGATTTGGGGGTGAAAGGTTTTTCTCTTCAGTGGGGCTGCATCTAAAGCTCTGTGCCAAATTAGATGTAAGCCTGCTGTGTCAAAACGTTGGAGCTTGCATAATGTCCTTTCTCTGAAACGCTAGAATGGTCTCCTTTATCACGAAAATGGAACAAAATACAATGACGCGCCATGACCCTGATCACAGCATGTTTTCTGCCAGTTAAAGCATTTCAACGGATGTATATAATTTGTAGAACATAAACAAAGCTAATAAGGATGTTCACACCGTTTCCCAATATGAGGATGTGGTACATCTATTTTTTTTCCATTGTTACTGTATCAAAGTTCATCCTCAGAAAAAAATGGTAAAGGAACATGGAACGAGTTAATTCAATAGAAGGAGGGGTAACAAGACTATATCTTTCCTTTTCCAAATTACATCACGTCACATTGAATGCGGAGCTTACCTTCAGTGAGCCAAAGGTCAGTTCACACAAGAACTCCCACATTTACATGAGATACTTTTATTAGAAACATCTAAGAATGTACACAGATAAATACAGATGAATTCAATACATGTATATTCAGCACATGGAATATCACTTCTTTGCCGCAGCTTTTGCCTGTACGTCCTTTGCTAAACACTGTGATTGAAATGCACTCAGCATTTCACTGCAGGTCAACTTTGCTCCCTTCATCACGAGCTTCTCCCCATCCGCTGTGGGAAGGAAGGACAAATACACAATGAGATAACTCAAGAGCCACAGTGACTGATCTGTGTGTATAAAGAGTACAAGAGGCAAAAATGTGAAATGCTAACTCTGATCAAAAGTCAAGCAACACACTTGGCTATATGACATTAATTTTTGTGAAGCAATGTTTAATAAGTCATATAGGATGAACCTGAATGCTGAAGCTGGGGTGACGGTGAAACTAAGCTCATACAAATTTCTATTTAGCCGGACAATACTTACAAAAAGTAATGTCCACCACTGGGTCAGACTTGTCATGGCTCACCGTGGATATCACCTCACAGTTCATGTTGGTAGACCTGGCCTTCTCTGAACCCACCATGGCCAGAAACTCTCTGTGCAGCAACAACATTATTATATGCCTTTTTACATTTGATGAGTAAGAGCATTTTTTTTTGTAAGTACTGCACTTCAGCACAATATAAAAGCTACTCAAATTTACTAAAGCATGTCTATTTTATGCTACTCCAAGTTAAGTATTGAAGTTTTTCCTGAAGTATTTGACAGATACAGTTACTAAATTTAGGAAATTCAGATTTTATAAGCCAAATGAAAATATATCTATTTCTATGAACGATATCAAACTATATTCAGATCCAAAATTTGGACAGATATAACCACAATTACTTCAAATATAATTGAAGGTATAATATCCAATGCGTCACAACAAAGCTGTCCATTGTGTGTACCACAAGCAGTGCTGTGCTACAGAGACACTGAGCCTACGAATCATAATCATATTTTTCATAAGTTAAGGAAAATGCTTGTTTGGTAGACTCAACAAAAATCACATCATCATTTTAAATGCGTAAAATTAAAATGAAATGCAAACACAACTATTCCAACAGAAATGGCAAATAACTGTAACTTTAAAGAGACATTTATGATGACAATATTACAATATTACAATACTGTTATTGTGAAGTTTTGATGGAGATCGTAACAGCCCTACTGACAATAATGTCTAGGAAAGAGTATTGTGAGTTTTCACACTGAGTCCAGAGATCTTGTGGTTCTAAACCACGAACTCTAAACTATTCACACAGAACTCACTTCACCGATGTAAACAGGTGGCAGCCACGACAGGAGAAACTTTTCATGTGGACGTAATCATTTTTGTTTTGGCTGCTGTCCGCAAAGATCTGGTGGTGCATAACGCAACCACAGAGGATTTTAATCCACACAGAGATTCATGTTAGCATGACATGCTAATTAAAAGCTAGCACCGAGTAGAGGGGAAACATACTTAAAACAAACATGTAGCTGTGAAATGGCACTAAAGCCATTTAAGGGTTTGACAGCAGTTCACGATTATCTTTCTCCCTCCGATGGTGACACTCACAGGAGTCCGGGGAGGCTGACTCCTGTTCAGACACAAACACAACAACACAACGACACCACAACAGGACCAGCCGACAAATACACACTTCTTACCGTGTGGACCGGACATTGGACTCAAACGGACAAAACCGAACCGCTATCTGCTTCACAGCCTTCAGCACCACGGTCGCTTTACTGGAGGCGGCCATGTTTGTTCTTCAGTGACCTCTGACCCCGCCAGACAGCGATGGCAGCTCATGTTGGACACAAGATGGAGCCAGATGATCACTAACTCCCGGGCCTGCTGGTTTAAGGAGGAACTAAGAAGAAAAATGTCATTTGGTTAAGAGGGTTGTTAACAGTGGGTCTAATTAAGCTAATAAATTTAGGAATATGTGAAGAAAACAACGAGTTATGTTGTGTTTTTAACTATTAACACCTCTTTGCTTCAAGGATGTTCATGGATATCAAAATGTGCCCATGGCTTCATTTAAAATCCTCAATATTTGATTTGTGGAATGTGCTGGCTCTATAAATGCAGTTATTAAACAAATTGATTGAGTTGAAATTATTTGATTGTTGTGTTACATTTCCAACATGTGTAGAGACGTCTTGGTCTACCTAGTGAAGTAGCTTGAGGACATGTTTTTAGTTTCCACTCTCTCTTATGGTGTCAGCTGTTTATATATACGCACAGAACAATTGTTTAACAGCACCACAGGCTGTGAATGGGTAATCTTAATATAAAATATGATTACAAATATGTAAATGGTCTCATCTCATTCACAACGACATGACAAGGCTAATTAGTTAAAACAGACAGACACTGACTGTGGCACTTTCCTGTGATCATCTGACAACGAATGTCACAAAACAGATTTATGTTAGTGGGTGAGTGGGTGGGTGTGGGATCTGTCAGGCACTAAGTCAATAAAGAAGGTGCTGCTCTCCAAATAGACAATCAAACAGACAAGTCTCATAATCAAATAGACAAGGAGGACAGAAAATGGTCCCTGGCTACTGCTGCTTTCTGCACAGATTAAAAGGGTCAAAAGCCTCTCTGGGTAGAAAAAAATATAAATGTATTTGAATTTTTACTATGTTAGCACTTGCTCCAAATTGAATTAGCGTTTGCATAGTTTCAGTAAACTAAACAAAAGAGTAAGGCAGAGATGACTGGAGCATCAAATCAGAATAGCTATTTTGCATTTATGATGGAATGGTTGTCAAATTAGATTTTTTTTTAAACTAACACAAAGTAGTTGTGTGTTTGACCTTCAGCCATGCATTGTCAGGATTTTTTTTTTTTTTACTTTCTCAGTAAATTTCCTAGGTTTTCTATGTTTCAGTTGTCAGATATTATTTTTCTTTCATGAAATAGTGTGCTTTATCTCTGCAGAAAAAAGAGGGGAAGTGTTGTATGCTAATCAATCTGTCTACCCATTTTGTAAAACGCGAAAGCTGTATGTTTGCACTTCCTTGATATGTGTTCAATATAGCTGTGTATTTATAGCCACCTTGTTTTCTGAGTTTTTACAATTTATCCTAATTTCAATGCGTCTCAACCCTCTTTCCTGAAAGGCCAACAATCCAACTCGGCCTCTGACAGTAGGACAGTGGAGACATGGGGCTCTAAATTTAGACATACAGCTACTGAGGGGCAGAAGCATTTCCTCAACATAATCCACGCCCTCTCTACCACACACAAACACACACACAGATAATAGCTGTACTGTATTTCCAGTTGTAAGGTAGTGGGAGTGGGGTAATCCGAAACAGAGAAGGTGGATAGTTGATCTAACAAGAAAAAAATGGTGCAGAATTTCATCTAACAAAACTTCTTGTTGTGTAAAGGGAGAGGCCTAGATGTGTTTTCGGTTGTGTCACATGGTTCAATGTGCCATAACGCTACTACTTTTTCACACCTAAAGTAACACCCAATTTAGCTGTGAATTTGGACTCCTATTGAAGTTGAACAGTTACAGCAAACATGCAACTGAAACAGAGAGCACAAAATACTCCCCTAGGTTGCCTCCCCTACTCCTTTGAGACAAACAGGCCACGCAGTAAGTAAGGAAGTAGTACTGCATTCATGACTGCAGTTGTTTCTCAGGAACTCCTAGGAGTCATAAGGGCGTCCTTAGAAGTATAAATAACTCAAACCCATACAGTCACTGATGAAAATGTTACAAAATAAAACTGCCAATCAAACTCTTGATCATACTTTCCATGTTGTTTTTTCTATGTTAGATATTAAACACGTCACTCAAACCAACGGAGCTCATAATTTACTAAAACAAAAAAAAGCTGTCTGCTCAGCCCCTCAAGGCAGTCTGCTCTGCTGTAACAGCTGTTGGCATGAAACCGTTGACAAATCCCATCAAAGTGTCTCTGCTACATTCTAAATCAGTAGCAGGGAACATTTCAGTATGCTTCACTTTACTTTGATAGACGTAAAAACAGAAAGTTTGATAGGCCACTACATACTGAAAACAATTTGTTGTGCTCACTTGCAGTGCTTTAAATACTATTGGGTTTTACATTGAAGAATCAGAAGGTGTTACAGAGCCGCAGTTTCAATAGAGATGTGTAAACTTCGGCAAACTTCTTTATTTACAACCGAAGTGATATAGCAGCAGTCTTTCATTCATAGTATTGTAACATTATGTGGCCTATTTATTTCACTGCAAGGACTTTTTCTTGATATTAATTGATTAATTTCTTTGACATAATGAAGCTGGATATGTAGATTAACAAATAATCACTGATAGACCGAATCGCTCATGATCCCTTAAACTACTCCCACATTTACTTAATGATTGTGAAGGAATGAACTCTAGTTCATCTGACTGTTAGAGGAAACCCTCAGTGATCCACTCTTTTAAGAGCCTGTCTTGACGGTGTAATGGCGGACTGCATTTCCCATGAGGCCCAGCGCGGCTGCTCTCCGGCACCACTCCTCCTCCTCCTCCTCCTCCCAGCAGCGACCTGGCTGGCTGTCGGAGCTCAGAGAGCCGAGCAGACTGAACTGAACATCTCGATGTCTCTCACGTCCAGAAATGAGCGCATCGCCGTGTGTGTCCTCTTCAGGCAACACGCCGCTCTCACGCCGCTGATGTGACACCGGAAGCGGTAGGACAAGAGGAGAAAAACACCAGGACCGATCCAGCCGCACTTTCTCTCCAAAAACCGCCGCTGAATGCTGATTTGTGGAGGGTCCTCTCTCCCTGTCCGCCTGCCTCTCTCGCTCTCTCTGGTAAGTCATCGTTTCCTATCAAGTTGCGTTGTTTGTGTGATTGTTACAGTTTGTGCACCATGCGGTGTGTGTGTGTGTGTGTGTGTGTGTGTGTGTGTGTGATCGTGGATGGGCTGAAAGTTCCCTGACAGCAGCGGTGACTGCGGCAGTGTGAGTGCGAGCAGCGGGGACTTGTTGCCGCTGCAGAAAACGCTGCTTCCTGTTCAAACTGCGCTGACCGAAGCTGCAGGTTTCAGTGGATGTGATGGCACTCGCCGAGAAGTTGTCACTTTGATGCAGTTGCATCCTCGCTGATTCTCCTCCATCCTGTCAGGCTGCTGGCTCACAGTCTGCTGCAGTAGGTGCAGTTTCAAATCATCCTGGCAGTCTGTTTGGATGGAAGATGCAACCTTATAACCTTGGTGTTACCTTCAGATCTCCATCACCACAGGTCCTGGTATCAATTTGATATTAACTCAGTTATGTTTGTCTTGCAACGAGGTAAAGTTTTATTTCAGGCAGGGAATTGGATGCAGTTTTGCAGTCCATTATGTGTCACCACATTGTTGGAAACGACAGTATTCGGACTCCAGAGCTGTGAGATAGGCTATGCCTGTATTGGTGTTTGAGATGCAAATGAACTTCCCCCATGGCAGCACACAGAGCAGTTGGTGTTGCATGCATGCACATACAGACACGCGCATCACATCAAACACTGAACATGGATGGTGTTGTGTGGCTGTTGATACTAAACCCCCCACCGCCCCCTCTGGATGTCCTCAGACATGCATAACCAGCACTATCCTCACTGACATTGACAAATAAAGTGGCCTCTCTTCTGATGCCGCTCAAAGCTGGCATGCATGTACACATGGACAAACACACATACTGCATGTGCACATTTGATGTAGACACGCATGATGAGATAGAAGCAGACACACGCACAATCCTCCGTCCATCTCCCTCTGTAATTTCCTCTTGGCTGGCCTGCCAGGTAAATAAACAGAATTTTTCACACTCTGTCAGATTCCCTCAAGGTTTCCCCAGATTTCTTCTCTTCACACTTGCAGACTCGCACACACGGGCCCATAGAGCCAAATGCCACCAACAGACCGCCCCTTTCCATCAGAGCTGATGTGTTCAGTTGTTGAATTGGAGCTGCTGGCAGCCCAAGCGCTCTGCAGCACCCTGGCCTTCACAGAAGTTGATGTTTACATTCATTTGCTTCCCTTTGCATTCTCTTCACTTCCTTATAATATGCGCTAAATATTAATTAAATTGGACATCTATGCAGGAACATGGTGATAGTTCTGCTTTACACAGTAACTGTGTAACCATGGCAAAATGAACTCCTTTTATGAGCATCACCTGGCAGCTACAGTGGATGCATGAAAACCATGTGACTTGAATCACTGTGAATAAGTCACAAAGCCTCACTGTGTCATATATTGAGAAGTGCTGGTAGTAAAAGACCTATGCATGTGTTTCATCATTTGATGAGCGATTGCCTGTGTTGAGACTAATGTAAAAGCACAGCAGAAAAAATGTGAGCTTCTCTGGAAGGACACAAGATTGGACATTTGCAGCTGTTGTGTATAAAAAAAAAAAAGGAGATGAGTTTGGAGCGAAATAGCTGAGAGTGCTCACCATGGACCTGAACAATTGCTACCATGATGATGAAGTGGATTGCCTGCCAGTGGCACAGTTAGCACTGACAAGTAGACCAGCACATTGACATGAACTGGGCTAAACCTGAAAATGCCCTTTACATTTAAAAACATCATCTCCACTTTGACGCTGATCATATTTAGCCGTCCTTTCTTTCCAAACTGACACACCTAAAAAGAAAAAAAAAAAACAGGACGGGTGCTGCATTTCGAGCCCGATCCACTGTTTTATTTACATATTTTTCTGTATATGTTATCTGTTGCATCTCCAAAGATGATCTTTGCTTCTAAATGCTACCTGTTAGACCTGTAGCTCAAATATCGGCATCAAGATTGCCTTTAATTGCGCGCTCATTAAAGCTAGTTACCGTACAGTGTGCCTGATACACGTGAGAGAGAACGCAGTGATGTTGCTGAACTGGGCCTGGATGTCCTGCTGCTGACAGGATGAAGTATAATCATGCCCTGTCTGACTGCTGGAAAAGTAGAGTTTCATCATAGGCTGTCAAGATGCCAGACTACACACATTTCACACTCACTTAGGCTTCAACAAGCACAAACCCCCATCCCCATCATTGGTAGGCAAACAGTGAATAGTTAGGCTCTGCGCCCCGCGTTTTGCAATTACCCTGCATGCCCCGTTTGATGCCCCTGTCCATCTGAGAGACACACCTCTGGGAATTAAGAGGAGTCTGGAGCGGTGTGTTGCTGTGACTACCAAAGCCCCAACAGTTTGTTAAATGTCAGGCCTGCTTTGGATTGAGCAGGATTCAGTTCTGAAAGACGGGAATACCGTTTCGTACAAGCGAAGCAAAGAGTTCTTTCCTTGGACGATAAATGTAATTACTTTCACTTGTGATGGTCAGGCAAGGATTTGTGTGATAAACACTATGAGACAAATTTCAAATTCAATTTGTTGATGGTGAACTGAAGCAATTACTTGCTTGTTCCTCAAAATTCTTGCACGTAAGTAATAAATTCATCCAATTGTTTGTGTTGACCTTAGAAACGTGGGGTTCTACCTCAAACAAAGACAAGTGTCATGTATTAAATGGCAGACTTCCAACTGAGAAACACACAGCTGTGTTTCTGCCACTCTAATATTAGATATGTAATTTAAATAGAGGTATCTTCGGAGTTTGACCTCAGTCCCTGTTGCTTTTGCTGCCTCTGCACAAAAGTCACAACTGTGTCTCTACAGCTTTGAAGTCTTGGTTGTAAATATTTGTTTTTGCTTTAAAGGTCTTTTTAGATTTCGGTCTTTCATTCAGCTCATTTATCTCAAACTTTTGATCTGCATTTTGGCTCCATGATTTCATAGAGGAGTTCATGAAGGACCTTTTTGCAGGAGTTATTATCACTCACTTTGCATTTGTTAATTGCAGCTGAATTAAGGTTGTTTGTCTAAAAGGTCTTGTTCCCTCTGCTTTCTGAAAACAAGATAATTTAGATCAGACATCTCAAACGCCGATCCTGGAGGGCCACCGTCCTGCATGATTTAGATATTTGAATCAGGTGTGTTGGAGCGGGAAACATCTGAAACTTGCAGGACGGTAGCTCTCCAGAACCGGAGTTGGAGACCTCTGATTTAGATGGAGTGAAAAGTGAAACAGATTCAATCAGGGAAAGAGGAAGTGGAATGAGTAAGAATAAATATTAGATGGAATTTATAACTGATGAGGTTGATTTAAAAAAAAAAAACAAAAAAAAAAAAAAAACGAGGGAGCAATTCTAATAATAAAATGAAGATATTGATCTACAGTGTATCAGTTGGGTTATTAGAGCCTCTCTGCCTTCTCAACAGTATTGACACACGCAGAATCGATTTTCCATTTGTTCTGCACAGTGTAAAGGGCATTTATGCTTTTTTAAATTGCACTTGTGGTAGCGATTAGAGCAACTGTAGCTTCTTCTTGGGGGAAACCAGCACACACGTCTTCAGAGGAGCCATTTGAGGGTATGATTCTTCAACATGTGTGGAGCAGAAATGGTAATTTTCCACAATAACACCAAGCATGTGACTAACGTCAGATGAGATGTTTTTTTTCTCACCCCTCTGTAAAATCAGGTAATTTCCCTCTCTGCTCACTAATGTTCCGCTGAGCTAAAATCTTAAATCTTACACCAGTTAATCAATAATGGATTCAATCGTTTAGCCAAAATGAATCTTTTCTTCAGCTGAATGTGAAGTTGCTGGCTTGGGAAAGATTTCACTCTATATCAGAGTGATGAAGACATTAAAAAAAAAAAAAAAATCAATTTCTGAAATAGATATTTTACCTCTTCATCACTCCGGTTTCAAATACATTTCAGCATAACAGCATATGAAGCTTTTTTTCCCTCAGAACTACACATTTATCTGACTTCTTCTCTGTTCTCTACCTGTAATTGTGATATAATAAAAAATAGTTTGGCTTTCGTTCTTCGTTTCTTTAACCTGATGAGTATCAGGAGGTGTGTGTGTGTACAAAAGGAATGCTAAATCTCATGTTTAGGTGTTTGTGTTGTGCGTAAAAGAGACATGCCACACATTGTTACAGGCTTGACTTGTTTGTCCTGATGATGTACAGTTGTTGGAATCCTGCCTGATCCTGCCCAGAAAGACCACACACACACACACACACCCACACACTCACACACCCACACAACACAAACAGGCATGAAATAGACAGTCACACAAAGAACTCAGATCTCAAACATCCAAACGTATGTGCAGCTTCAAGACACATCAGCTCCCACTTCAACTCATGTTTGTCACCTTTTTACACACGTGCACACACACACACACACAGACTTTGTCGTTCAGCTGCAACACTGAAACACACCTAACCTCTGTGCTACAGTGTGACGGGGCCAAGCAGAGAGTGAGAGTGGTGGCGGAGAGCAAAGCGTGTTCACAGCAAGTAAACACAGCTGAAATGAACTGAGATTGCCACGGAGGAGCTGCGATGGGAAATCAGAGTAGTTTATCCCAAGATTGGACAGCAATGCAGATTGTTCATCCCTTGATGTTCGAATCTGCATGCAGGGTTTCAGGGTTGAAAAGCACTTATGGTACACTGACATTGCTGAAGTTTGGGGATTCTTGTGTGACTGTAGTTTGTTTTTACACGAGTATATTGAGTATAAGGGGCTGCAGATGACTCACATAGGTGAAGACCAAGGTTAGCTGCTTCTCTTGACCTCCTGTTCCAAATTATAACTCTGACGGCATACACAGAAGACGATTTTGAAAAGTGCTTTGGAGGAATCTGTCACAGCTACTGAACTCATGTGCCTTGGCGACTGCATCCAAAGCCACGTAATACAGCAGGGAGCTAAGGAGTGGACCTGAAGGTGTGATTGATTCCTGTCAATAATTTTTTTTTTCTAATTATGCAGGTAGTTTCTGTTTCTCTCAATAGGTTTTAATCCTATCCCGTTTCCAAACTAAGTCAGTTTGTGTCATGGCACTCAAAGTATAGCATTTGAGAAACTTGAAAGGAACACATTTCTAGAACGAAGCTCTAGATGATTTCAGATAAGCAGTTATTGTCATGTGAACAGTTGTTTCATCTGAAAAAAACACAGCACATTAGCGGCCCATATGATTTGAGTGATTTGGGTCATCTGATTCTGCTGAGGTACTCCTGAATGGGTTTCTCCAAACTTCCCCCTTCTCTTGATGTGAACATTTCCAGTGCCAAAACACATTTCTAAGCACACTGGAACCCACTACCATACTTTGCAATGCTTCCAAATTGTGTGCCTCCAGGTTGGATCTGGCAAGAAAAACCGTTGCACTCTGCTGAGAGCTGATGCGGCTTTGCTCCAGTTCTGCTGATGTACTGTAAATAATCCCAGGTTCACGTTGGTGAAGATAACCCGAACCCTTCCCCTGTTGGAATGTTCACTCGCTCTTATTGAGGCCAGCTGTCCGCTATTATTGTTGCTTCGAGCTCCATAAGTCGAATGGAGTGATGCCAAAGCCTGGGAGGGGACGAGTAGCAACATCCTCTCCAAAGCTCAGGCAGCAGGCAGTGGAAGTTTGTTTTCATGTTTGGTAAAAACAACGTCTAAGGTCTGTATTAATGCCAATTTGAATAGGCTGTGAAGAAATGGGAATTAATGCTAAACAGCTTATGTGTGTGCTGGAAGGGCGAGGTGAGGAAATGGACAGTAGTCATGGTTCAGTGAACAGTGAACAGGGTGTGTATAGACTGTCCCTTCTCCTTGGTGTTAGGTTTTGCTGATGCAGCGCATACACACACACACACACACACACACACACACACACTGCAGCAGTGGGATGCTATGATGTCAGGCGAGGGAAGGATCCTCTTCTTGACCTCTGCTGCAGGGCACATGCTTCCATATGTTCGGGACTTGTACACACCAACACATGAAGCACAAACATACACTCAGTAGTATACGTCCAAACATAAATATGCTCTGCCTGAACAACATCTGGTTCTCTCTTTGCCTTTTTTTCTTTCTGTCTTTTCCTCTCCTGCCGACGAAAACAATTGGATTTTTTATGGAAATACGGAGCAAGTAATAATTTATTTAGTAATTTCCTTATTTATAGTGTTAGGCACAGATGATACAGTGGGACAGTGTTCTATCTGTTCCAATGTGCTTATTAATGGTGTCAGGTGTTCGGCATCATGTGTCCAGAGAAAAAAAATAGAATAGCTGTTCATAGATGTTTTATTATTGTAGCTGAAAAACGCGATACGATCCAACACAAAGAAGTGATTGTGAGTTAGCTGTGTGATGTGTCTATGTGTGTGCATGTCTGTGTGTATATTTAGCTTTTCCGTGCATGCGCATAGATCAGCTGATGTCAGTGTGGTGAGGAGAGGTTGTGTACTTCATCTACGTGCATTCTGTCTGTCGCGTTTTCTTTCTTTTTTCCCCTCTTTTTTTGTTTCGATAGTCCTGTGAGTTGGCTTATTCCATTTTTCTCCTGTTTAATTTAGTTTTCTTCGCTCCCCTCCTGCCTCCTTTTCTTTCTTCACCTTCCCCGTCTCCTGATTTTGACTTGCATTCCAATCTTCCTTCTTGCTGACCTGCTGACATCATGTCTCACTTATTCCCATTTCACTTCAGTTTGTTTACTTTCCTTTCCTCTTTCTATATATTTCTTGTACCCTTTCTCCCAGCGCTCTTTCTTTCTGTTACAACCGCCTTTGTTTAATTTTCACGTCTGGAATAAACTCTGAAAAAGGGCAAAAACCAACCACACCAGCGGCATCGATCTTGACCAGAGGCTGTCGGCCACACACAAAGATAGTGTGTCCTGCTTAAAATTAAAGTGTACCTCCCTCTTCCCTTTTCCCAAGCCGGCTCATAATAGGAAATGCCCCCATTATCTCCACGGGTACTGGCATATTAATATAAGCTGAAGACAAACAAGGTGTGGGTACGTGCCTGCAGTCTGATAAAATACAATAGCACAATGCTGATATCACACTGCGGCCTTTTCAAGCTTTTTTTCCACAGTTGTTTTACTCTTCTATGAAGTAATGAGGTGACAGGAGGTGGAGAACGGACAGGTGTGGAACCAAAGGGGAGAAATTTAGTGGAAGATGGAGCTCTTCAGGGTCAAACATCATTTTGAAGAGCAGTGTGGTGTATTTTTTCTTTTTGCTTAATTGGATAGACGATGGTGAACTGAATAGGGAAAAAGAAAATGCAAATACCAAAAGGCCAATATCAGAATCACATTGTATGATAAGAAAGAACAGCTTCTTCATTTGAATTTAGGCTGTTTGGTTGGCTGGTTCTTTTTTTATTATTTCTTTTTGCATTATTATTATTATTATTATTATTATTATTATTATTATTTTAGTAATCACTCAACTGAAGCCTATACAGCATATTGGCATAAATATTCCTTCGTTCAATGTTTGTACTGTTTACTCTGCTCATAGAGGATGTTAATTAAAGGAGGTGGTTTAACACAATAATGCAATAGCTACAATAGCTTTCTCCAATTTGAACTGTCCGCTCCTTCCACAAAGGTTGGGACTGTTCACAGCTCGATACTATTTATTGTTTCAGTTTTAGTTTTCTCCTTCTTGAAACTTTGTGTCACTAATAAGTGATGCCACTGAAAAGGTTTGGTTTTGGTGCAATGTTTTGTCCCTTTTCAATTAATTCAGTAGCAGATTGAAGTGCCACTTCTGTGCTCAGTTCTCCTGCCTGTAATATAATGTATTCTTCCTGAAGGTTTTTATATTTTTGCCAGCTCCATCCCATTTCTGCAACCGCCCAGAGTGAATTTCTTTCCGAGTCCGACTGTGGAGCCAACATTGAGAGCCGCTAACAGGCTCCAGCCCGACTCAGAACACCATTTCATTCTCTGACATAAGTAACTTGATGCTATTTAATATTGATGTTTTCATTAATACTGCAGCATGATGAGATTAGCTGACTTGCTGTTATCAGTCTTATAAATTGGTTTGGCAAATGTTGCTATTGCTTGCTGGCTAATTATCAGCATTGATGTAGGGCATATCACGCCAGGACCAGATGCTGGGTTTTTGTTTTTGTTTTACTTTGAAGGTTTTGGTGTCCACAAGGTAAGTCTTGTGGTGGGGGGGGGGCATGGGTGGCAAATGACAGCAGGGCTGAGATGTGGCAAACAAAGTATTCGCCACGTTCTGAGATGCTGGTGATGAAACAGGTGCAGCATTTAGTCGCAGTCATATTATAATGATCAGAAATTGGGAACTGTCAGAACTGGGTTAAGAGGGGTTAAAGTGAGGACATGAGGCCCCTTTTGCGTGTGTGTGTGTGTGTGTGTGTGTGTGTGTCAAAGGTCAAAGGTCGAAGCAAAGATAAGCAGAGTGAACCTGAAATATGTTGTCTTTGTGGACAGCAGTCACTTTAATGCCACGCTTCTTGAGACTGATAGACTTGAATTTAAAGATTTTCTGTCAATAGAACTTCTAACTTGCTTCTTGTATCACTGAGCTTGACTGAATGAGTGACTCTCCCCTCACTGTAAGACGAGTGATTAGAAATATGATCAGTTTTTTGTCTTGCTTCCAAGTTTGTGTTTTTTTGCTGAAGCCATCATCTGGCTGGCACAGAGGAAATGACTGCCTGGTTTTATCCATTTTTCTCCAGAGAGTAGCCTTTAGTCTGATTGAAAATGACTGTTTACAAGAGGGAAAGTATTTGTTAATGCACTGTAGGGCATTATGTCACCAGAGAGCATGATGTGAGTGTGTGTGTGTGTGTGTGTGCGCGTATGGGAGGATGAGAGCGCTGCAGACAGCGTTTGTATGCTAGTCAGTCTGCAATAATTAAAAACATGAGCACTGTTAGGAACGTTTTTGCAATTAGAGCCATTAGGGCTGTTTGCACAATTTGCACATGTTTCTCTGAAATAACGTTTTATACTGATATCTGCAAGTCATCCAGAGAATTAACCCTCTGTCTCATTTTGTTTTCCCAAACTCCATCGTCTTCCTCCCTCTTCTCTCCATCTCTGACGCTGCTGAGCGCTCTGAATAGGTCGCTTGTTTGCCTCTGTTGACTTATGGCAAATATGCTACACTAGCCGGGAGGGGCAGCAATCCCAAAATGTAAAGGAAGGAGGAGAGAAAGAAAAGGAAAAGATATAGAGAACGAGAGCGGAGCACAAAGAATCAGAGAGACAGTCCTAAATGAATGAGTAAATAGAATAAGAGAAAAGATGTTTGAGCCAAGAGGAAGAACAAAGAGTTGATTGTTGAGGTTAGTGAGGGACGTTTCAGTTCCTGGACAGTTTGTCCCTGGTGTTTTTCTTAGCACTCCCAGATGAGAGGCTGCATTTCTTCTTATTGCTGACTTTCTTATTCAGCTTTTCAATTGTGCTTCATAAAAGCTGATACTTTTAACCACTGACTTTATGAATAGTTTATAAATAATTCACTGATGGTTTTTAAGTCAGTTGGAAAATATTATTGAGAAAACGGTTTTGGTTGCCATCTTGCGAAATATTCATTGCGTTTCACCTCCCATAGTCGGGACTAATGCTGTCAAAAATGTTGTTAATTCGGTCATAAATATTGAAAGGTTCTGTTTGCAATTTTGCTTTTGCTATTACGCTGCTATTATTTTCTTTTCATCTTATAAATAAATCTTTGTCTTGTAAATAAATGGATATTCAGACATGAGAATCTGGCATAACGTTTTTTAATATCCAATTCTTATTTATTATTCATAAAGCCTTTTTGTTACAAATTATTAGTTGATTGCCTTCTCTCAAAGTCCTCAACTTGTGTCTTTTCTTAATATTTGGTCGAGTTTATGCATCCAATCCTTCCCTTCTGGAACCATGAACGCAAATGTTGTGCATGACTGTGTGTGTGTGGTTGTGTGTTTGATATTTTTTCATTAACATTCAAACAATACCCGGCACTACACGGAGAGGAGTTGACAATTAAACAACTCGTAAGGAGAAAATTAATCAGCAATGTTTTATTAATGAGCTCTGGTAATTAAAAATGGGTTTTCAAGCACAAACAGTAGGAATCATCTATTTCCAACCTGTCAAGTGTGAAACTTGGTGGCTTGATAGAAAATATAAGACCTGTGTGGTGGTGTTGTGACAAAGAAAGTGATTTTCACTTCAGCATTGTTAATGGTGCACCACACATCATTTTTTTACTGCTTTACTACTGATGTTTTATATACAAAACAATTAATTGATTCATTAAATTGATTTGATGGGCAGACTATGAGATGATGGAAGGGATTGCTGAAATGCAGTGGATGGTTAAGAGAATACACAGTAAAGATTAGAGGAAATGGAAAACAGGTGATATGATGCATGACAACCATGGCAGTCGCATCTTCATTCCGCTTATCTTTCACATGCACGATCTGTTTTCACAGCTCAGTGAGACACGGAAGTGTACAGGTGTGTCCCAGGGAGTAGTGCGTTTGGGAAAATCGCCTACAAAGCCTCAAACTGTCTAGTTGTGTTGCAGAAGCTGCAACTTCTCTGCAGACTGCAGCAGGAGAGGGAGGCGAAGATGAAAGTGGCTTTCCTTCCAGTTTCTGGTAAAGGAAGTGAACTCATTGCCAGAAGGGGTTAGAGAAAGGGCTTTTTTAAGAGAGGGAGATGTGGGCTTGAAAGACGATGAGAGCCACCACAGCAGGGTGCTGTGCTGAACTGCACCTAACAGGGAACATTAAAAGGATCCAGGGCCAACCTGCTGAGCTCTCCATATGTACATATGTATATACTGAGGTACTGTGTGTGTCTGTCTGTTTGTGGGGGGGGGGGGGGTCCAGAGGGACCCTGAAATTCATTTCTGGATTCTAGATGCAGAGGAATGTGGGATGGGCGGACGGAGCAGAGGGAAGGGAAAGAGAAGAAGGAGGAAGAGGACATGAACCAAAGTGACAGCAGGAAATCCAACATGAAATCAGATCTACTTGATTCACCAGACACAACAAATAGACGTTCTTCGCACGCAGACAATATTTTCAGTCCTCCATGTCAGCTTCTCTAACCCTACATGGAGTTTGTAATCCTGTGTAGTTTTAGATAAAAAAAAAAAAGAAAAAAAGATCCACTTAGAAACCTTAAAGCACCACTGAAATGTGAAGGTGTGGCTGATTTGAACATTGAGTTCTTTGAACCGAGACTAAAGTTATTTTTGTTCCCTTTTTTCATTGTATTCCTCCAACAATTATGTCCACATTCAGTTCAGGGTGTTTTCTTTGGCTGTAAAATTTCTTTATTCATTCATCCACTACCGCTTCTCCGATTCCGGGTCGCGGGAGATGCTGGAGCCAGTCCCAGCTCCCAGAGGGTGAGGACGGGGTCACCCTGGACAGGTCACCAGTCCATCCCAGGGCCAACACACACAGACAGACAGAGACCAACAACCACTCACACTCACACTCAGACCTACGGACAGTTTAGAGTCACCAGTTAACCCAAACATGATGTCTTTGGACAGTGGGAGGAAACCGGAGTACCCGGAGGAAACCCACGCAGGCACAGGGAGACCATGTAAACGCCAGACAGAAAGGCCCCAGGCCGGGAACCAAACCCATGACTGCTAATCAGCTTCTTGTAGAATTCCCTCACTGATCTAAAAAAAATCTCTTGGAACACGATTCATTTGAACGAAAAGGTGACTAATGGAAGGTGGTTATGAATCCAGTTTGTAAGTGTTTCTCTTTGTACCTCGTGCTTTAAATAAATCCATGGGGACTCGTCCTTTCTCAAATTGTCAGGGGCAATAAAGATGGTTTGATGAAGGCCCCTTTTTTATCTGTCATGATCAGACCTGTTCAGTTCCCCTGTGCCATCTTTGATAAGGAAAAGGCTGCAGTGGCTGCTGCAGCACTCGAGCAGACACGAGATGGGGGGAGGGTTTCCCCAGCAGCCAGCGCTGTATACTGTATACTATATCTGTTCATTTTCACCTCACCCATTTAAACATTCGGACTTTTTCCTGTTCATTGTGACGTTACTCACATATACACAGACCATGACAATGAACACACATCCGGCCATAAACCAGGAAATTGAAAGTCTGACTCAGAGCTACAAATGAGGCTGGGGGGCCAGCTTCTTATCAAACATGCTGTGAAAAGTTATTTTTAGGCTCTTCTCAGCCACACAGTGCCTAAATAAAAACTGAAAGTGGGCTGGGTTTGGCTTTTGAGCTCGGGCCTCTGGGCGTGTGTCTGCGGGGAAGGATTCGGTGGGTTTACGTCGCTCATTAAGTTTTCAGTAAATGTTGTGTTTAAGCTCAAAACTGAGACAAAATTACTGAAAATGAATCAGCGTTTTCATATTTGCTTTTTGTCTAAAAAGAGACATGGCCCTCACTCCCTCCAATCATACAAATCAACACGGCTGCCTTGTGTGCACACTCATAGAAATCAGTGTTGGCTGTCAGCCTCTGGTAACTAATCACTCAGACAGCGTGGTTGTGCCCTCTCATAAAGCATGTTGTATGCTGAAAGCAACGCTGCTAATGACTCTGCATTGCCTGTTACACACACACAATACTCAGGATTAATGCCATTATAGCTGGCTTAGAGCACACAAACACTGCAGAGAGAGAGACAGACAGACAGACAGACGACTCTCCTATCCAGCGGCTTTGTTGCCATGACATAATATATAATATGACTAATATGAAAGAACTTTGGATTAGGCTGTGCATTGCTTTATCTATAAACAAAAGCAATGCAGAGCGTAACATAAAGACCCCCCCCCCCCCCCACACACACACACACACACGGTGCACCCAACAATACAGACACTGTTCCAGAAACTTCACATCCCATTTGTTTTGATGTCAGGGCTGCTATTTCACTCCGAGGCTTTTCTAGTGCTAGTTTCCTTCACTGTCATCTTGCATCCGTTCATGGTTGCGAGTGAGCATATGCAGCCTGCTCATCTCTTGCAGCAGAGTTAGCCTGCATGTGCTTTGCTGCACAGATTCAATCGACGGGAAATTACAGCAGAGCTAAATCTAAGTCAGTGTTGTGCAACTCCTGAAGCAGACAGAAGATTGCGTCTTCTTTGTCTTCATGACTAATGGGGTGGGGGAATGCTATACAGTCATATTTAGACAATAAATTCTTCAGTATGAAGTTATTTACACGAGCGGGCTTTCCCTTTGTTGCATTGATGCTCTTACTTCTTTTTTAATTTGTCTGTCAGTTGTTCCTAAACACAAGTCGTTTGATTTGTCATCATGCCGTTAGCTGGTGATGAATTGCGTGGATATAGTAACAGCATCGATTACTCTTTGTAGCATGTCGACTGTCTGAGTAACTCATTCACTTGGGTGACGGGTCCGGGGAGATGCTGTGTCTATGTAAAAAAGTGTAGGCACGCCTGAGCTGGACATTGTGATGCATATTGTTTGCAGGTGTACTGCGAGTGTGCCCAGCGAAGACCTGTGCTTGCAGGAGGTGTCAGTTCGCCTCTTTGTGTTGTGTTTTCATGCATACACAAGTGTGTTTATGCCCATGTGCGACCGTCAGTGTGTATGTGCGCAGATCTGAAAGGTCTGCATTATCAGCCTCTTGGCAACAAGCAAACTGAGAACCACTGCGTTCTGTTGTGTCTCTTCATCATGAAGGTCCTGTCGCCCAGGGTTACAGGGTTGCTAGGGGATGGATGGACAAACTTGCATCACCAAAGTGCTCGCTGGGCATGTAGGCCCTTGTGTGATTTCCTTTTTCCCCTCACCATCCTCCCTTTACTGCTGTACCTTGAGAGAGCCCTGACTTTATTTCGCTTTGATGCGAGTGAAGTCTGATTTTAATTAGAAAATTCCTTCGCCGACCTCCAAGGAGGTTTCCATACACAATAGATACGCTGCAATCGAAGTCATCAAATGGTTACTTATCTGTCTATGAACAAGTTTCCCACAGTCGGTGTTGCTCAGATTGTCACTCCACCAACTGTGTTTTTCAGTGAATGTAATACCAGACAACCTGAGGATTAAAAATTGAAGTGTGTGTACTTGTGAATTTTCTTCCGTTAAATAAAACGCCCACAGAAACTGGGTGTTCTCTGTCCTCGCAAACAGGAAACAAACATGCTGATTTATCTTCCTCCTCCTCCAGGCAAACGCAAACCAGTCATTTCTTCCCTCTCACAATTAGAAGCTGACAAATTGTGCATTATGACCAGAGTCTCAGTTTGTTTCTAATTACCGAGGTTTGTGATGATGAATGTGTTTGTATCTTTTTTCAATGGAGATGATCCTTTAAATAGACTCCCTCATTTATTATTACTGTGAGGTGCATAAATAATCATGAAGCTCCATCGGGATGGTGGTTGTTTTAAGACATGGCGTGGTTGTAGTGTGTGCACGTATGTATGGTTGTGTGTGTGCGTGCACTGCTTGTGGTTGTGTGAGCGAGAGAGGAAAGGAGTGGAGGTTTGAGGCGCCAGCAAAGAGGATGTGTCTGGCAGCTGTGTCACCTCGCAGAGTAAAGGCTTATGGGAGAATTACAATGCATGAGCAGGAGGACACACAAACTCTCCCTCCATAATGTGTGTGTGTAGTGTGTTCATCAGTGATTCACGTCTGTGGCATTCACAGCAGCTGACACTACGTTAGTCACAGTCTACCTGCCGACGCACACAGCGACATAAAGCCACATCACAGCAGATTCACACATGTGTGTCAAAATGTTCGTCTCTAATAAACTCCAAGTGACGAAAGGGACAGCCTGAAACTGTTGGTTTTACAGGAGCACTGAAAAGTAAACCCAGGTTTCCATCTTACGGTAACAATGGGACTTATATTATTAAAGGATTATTTAATGCTGTGTTACATAATGCCAACATGTTCCAACCGTCTAAACCCTGAAGTAAATTCAGTGCTACATGAAGATGATTAGTAGAATATGAACTGTTCTATAAACTTGTCAGACAGCCAAACCTCCACTCTTACACACACACACGCACACACACACACAACACACACACACACACACACACACACACACACACACACACACAACACACACACACAACACACACACACACACACACACACACACAAACTTCAGACACCCTCCAGTGCAGTTGTCTGGACTAATCGGTGTGTAATGTGCGTACTTGTACTCTCTTCATGTGAATGTTTCATCTCTCTTACCCTCTCATGCCGCGCTCCAAGGTTGTTGTATATCTGCCAGCGCATCCCAGAGTGCTTCTGAGCCCGACGATGTGCATTGTCATTTTTACAGCCCATTATGGGGACGCGCTGCTTTGGTGCGGCATGGCCTGCCAAGCGATAACGAGGCCTGGGGAGGCTGTTCGACCTCTGAACATCAGGAGGGGATGTTAACAGGCTTTTCCTTGATCCTGAGTGTATGTCAAACAACACACGCGCTCACACAGATGTGCGGTTATGCACGAGCTCTTTCGCATGATAGTATAAATCAAAATAATTGCATACACCTTCCAGAATTCATTCACAGCTAATAAGAGCAGTCAGAAAACTGCTGTACTACGACTTAAATGCATGGAGATCGTTTGGCCCCACAGCTCTCACCCATCTGCAGATTAAAATCTGGAACTAATTGAATTATTTATTAATTTATATATTAATTATTAATACATAATTCTGTTCCATAAATAATTCTTATTGGATACATATTGGCTGTTCTCCATATGTCATCAAAGTCTAAATTGATGTCTTAGAATAACATTATATCCTCAAATGACAGTAATTACAAAAATATCTCCACTTTTAGCTTTTTTTTTCATCACATTAATCATTTATTGGTAGATTTATTCGTTGTTATTATCAATGGATCTGTTATTTTCTGTCATTTGAAATGTTCGTAATACGTAAAAACATTACAGATTCTTCTGTGATGACTAAAAAAAACACACAGACATATGGATCCGTTTCACTGCCATGTTGCTGGATCATGCAAACACTGGAAGACTATAAGCTGAGCTGCACAGTCAGCAGCTCCCCTTCATGGTCCAGCGCACTAATGAACACCACGTTTTGAATCTGCAGATTTGAGTCCAAGTCGTAGCATATGTCACCCTCTTTCACATTCTGCCCTCGCTGTTGCTGCTAACTTAGCAACCAAGTAAAATCTATACGTTTCCCTCCAGAAACTTGCGTGACGCCCCGCTCAGCAAATCTTAGAAACACGCTATTCAGCTGATTATTGAATCATCATATGGGCCGGCAGCTCGACCAATTATTCATGGGAGTAAGATCTGAGGTGAATAACAAGTTCCTCCATGTTGAGTTGGGATTGTAAACGGGTGCACAACATCAGGTTTAAATCTTGAATAAATAACTTCCTAGTTTATTCATGCTTCAACAGTCACTTCATTTCTTCTTCTACTTTCCCTTCACACTATCTCTGTTATTTCCTGTAGAAATCTTAGAGGATGAGGTTTGGACTTGGAATAAGTCCAAACATCTGTTATAACTTCCTCTACCTTTATGGCTCTTCACAGCTTGACACTTCTCTGGTATTTCAGCCTTGCATAATGGCCGTGGTGGCTGTACAGTGAAATATGCAGCCATTGTCTAATGTGTTGCTTTAATGCATCAGGTCTCTCTCATTTGTGCGTTACATTTCATTCCTCAAACACGTAATTCCAAAAGACATTTCTGCAAATTTCAAACGGTTTCTTGGGTTTTTCGATGTCATTCCCTCGATTTACCTTTGAAAGTCAAAAATATGTTTTCCTTCACCTTTCTTTCTCCATGAAAATACATTTCCATTCCCCAATGAGGTTTTTCTAAACAACTGTGTCAGCATTTGCATGTTCCTATGAAAGGAACCTGAAAGCTGAAGTGAAAACTGTTTCTTTGCTGAGGAAAAACTCTCCCACTTAAAACAAAAGGAATCACAACTTCACAACTTCAAACACCAGTGGACCTGTTTTTCGGAGCAGTTGTTCAGTAGTTTGGCTCCAGCTGTTTATTTGTCAGCAGAACAATAGCTGTTGTAACCATGTGTGGAGGGAAGGAGTACTCCGCCAATCTAAGTGACAAGGCTAACCGTAGGTCGAGGCCCGGAGAAGCCATAACACAGGAAATTAGCCACTGTTTACATTCGCTTGTCTAGACTTGTTCCTACTAATTAAGTGTGAAGAAAGCCCTTGTGGGTTTCTGATCTCGAAGGAGCGAGCGCTTAAGGTTCCTCCTGCGTGTTTCATTGTTTGCACAGCTTTTGAAATGAAGCAACGTTTGACCCATTTGTGGTCCCCAGGACTGTGAGCTGTTGGCGTTAGCCCTGCAGTAATCCCCCAGCGACCCAGAAATTCATTTCTGGAGCAGGTGGCTATGTGGGCCATATGCCTAAAAATGCAACAATGCCGTCATATGGCAGAGAAAGTGTTAAAGACAGCACGTGGGCCGGCATGTCAGTCTACAGTATGGAAAGCGTTGTGTTAAATTTAAACCCGGTCGCCGCACTACTCCTGAGGTGTGAGCTTTATGAAGTGCATCTTAGGAAAGTACTGCCACCGCCCAGACATGAAGGACTGTAGAAACTGCGACGTGTGACCCAGAGGTTTTCATTGCCAAAAAATGTCTTAGTCCCCCTGTTTTAGCCCTCGTGCTAACGTCTTCAGTACGGCCGGCAGCACAGCTGTATCATTTTAACTGTAATTCAGCAGGATTTTGTGCAGAATACCCTTAGTGAAGAACAAAGAGGTGAAGGTTGACATATTTCCCAGCATGCAGCTGCATTCCTACGGCCTCTCATGGGGCTTTTTGTGGGACAGGGCGAGGACAAAGGGGCTAAACCTAGAGGATAGTCCTAACAAACTGCACTGCTCTCTAGGGCATCTTTTTCCAGATGAGGCCCTCGTCTCACGGCCTCAGATGAAGCTCCCTGAAAGTGTGTATCAGTGTGTGTGTAGCCTGTTTACATTCCACTGATTCCTCGTGGGAATCCTACCCTCCATCTTCTGTTCAGCCGCTTATTTGCCTGGTTGTCTGTGTGTGTATCTGTGTGTTCAGGATATTTTTAGACTTTTCTCTGAACTACAATTGGCAACTGCTCCTCAGACCAAGTGTGACTGCTGGTCAAACTCTTTAATCTTGGAAGGACTCTTGTTTAGAGTTGAAACTAGAAACATGTTCTTTGTGTCAACAGTGCGCATCTGAATGCATCATCCTGCGTCCACATCATTGTTGTACAATACAACAACCTTTGTGCACTACTTCTTTTTTGTGTGTGTTTATATTCAAATTAAAGCTTGTGATTTGCTCCTCTTCCAAACATAGCCCTTCAATCAAGCCATCCTTTTTTGTGCCCAAGCAGCTTAAAAAGCAAAATCTGCAATCACTTCCATGGCCCCCTTCACACTGTTAATTCCTCCTCAAGAGATGATTTCATGCTTCTTGCTGTGTCAGCTTACTTTCAACTAGTCACCTTTTTCTATTTCCCGCCTAATCCTCCGAGGAAACAATCAGACAAAGTCAAGTTTGGATTTGTCTGCTTCTTTTGAAGATTATCTTGACGGCTTTTTTTTTTTTTAACCTCTGTTTAATAGTAACAATAAAGACTTGGCTGATGGAGAAGATGTCATGTTACGAAGACTGCACTGTTCCGCTATTCATTGAATTTACATCCCCTGAAGAGAAATCCTCGTCATCTATTCTGAGCAAAACATCCTGGCTGTTCATAATTACTGTGTCTGTAAGACCAGTCATCGTGGTCATAATATCGTGTCATATGTTGCATTTCACATTTCACCCAAGGTGAAAGCTACAGGGGAGAAAATGCCATTAGTAGTGCAGTGCAGTGTGGAGTGTATGCGTTGTGTAGTTGTAGGTTAAGTGTCCAGGGCTTTGCTAATGGTCTAATATGAGCTTGTAGTCAAGGGAATTGACAGATAATTTACAACGATGGTAATGCAGTGGCTCTTAAATTCAAGGCACACTCGGGAGAAGTGGTGTGTTGGTTTAGAGTTCAGATGTGTGACAGCACACAGAGTTGCGTATACAGATCTGTGACAAATAAAAGGGAGAACTTAAGCTAGAATGGAAATATAGCAAAGACAGATGGCCAAGATGAAAACCATGGATATTCCCTCATGTGGGATTTTAATGATGGTGCTAAACGTTACCCAAAAGAGCCTGATGTACTCAAAAATATGACACGAGGACAGTGGACACTTAGACACTTATAGCTGGGCCACACTCGTAGACTGTCACTGATAAGCCACACAGGCACTTTTAGTTGTTTGGATGTGCTGGAGGAACGATGGATGGAACCACATGTGCGTCCTGTGTTGCCATTTCCTGGCTGCTCAGTCATACAGTTGACTCAGGCACGCCAATCAATGATGGAGCTCCAGCTTTCTGTATTTGGTTAAGAAGAAATTATACACAGGAGACATTAGCTGCATTTGTGCAAAGCTGAACAGCAGACATTGGACATACCCTGTGAACTGACAGCCACCATCTGAGAGCTGTACACACAATATTGTATAAGAAATATTCATACTGGGAGAGTGTGTGTGTGTGTGTGTGTGTGTACTGCACACTTCCAGTCTGTGAATTATATCAGTGTAACCTCTCTTGGCGCTGCTGCCTCCACACATCTTGACACATTATCTACCCACTGTGTCAAAACGTATTTGCCGCTGGCCACAGCAACTTCTTTGAAAGTGTCAGTGTGAAGGTGGCTCAGCAGCATTCTCCTCTCCGCTGCTGCCTGCACACATGTGGTTTCATGTAATCTTTCACTTTCACTCCTTCTTTCTCGCTTCATCTCTCGCGACCGCGCTGATGTGTCTCGTCTGCTAATTGCTTCATCTCTATTCAGATGGCTCAGTCTGTGTGAGTGGGTGTGTGTCCATTTCTTGTATCTTTCTGTCTAAATTGTGTGTGTGTGTGTGTTTATGTGAGCGTGTGCTTGTCTGACTGACAGCAGATTTTCTGCCACCAGCAGGCATTGTGTTTGCTGCTCTGATACACATTCAATTGGTTCATTTGGTTTTCAGCTCCCCCCTCGGGACACGCTGAACCGCCCCCGTTAAATGACTGGAGAATAGCTGCGGCAGCCACCGCTGCTTTGTAACAAAACATTGTGCCATTTTATTATACAGGATTTTGTCCTGCTAGTTCATGGAGTCCATCCACAAAGGAGGTTATGTGTGTCATTGTGTTGTTTTTGACCGCAGTGAATGATTCTCTGTTAAACAAAAGAGATAAGTACTGTAGATCATTAAACAGTCTGTTTTGACTGCCTGTTGAAAGCCTGTTCAAAATATTCACAGATCAAAGAAATGCCTTCACATTTTGAGAACTGCACTTAGTCGCTTCCTTTGTCAGACTTAGATAAAAGGATTGATACCACCATTATATTTGAAAATGCCAGGACTCTAGGAACTGATCTAGAAATTGTTTAATGAGGTCATTGGTGAGCTTTAGAGGTGTTGGTTCAGAGAGTTTTGTTTCCTTTGGACAGTCAGACTCACAGTTTCTCAATGCTGGCAGTCTGAATAAGCTAAACTGCTGGCTGTAGTTTGTTCCCCAAAATGTCAAACTGTTCCTCTGCGTATTTTCTCCACCATCTGCTGCTGGTTTTGAGTCCTCCTCTCTGACCTGGAATGCCTGTTATTCACCGTTTTTACGTACGGCCAAGAAATGCGGAATAATCTCCAGCTTGCGAAATGAGGAATCAAATGAAATTGTGAAAAAGCAGGAGGCAGAGCCGGGCCTGCCTCATGAATTCTCTCTCAGAGTCACTCAGGGGTGTAGATTTAACCAGAAATCTGAAGATAGCTGTTTGACGGTTGCCATGTGTTGCAGCATCCTCCCCCTCCTCGTAGCACATGTAGACGACGGCATGTATGTTTGGCCGTAACCCCCCACCACACACACACACACGTGTGGGCAGGAGCTACCATGGCCGTCTACCCCCAGCTGCTCTTTCTGATTCTAGATGTGTCCTTTGAGTCCCTGCAGGCTTCCATATTTTACCATATATTTATGGGGGTAGCAGACGTGTTGAATATGCTATGGTCTGGAGAGGGGTGAGAATTTTGGGGGGTCAGGGAGAGAGGGGTGAAGGATGAAAAGAGATGTAGACAAAGAAAGCAACAGCAAGAGAATAGAAAGAAACTGATAGTTGGGTGGGGAAGAAGACAGAAAAGGGGAAGAAACAAGGGGGAATACATCAATACAGGCAGCAGGGGAGGAAGTCTTTGAGGTGTGACATTAAACAAACCCAGCCAATAGAAAACTATGTCTGAAAAACACCTTCGTTCTGAAAGGTCAGAAGTGACATCAACAGACTTCAGCCTCCCTCCACTCCTGCACGTTTTCATTCCTAACTCTCTCCTGTCCTCCCTCTAACCCCCCCCCCCCCCCCCGTTGTGAACGCTGCACCTCACCTGTTATCAGAGCAGACCTGTCTCTCTTCAGTCTGTTACAGTCCAGAGGATTGGAAGGATCTGACCCCCTGCCACTCTCCCCGTCTGGGTCATCTCATAAACCCACCCCTGCCGTGGCTAGACGCTTGTAAGGATGGATCACATTTCCATTTCACTTGCTCGTCTGAACGTGCGCACGCAAGCACACGCACACGCCTCAATTCATTCCCCTGATTGCCCTGTGCCTTTTGTCCAAAAGGCTGGTGTCAAGGGAGGAGATAAATGAGGTGCTGCGTGGCAGTTTTCAGAGCTGCAGCCCCAACAGCTCGGGGTTGTGTCTGTAAAACTTAAAAGAAAAAAGAAGGAGTCATATTTGTTTGTGCTGATGTGCGTTAGATGGAGAAAATGTGGCTTCATGTTGTCTGAGCATCAACTCATTTGTGAATTTGTGGGAGCAAGAACGAGATCATGCGTCTCTGGGCATCTGTTGCATTTCACTGGCAGCTCTTAGAATTACCTCAGTGGATTTCTCTCTCTCTCTCTCTCACACACACACACACACACTCAGATACGACACCCTTCATCCTATTCCATCCACCCCGATAATCCCTTTATCTTGGCAGCTATTCACCACATAAAGGCCAATGCCATTGAATAATGATGCGGTTGTATCTACTCCTCATTCACTCTAATGCTAATCTTCATCTCAAGGTGACGATGATAGAAAGATTTTATGCATGCAGGCATTCAACGCGGAATAAATCTAATCAGAGGTGTGAGGATCTGCCTGTGTGAGCGCAGTTAGTATTTTCCATTTCCCTTTATAAAAAAGAGAGAGAAAGAGTTTTTCCATCTTAGAATCAATTTAGCTGGAGAACAAAATTCATACACTCACATGAATACGCACGTTCACACTGAAATACTCAGACGAGCATCTTTTGTTAGCTCAACTCACAGCCCTGCTTTTCGTCCTCCAATTCCCATAGTTCAACAGTTCCCTGCTTCCCTCCATCCCTCCATTAGCGCTCGCCAAGAAGGTCACTCACTAATGTGAGTGACAATCCCTGAAATTATCACAACAATTCGTCTCCTCTTTCACGCTCCACGCTCCCATTTACATATTTGGATGACACGCCTGGCTGGTTTTGTGTAATCATTGTAAATCACCCTGCTGCACAATTACTGAAGTCGGTTTAGTTTTAGAAATGTTTTATTAGCTGAGCGGCAGCGCTGTCACAAAGATGATCGGTCTGACACAACGGCACAACATGTTTCTCTGCTGGAGCGAGGGGAGTCAAAGTCCTTTGTTCGGAGACTAAAACAAATGTCTGTGTGTGGAATTTAGCTAATTTCATTCAATTTCACTCAAACTGATTTTTTTTCTCACCAACGATTATGACAGAGAAACACACAACCCCTCACATGGTGCTCTCACAATGGATGAGGCTTTTATTTTTGCCGACGATGACGTTGGCAACACAGTTCCTCTTTTCCAGAAGCAGAGGGCAACATGCGAAAGTTGAATTGAAATTGAAAGATTCATCATCAGTTAGAAAGCTCCAAGTAAATGAGTCTGTGAAGGCTGTTATTCATGAAGACGAGGCGGTTGGGGGGGGGGGTGGAGCTGCAGTTGAAAGGTTTTAAGTGTTTAAGGGCAAGAGAGTGAATCTTCCTCCATACAGTGTGTTAGCACACACACACAGACTCACATTGTTAAGCTTAGTCCAACAAACACCCTCAGAATCAAATGATTTGAATGCAGAGCAATGGGTCTTTTAACGGTGTAAAGAAACCAGGAGGGGAAGGAAAAACGCTTACTGTAGAAGAGACAGGAGTTTAAGACGTAACAAAGCGAATGTGTCAAGAGTGTGAATTTACTACATCATCTTTGTCACAAAATGATATTTTCCATGCTGTAGTCAAGCAAAATGCCAGAGGTGATCCAATATTTTTACGGCTCAGTTGTATTTCTTGGCCTGTTTCAGAGAAACGTCTGCAGGCCGCTGAAGAATTCTGGGTCAGCAGTGTCCTCCAGACCTGCGAGAGGAAAGCAGGAAGTGTATCCTTCCCATGGGGCTAAGCAACATTAACAAGAGGCAGATTTTATAGACGCGCACACATGTTTACATAATCCCTGTGCACATACACAGCAGGCTGTAACGGCTCTGCAAGGTTGGGACCGGATGCAGAAATGCTCCTGGGGAGGGAGAGCTTTATAGTGAAGGAGGACACATGTTGCTGTTTCTGCAGCCTTGCAGCTGGTCAGGCTGGTCGGCTGCAAGTTGAGAGGATGGATTCTTGAAACCTAATCCTTCAGATCACCGCCAGACCGCCAGGAAATCGTGTCAAATCTGGATGCGAAGGATTTATTGTAAAGTAGTCTGATAACTGGAGGACGTTGTCGGCCCCTTGCAGCATGTTTTCAAACTCGCATGCAGTGAAACGCAAGAACAGAAAGTATTTGGTTTGCATACCTCCAGAGTTCGATATAACACTGCTACACACGGTTTGCGATGTGCTGTGTGCAGACGGAGTGTGTAGGGATGAAGATAATCACAGATTTGTGTAATGTGAGAGAGGGAGAGGGGGGGACAGGGAGCTGTGCTAAATTATGCAGTTTCTGTTTCCCCATTTAGAGAGGATAGATCAATTTCTCATGCTAAAACCATTAACCCTGAGGAGAGGCAGTGTTGCCAAGGCAACAAGGATTATGTCCCCTGATCAGAGGCACCTGTTTTGGTGCTCGTGCAGACGTGAAGAGGCCGTGATTAGTAAACGGCACAGTGCGAGGAACGATCGGCATCAAGTGAGAGCACGCGGCGTCCTCAGGAGTCACACACACTCCCCATTACTGAACTGACACTTGCGTGTTTGCTTTCATTTTGTGTCTCTGCATGCGTATGGAGTTTATTGCATTGTTTCAGTTCAGGGCAGGGTCCTTGCTACGCTGCAGCCTATGGGGGAGTTACGTTTCACCGACACTCCCAGAGGATGGGTGTGTGTCACTGTGACTGTGTAGGCCTGTGTGTGTTTCCCTTTTTCCTTGCGCTGGTTGTCCTCACTGTATTTCCATGCAGCATTATGGCTTCTGTACGTCCTTATTATTTCCATCCTTTTCTCTTTATCTTCCCTTCTGTCTTCTCTTGGCAGTAGTCCCCCATCTCTTTTCTCCCCTCCCCCATTTCCTCCACCCCCACCGTCCAAATGGCCTTGTGGTCAGGACACAAGATGGTCAGTGGTGTGTGTGTGGTACATTCGTGTTCATTGTTTTCATGACCATTTGGCCCCCACAAACAAAACAATCGAGCTGGAAACCAAAAAAAAAAGGAAATCGAACCAAAGGCGCTGTGGATTAAAAGGTATTCTGTATAAGATAATGAATATATATACATGTTCATCACTCTCAGACTGTAGATGTACATTTGTATACTGTTGTATATGTTTTGTTTTTGTTTTTTTTTTACCCAGACACCATCTTTACCTTTGGCCTTGTCATGTCCATGCCATGTTATCTTGGTGATATTGTGATAATAGTTAAGAATCAACATTTGGGTGGGGGGGCGCGTTCTCCCTTTGTCACCCACCAGCTGGATAACAAGGGGAGGGGAGACGGTGATGACAGTGGAGGGCAGAGCTTGGCATGTTTCATCAGTACAGCAACCCTGCAGAGTGCCGTGTTGTTCAGTGTTCTCTGTGTTTATATCTCTTAATGTGCAGTGTGTGTGTAAATTTATTGTTGGTTTGGCTGGCCGGAAAATTCGCTTTCAAAACTTTCCAAAGTAGATCTTCTCCATACAATGCATTTATAACAGTTTGTAATTCAGTGCAAACAGTGCACAAAAAGAAGCAAAGCTTGTGTGGAACAAACTCCTTCATCACTTTCTTCCCTCCCAACGCTTTTATAATTTTTGAGATATTCCTTTGAGCTTCCTGCGGTGCTCCACATAAGCGTGATTTGAAAGCTGAGGCTTTTCCTCTCCCTAAATACTGGATTATTTATTGTTGTGGAATTGCCTTTGGCTCTCCTATGAGAGGCTTCCTGGGGCTCATTTCTCGGCAGCCATCCAGCTGTAAACCTTCCTCATCTGTGGGCACCCAGAGGACCCTGCAGAGGGAGGTGTCATGCAGCCACACAGGCATCCGCCGAAGTTGAAGCGCTGCTTTGCATGTGGATGTAGAGATTCTCCTTTTCTTCCCCACCACAGTCTTTTGCTGCTGTCCAACAGCTTGTCCAACAGATGACCCCCCCCCGCCCCCCCATCTGGTTTGTATGCTTCACTGCAGTGTCAGGTAGGGTCTCTGCCTGTGGAGCAGAAGGACTCAGACTGGATTTCTTGCCTCCTTGCCTGGTGGGTTATGCCTTGATGCGGTTTGTGGTTCGTCTCGGGTCTGTGTGTGTGTGTGTACAGCTGGCTGAGGGCAGAATTTGGACTTCTGCCTTTAATTCCCAAAACACATTCCTTTTCAAATGGCTTTTCCAGTCAGTTATTTTCTATGGCATGAAACAGAGACAGCCAACCTGATTGTCTCCCATTCAAGGCTTCTGTTTTTTCTCATCAAAGCCTGGAAGTGCCGGGAGACCAAGAATGACAGCAGAGGAGAACGCAGTTGTAGTCCTTGGCTTGCTGTGTTGGATCACATGGTAGTGGCCTGGAAGGAGATTTCCACTGCGAAACAGACACACAAAACTTTTGTGTGGTGTTTATCAAGTATTTAGGAATGAAGTGAGTCCTGATGGGGAGGAATAGATGGTTTACTCCACATATTTTCTGCTCAGCAGGGAAGTATGTCAGAAATGTTTTCCAGAGCTGGATCTGTGTTTGTACTTAACAGGTTCTTCATACCATCTGAGTTAAGATGGTGGAGTCTGAGGAGGAGTTGGATGGGAGACGTAGGGAATATTGGAATGAGAGTAAATGTGATGCTATGTGAAAGTTCAGTGTGTCATATTTGCATAAAGGTGAGATTTACAGACTAATGTTAGCAGTGTAACAGTTGGATAAGTCGGGGAACTGACTTGGTAATGGCAGCCAGGCCGTCATTTTATTAAACTTTAGTTTTAAGGAAGCAGAATGTTTATTTACAATTTCAGCTGCCTTTCAGAAATGGCATAGCTTTGATTTAAAGATTTTATGGTACCTTAGATACTCTGATGGCCAAATGATTAATAAAAGTTAAGTAAGTAGACCGGACCCAGCACATAAAGGTATTGTAACTGTGACCAATTCATGGCCGTGTCATCATCCTAATGATGACTATAAAGTGTCACACACAGTTTTTAAAACAATGAAAACGGAAGTGTTGATGTGGGCTCGCAATGTGAGTTGTGATATCAGTATTGGGGCTGTAAATAATAATAAGGATTAAAGTATCTCTGGATGAATCACTCCAACATGAGACGTGGTGAAGTTCACCAGTTTGCTTTTGTAATGTTCGCACTCACTAAAGCCAACGACACACCTTATTTTACTTACATCCTGCAGGAAAATCATCCTCTGTGAGTTGCATCCAATTTTTTTTTTTTTTCATTACATACATTTATTTTGTCTCTTTCCCACCATAAATAGCACTGATGGCTAGAAGGAAATGTTGCCATGGTGACACAGAGCTATGGCAGGCAGTAATTACTCTGGCTTAAGTGCCAGCGGAGACACACACAAGCTGGCACACAGCAGAGAGAGAGACAGTGAGACACCTGGACTGGAGCCACCTAGACTAAATCAGATGAGAAATATTTCAGATGAAAAAAAAAAAAAAATAAATTACAATTTGACCACACTTGGACGAGATAAAGAGGTTGTTATCAATCAACATGTAATTGTGTAATGGGGTTTAAATCACATTTTATGTCAAACCCTGGTGTGAGAGCAAAGGTTCTTGGCCGTGTGACACTCGGATGTTTATTTACTAAAACGCTGCAGCTTCGGGTGTGCAGAAGGTATCGTGTGCTGTGTGATATGATACACAGATGACGTCATCTAGTTGAAATCCTGGGCTGTTCAATAAAGTGTGTGTCCTGTGTGCAAAACACATTGGAGAGAATCTCGTAGACACTGCCCACCGGCGATGTGAGTGAGCAGAGAGAGTGTGTGTGTGTGTGTGTGTGTGTGTGTGTGTGTGTGTGTGCGTGTCCCTGAGAGGTTGTAGACAGCCTGTTGTCCAATATGTTTTTGATATGGGCATTAAGAAACAAGAACATACTCACAATTCCCTCACCACTCTCCCACTCTCACACTTGCACAGCTTACTTCTAGGTATATACACATTTGTAGTACACACTTTCACAGATCCCCGCCAGCCACCAAGGATAATATTCAGCTCAGTGCTTTTTATTTCCAAGCAGTAATCCCCCCCCCCCCCCACTCCCTTCCCCCTTATCTGCTCTTTTCCAGGCGAGGCCAAACTGACTAATCATCCGAGGTGTCAAGGTAAGGTTGTGTTTGCCTCTCACCATCCAAGCACACTGATAGCAGTATGAGCTCCGGTGTATTTTTCATCCAGGAAAACACAATGCAGCATTTTAACAAAAACAGGAATTCCTCAGTGGCCTTTGAAGGAGAAGTTAAAATTGGCTCCCGAAGCTTCATCTCATTGGCTTCTAAACTTCCTCGCATGGTAGAAGACAGAGACCGCTTCCATGAGTCCCACACTCCCCGGTCACATTAGCCTAGGCGAGCAGACGGACACAATGGAGTTTTCACCACCGTCATAAAATTATGTGTTTGTGTGTGTGTTCACTCACACACAGGCATGCACGTTGCCCCAGACGGGAGTGTAGTCTGAGCATGTGCCAGGTGAAAATAGACCAGGGAAGATGGATTGTCATATTTTAGGTCCTTGTCAAGGCTTGTCAGGACTGTTTCCTCTGCTCATTGGAAGACGGGAGCGTAGATGGAGCGATAGAAAGAAAGCACTCCTGAGTTGTGCTCCCTGTCGTTCACCTCGTCTGTCACCTTCTCTTTCTAATCAACTTTTCATTCCTCGTGCAAATCCCTCGATCTTTATCACCGTCAGTGCAGTGCCTGGCGTGCTACACACTTTCAGAAGCAGCACACACACACACACACACAGCCCATCTCTCCATGTTCATTTGTCTGCATTTTTTTTTTTTTTTTTGTACGCCTTAAGACAGCAAACAGTCTCACCACTACCACAGTGATTCACCCCCCCCGTTACGCCACACAGCCCCACAAATCGCCTGTCCTCACGTCACTCTGGTGATACCTAACTTTGGCCGTTAGACTGCAGACGTGAGGAGGTTTCTTATTCTGTGGGCAGAGCCCAGACACCAGTTGTCTCTGGTGTGGGGGCCACTGCAGCAGACTGAGGCAGATCGGTGTCTGCAGTGCAGTCAGACTGAGCTCTGGGCTGCCACCTGCTGGCCACATGTCATCACACACTGTGGTGAAGTTGCTTGTTCAGTATGTGATGTGACCAAAGATTTTCTGTGCAGTCAAAGCCTGATGAAGCTCAGTACTTTCTCCCATTGACCTTTGTCGTCACACAAAAGCTAAGAAACATCAATCAACCAATTAAGTGCTTTTCTTGAGTCTACAAAAATGCTCACGATTTTGTCATTTCATGGTGGAGCTGAAGTGCAAGTGACAGTGCTGAAGCTGCTGCATGAAAAATCAAGTGTAGTTTGAACAGTCTGGCTGACTGTATCCACCAATAAACAGTTTTTATCCTCCCTAAACAATATTTCATCATTTAGGAAATGATGAAAAACACAGATTCTCCCACTACATATTTAATCTCAGTGTAAAGTAATATAATCCCGGTTTCCACAAACCTCATCTGTTCAAAGCTGGAGGGAATGATCCAACAACATTCTCATTTCTTTTAATTTCCATATTTTTTGCTTAAATATTTATTTGAATGACAGAATTTTTCTCCTGCCCCCCCCCCCCCCCCCCCCCTTCTCTATGCTTCCTTAGCTGGTACCTGTCCGATGACCTCTCCTCCCACAGTGTGATGCGTCATGGCTCCGGTGCTGAGTGGAGTGTGGTGGGGACCGGAGGCCAGCGTCATCGGGTCGGGGGCAGCAACCGCTACTGGGGTGGCATCGTGGTTGGGCAATGAGCAGCTGGTTCTGGTTGTCACCCTCAGCACCCTCACTGCCCTGCTGCTGGTCTCTGTGCTGCTGCTGCTGTGTGCGAGCTGTCAGGGGTACGCGGCCATCACACACACACACACACACACACACACACAAACCAGAACAGTAATGGCCGATATTATTGTTGTTCTAGGAAGCTCACATATCTCGAAACTGTAAGAAAACCCTGATGTGTGTTATGATAACAGTTTCCTGGTTTGTTTGGTTGGTTTGTTGTTTTTTTTTTTGTGGTAATAACACATGCTTCAGTGCTGTGCCTGCGATCTACACTGAATCTGCTGTTACTGGAAATGCCATCTGAGCATGGCAGTGCTGAAAATAGCAGAAATACCTTGGGAGGGCGCTCTTAGCTGCAGTAATTATAGGTGCAACAATGAGGAACAATACTTCTGAGGACATTAAAGAATGATCTCAGCTGTTCTGGCTTTGATACAACAATTATAAATATGTGTGCTGTCAAGAAAGGCCGTCCACAAAGTGACATGAATAAACACATACATAATGACACGAGAACATACAGACCCAAAGAACAGCTCATTAGTCAGCTCATTAGTGTGCATTGTTTCAGTGAGAGATGGCACAGTGGATGAAAATTTTGTTTTGGTTAACCACTCAGAGTATGAGGAAGACATTCATGGAATCTAAGTTTTGAACTAAAGAGCGATCTGTGAATCTGTTTGCTCTGTACTCCAAAATCCTTTGGGCTTGAACTTGGAACAGTGCAACGAAGACAATGCTAATGAAGTAACTTTAATTTGAAAGGTCAGATATTAAATCCAAACAACCACATCTGTTGTTGAGAATAGAAACCTTTGTGTTGTAATTGTTGTATATGTACAACTTACACATTGGCCACAGTTAATAAAGAATACACATAAAAAATATAGTGATGGCAATACAATACAACAGCTCTGCTAACTTTTTATGAAACTCCGAATGGTCAGGTTTCATTGGAAGTTTTGGAAATGTATAAATTCATCTAAGTGCTTATTAATGAGGTCAGAGGGAAGGTAGTGTGTATTCTTCCCTTTTACACACATGATGTGACAGACTAGTAGAAACATCTCCCAATAAAAGTTATTTTATTATATTTAAGGCCATCACTCATCACTGTGGTGGTAAAATATATGATTCTCTTATGATATTATTATTGCTTTTTAATATCATAGCAGAAAAGAGGCACTGAACATTGAACATCTGCCTTTTGTTTTTTTCTTTTAGGCAGAAGAAAGCCGCCAACGGACATTCAGCAGGAGACCATGACAACCTGATGAATGGAGTGAGTCGGACTTGAGGTTTTCCTTCCTTGCAGTTGGCTAGATTGTATATAAACCGCACAGTTTGAAGACGAATTAAAGTAATATTTGGACGGATACTCAGGAAACTCACAGATGGTGGCTCAGATGAAGAGGCTGCCACTGAAAATCCTTTTCTGTGTTTGGGTTTCCTGTTTCATGAAGTGCTTTCATGTGTGTGTGTTATCTGTGTGATGCAAACTGTTTTTTTTTTTGTTTTTTTTTGAGTCAGCTTACCACACAGTGTGACAGGCAGATGAGTAAGTACACCCACACATACACATTTGGCTGTCTCTAGACAAACAGAAAGATGGATGAGGTCAGGGGTCGGTGTTGCCGCAGAACTATAGGAAAAGCTCCAGCAACAAGGAGAAAAAAGAAAAAATTTGATCTGATTTGAGAGTTCTTGAGGCCTGGTTGAAACAAAATCACCCACGTATTGCTACAGATGGAAGCACACATAGCTGCACGCTGACGTAAAATCCTCATTATACCAGCATGTGACGCGTCTGTAATCAGGCGGTGTAATCACTGGTGAACGAGGCTATGCAGAGAACATCTCCACCCTGATGTCCTCTGACACAGAAACATCCCCTCCCTATGCCTCCTGACTGACAGGCAGCACTTGTCAGCAGGATGGTTCCTCAATTACAAGACGCTGCTGATGGCCAGGCAATTATTCCTGTAAAGAAAGTGCTTGTTGAAAATTCCAGTGATTGATAATATCAGTTATATGATTCACTGAAGAGAAAGAATTCAACTAAATTCAATGAGGTGAAGGGACAATGATATGGAAACACAACTGTATTATATATAATATTATTTTATATTCGGCACTGTTGACCTTTGCCCTCTATATATATGTAATAGTCATAAAGTGAACTCTCTCTGGTCATATATATACACTTCATGGATATAAACAGTAATAACCAAGTCCTATAATACAGATTATTCTGTAACCCAGCAGGATTTAAATGACAAATGCCTGGCTTACACGGACTAAGTGACATCCACTTATACTGTCATTCTCTCTGGGGCTTCTTGTGTGTGTCCGTGAGTGTGCACACGTGCGTGGGTATGTGTCATCCTGTGTGATTTCTTGTGGACATAAAGATTTCACTGAGCCTTTTTGCATTTGATGGATATCTTCAGCGTAACCTTTACGCAGTAGCAAATGTGGCGTGATTGGCTCGTTTCGGTAGGGGCCGATTTAAATGATGAACCGTGTCACTGGCTGACAGGTTAAATGGGGGTTTTTGTCTTTGTGGATGGGTAGATTAGCTCCTCCTCTCTCACCCACAGTCAGTCTGGCTCTCTGTCTATGGCCACATCCTATCACCTCTCACACCTCCTCTCTGCCCATACACTGCATCAGGAATTACTTTGTTTTCGACCTCGTGGATGTAAATTGAATTAAACGTTCTATTCGTTCCTAACCCATTGCATGAAATCCCTACAACCCATATCTTGTTAGGTTCAGCTATGAAAAAGATACATATGTACAGCCCCCTTTGTATCCTGAAGAAGTTAACCATCTTCATCCAACGAAAACATTAGAGACACTGGGGCCATAAAATAGTTAAAGATTACATCATAGGCACGGAGAGCTGTGGCATCGGATGACCACTGGGTGGCAACATGGAGCTTCTAATGCACAACCTCACTGCTCACACAGGAGGAAAACAACAAACCTAAACAAAGAGCACCTTGAATTAGAGCAGTCAATATTTTTTCAGCTCGACAAGCTGTTAGCAGCAGGTGACAGTCTGATGCCTTTCACGATGGAAACAGGATACTCAGAGTTTAAAGTGGATGCCGACAAAATCCTGCCTCATTTTGACAGCGGCTGAGCATTAGTATTCTGTCTTTCCAGTGACTATTAATTTGAATTAATGTGATTGTTGATTTGGGTGTGTGCTCACTGTTACAGCTGATTACACTCTGATCAAACCGGATTTTTGCACCAGTTCACCTACACTTTGATTAGAAGTGCAGGGTTCGCCTTATGATGTTGCAAATATGGAAACAGCCTTCAATTTGTGGACGTAGATGAGATATCTCTGCTCAAGTGTCCTTGAGCAACACTGAATCCCTGCCAGCTTCAGGGTTTTTGTTGTGTAGCTCTGACTCTCCTGCTGAGGGAGGCAGACAACCTTGCGAGTACCTACAAAGTACAGTCTTCTCTGTTTTGTTTTTCATGTTATTCGTGAGTCTGTCGTTTTACCCTTCTCTGTTGAACTGCTAGCTTTAATGCATCAAGTTAATAAATGAATGTGAGAAAAATGAGAAGTAAAGTGAGGAGAGCTCAGCCTGCACCAGCCAACCATCACTTAGAATAAGTCATAAAGCGGTTTTGTTTTTTTATGCATACAAAAATGACAAAATCTTTAGATATCTTTTCTTAATGGGTATAAATACGCTTAATGAATATAACTGAGCATGCATAACATACTAATGAACTAAATGTAAACAATACTGATTAGTACATTAGTAAAGCTAGGAAAAGCAGGGAAGTGTGAAAACTGTCATCGGTTTTGCAAATATGAAAGTGGTCCCAAAATCTTGGGAAAATAATGTTCCAAGCATATTCCAATCTGCTGCCAGTGGCTTTTGGATAGCACAGAGGTGTGAAAGTTATCTTGTGCACTCTGACAAGCACAGATGGATTCCTCTTGCCTCCAGGAATAGGACACCAGAAAAAGTCTTGGTGTGTAATTTTGTGTGCACCTTTATTTTGACAGCACTGCCTGTAGGTTGTGCAACCCAGCAGTGGCTAACACCTTGTTCCTTGTTGTGCAGGTCTCAGAGAGAGAGACAATAAGCCAATCAGCAGACAGTCCAGCAACGGATTTGGCAGTCAGCACCTCACACAATGGTCCTTTAACCAGTGGTACAAGTAAGCCAATATATTTTATCTTAACAACTGACTGTGAAGTTAGCTATCTTATCTACACTTTCTGCTCTCCAATTGGTTGTAAAAGTCAAGTGCATGATAATAAAAATTGCTTGACAGCTGTTGTTATCCAACATTCATCTTCAACCGCTTATTCGTTTCTGGGTCGCATGTTATCCAACATTGTTTTCTAATAAGCATTATTTATTTTGTTTGGATAGATAATGGAAATTGTATAACGTCTTGGGTCAATGCTAAATATTCATTTTGGTCTCATAAATCGCACTCTAGACGCCAAAGTGAAGGTGGTTTCTCTCACCCTCACTCATTTGTCCTATTTTGCACTGTAGTCCTCACAGACACACAGGACACCAGTCCCCAGCCATCGGAGGAAATGCTTTCCAGCCAATCAGAGCTCAGGTCCTCCAAGTGTCCTCAGGATCGTGAGCTTCCCAGCATCCCTCCCAACAATGCCCTCATCGGGGACGGACCCCCAGCCACAGGGGACAGCACCTATGAGGTCACAATCACATTTTAGCTTTCACTTAGCCTGAACATGGTGGTAGAGGAGATTGAAACTTTGATTGGTTGGCCGCTTGACTGAGTGACTGATTGGTTGATTGATTGAGCTGAGAGTCAAACTACAGATGGTAAAGAGGTTGATGGATTGTTTTAATTTCCAGTAAGAGAGTAATGACTTAAATACATGTAGCTTATTTAAATACATTAAAGAATCCAATGTGTGTATCTGTTCTCCAGGTGGTGAAGGAGATGGCTGTGGCGTCCCGGGACGTCAGCGTTGAAGACTCTTTGTACGAGACAGTCAAGGAACTGAAAGACCACCCCGCCCAGCTTGGCCTCCCCAACGGTACCCTCGAGCTGAGCCCTAAGGAACCTCCCCATCACCCCCCTCCCCTCCTCAATGGCCACATCAGCCCCTCCACTCCCGAGCGGGGGCCACTATGCGCAGGGGTGGAGTACGCCTCTGTGGACCTGAATAAGAAGAGCCGCCACAGTGCTGACATGGAGGCCAAAAGGCGCTCTGATAACACTGCCACGCCTTCTCGTCGGTCTCTGGAGGAACCAGAGGAGGACTTACCTCCACCGGTGCCAGAGAAAGTTCTGGATGAAAACGACAACCAGCCAGTGGTGATGAATGGGCTGGCTGGAGCTGGGCTGCACAATGGAGAGGTGAGGAGTGTGCGTGTGTGTGTTTGTGTGGACCTGACACCTGTAGATCTTTGTGCAAAAGACCTACAGGTGTCAGGCCACACACTCGCTGCTAAGTGTGACACCGCACTACGTTCTGGTTTGGTTTGACATGAATGGAGGTTGATGAACAAACTTTTACTGGCCAATGAACCACCTTTTCCTGTTTAATGCAACATCATCTTACAACACTTGGTAGTTTTTGGTTGAGCCACACTCTGTTGTGTTGTACTTGTATTTGAGTTATATACAGAAATTAGTTCACATTAGTGCAAAAAATGCGAACAAATTACCTAAATGCATTGCAAACTAGAATTTATCTCAGATACCCACATATTAGAATATTGGCCTTCATTGTTCATCCGTCATAATATTATTTTATGTTCAACAAACAGAGGAATGAGATGTGTAATTGTTAGTTGTATGCAAACTGTTTCAGATTTCAGGTAGCTAATCAAGGTTTTTTTGCCAGCTTTTCAAGCAACAAGCTTAAAAAGTATTTCATATTTATATAAGTCTCACAAAAGGTCATTGTAATGTCTCAGTACCTTGCAACATCCTCATAATCCAGTGTGTTCCCATTTAAATTTGAGGTTGGTCATCTGCTCAGGAACAGCCAATGTAACCAACGAGAGACAATGGAGAACAAAGAAAAGGGGCGATGTGTCTCCCACACAATTATCATCTGCTAAGCTGCTAGTTCAGTGCTGCTTTAGGGAGAGTGACAGACTGAAGGGAGAAATTTGAGAAAGAGAGAGAAAACGGTGTAAGAGTGAGTGAATGAGAGGAGAATGAAAATGGGCTCTCGAGAGGCAGGATGGGAGAAAGTAATAGATGAAACAGAGATAGTGACAGAGGGATGATGGGAGATTGATAAAAAAAAAAAACTGCGGAAAGGACCGGGAGACGTGAAGGGTGAGCGAAAGGGAGATTCAAGTGTGAGAGACAGTGAGTGAAAGAAAGGAAACCCAGCGGCATAAAAATGAAGCCATCTGGAGTAAAGATGAGCGTGTCAAAAAGAAAGAAGGATGATGAAGAAGAAACGGTATTGAGCAGAGAAGAAAAATGGTGAGAGATGTTAGCGGGGGGAAAAAAAGTGTAAAATAAAGGAGCACAGAGGTAGAGGAGAAAAGCAGTTCGGTGTTATGTGGAGAACACAACGGAGCTGCTGCTTCTGCTGCTCACAGCATGCTTTCTTCCACATGCAGAGATCCATCGGAGAGACACACACACACACACAAACAAGCCAACAAAATAACACACTCTGAGCTTGAAACCTATTGCATCAGGCTGATGGAAGCTGACAATTGCATGAAGCTAGACAACACATTGGTAAACTGACACAAAATTGCTTGAAGTAGCGACTGCTCTCACACACACACACACACACACACACATACACACGCACACACATTTAACCACACATTTAACCACACATACTGTATCTCTAAAGACGGCAGTGTCTGTCCCCCACCTTGATCCAGAGAGGATTGCTGTAATGTTTGGCAAAGAGATCCGGGTATGCCAAGGTTGAAAATGATCTTGATCCATTGATTTTTGTCTTTTTCTCTAGCGTCCATCTGAGTTTTTTGAGTTAGATTTTCCAACAACTTTTGGACAGTGCCATCAGTTTTTCTCAAACCTTTATGCTCATTGAAGGATGCTTTAAAACAACCTTTGTTGAGGTCTGTGTGCAGCTTAGTGTGTGGATGGTAACATTTATCTAAATGTTAAATCCAAAATTCACTGTGCCTGAGAAACTGCTGGCTGATGCTGACGTTTAGGCCATCATTCCTCTACTGGCTGTAATCCCAGATGTGGTTTGTGCATTAACCAAACTGTATATTGTAGGTATTCATCACATTTTACACTGACATCCTGGTTCAGTTTGGACCTTCAGTAGATGCTGTAGCTGTGAGTGCAGCTCACAGTTTTCTAGTTTTCTAGTATAATGAGGGATTATTAGAAATCATTGTTTTTCCTTCAGACACTATTTCAGATCATCTCGCTGGTGTGTTTGTCTGTCTGCGCCTTTTGTATCCTGACAAACTTTATTTTACTAGCTAGTTGGGGTTAAACCTGTTTAAGAGATAAAACGTAATTATACATGACGACACCTTGATCTGCAAAGCGACAATATATGCTGAAAAACATTCAGTTATGTATTTAGTCTAGTCAGCGTTAATGCTGTTATTTCTCTCTAGCCCCCCTTATTACACAAACACACAGATGTGTGTGAGTTTATATATGTTTTGGTACACGTGGACTCCCTGGGGCTGATCGAAGGTTAACCCTCCATGTTCCTGGCTCCCTGTGGTTTAAGACGTGTATGACCGGGACCCGTTGGTGATTTGTCTTGTCAAAGCAAGTGTGTGTATGTGTGTCTGAGCGTAGTGAGCACCAGCTGGCCTCCATCACTATGGCAGTTAGTCTGGCTTCATGATGGATGATATGGGCAGATACGCTCTCTCCATTTCTGTCTCTGACTCACACACACATGCACACACACACACACGCAGAGACGTGCACGCACATACACACATACACTGGGGTGCTTGTATATAAATGTCTGAAAGGAATCCCTTCCAGTGGCAGACCAGTAATCGCTGCTCACAAACACACATGCATGCACAAACGCAGGTTTTCTCGCATATACACATTTTTAGCATGTGTACATCTGGTTTCTAGTTTAACATTTCACTGCAGACACATACACACACACACACACACACTTACCCGTGTTTGGTGACCTTTTATTCACAGCTTCTCTGATCCTGTGCAGTTGTACAGTTATTGAACCGTCATAAACAGCGGTAACACTTGTTTGCACTCATTTGACTGTGTCGCCTGTGGGCTTTTCATATGAGGTGCAGGAAATGAATTTGACCCAGCCAATGGACCATAGGGATATAGACTGGGCACGCTGTGCAGTTAAACTGTGATGTTTAGCTCGTCTATGAGCTGCCTATTCGAATCCAGACTGTATCCCGAGTATTCAATATACCTATTTGGTGTATACACTGTTTGGATTTGCATGTGCAACTCAAGGAACACTGATAATCTGAGTTGAGATATTAATACACATTTGTATGCGTGTGTGTCAACATGCATGTCAGCATGACTGACACACTGACACCTGAGCTGGCCATCTTCTGAGGCGACTGTAATCAGCTTACTGTCATGCGTGTATGTCCTGCATGTCATTGTATCTTTCACATACACATAAACACATTGCTATAATCTTGTCTTACACACATGCAAACACATTGCATCCCATTGTAGCTTGTCAGAATATTAATTTCCTGGTTGTAATGTCTTAACGTGTACTGCTACAAAACAAACACCCAGTGCGTAGACACATACTTATGTAATTTGAATATGTATTTCATTGAGTGAATGGAAATCCCTGTTTCATACTCACTGATGCTTGAACCAATAATAAGAAGGGGGAAATTAGAGGGCGTGAGGACTGGGGTCAATCACCTGCGTCCATGCTTCACAGAAAGTCTCCCATTAGGTGAGTGCGTAATTGGCCAGATAATGAAAGTAAAATGAATAGGCATTGGCTTCCCGGCGTCTTCAAATATTTGTGAACCATGATTAACAATTTTGTAGAAAATATCAGAGAAGCGTGTTTCCACATGAAGATAATAAGACACATGGCGGGGGCAGGCAGTTTTGTCTACTATCTCAGTCTGCAGTTTATCATTTAGTACAGTGGAGGATCTAGAGATGTGACCTTGATGGGCACCAAGTGCTATGGCTCAACAAGTGAACAGCTTTGCCTGCCCCTTTTTTTTGAAATGCATCAACAATAACCTTGGTACTGCTAACCAAGGACTTCATGAATCTAAATGTATTCCTTTCATCAAGTGAGAAAAGAACTCAAAAAGCAATGTCGGCTCTCCAGGGAAGTGCATGAAAATATCACGTTTTATGCAGTATTTAGTCAGTGGTGGCAGCGCTATTGAGGTTCCAGTTAGACTCCTGAAATGTTTGGCATTGCTGTCAGATGTGCTTTGTTGATTAATGGCTCCCTCGTCGATCATCAGGTGAGGCAGACAGAAGCTGCGGACGAAAACGTCACACTCTCTGTCACTGCCTATTGATTTTCACTCAATAATTTTCTTAATGAATGGGTAGTTATAAAAATAAGCTATACATCCATCGCGGCCAAAATGCCAAGAGCAGAGCCTGTTTTTCCTCAAGTTCAAGTTATTGATTTCTCACTGAGCACTCTCTTAAGGCATTCAGTGGTTTTCCACTGGTGCTTTTGCTTTTGAGAAATGATCGATCGTTTTCTTGCATGTTTTAGGTATGCAGATCAATTAGAACTGCAACTACACTTTAATTGCATTTTCCTGAAAGTATTGGTTTCTGTTACATCTTACTTCTTTTGTTTATAAGAAAAAGAAGCGTTTAAATTTTATCGATTGCCTCTTTTACATTTTTGCAAATTAAAATTTTTCCAACAGGACGATGCCACATAATTCCTTTTGTTGAAGCTTTGGGAATATCTTGAACATCTGATTCTGCATTCAGTCTTGTGCACAGGCTGCCATATCTAAATTTATCTTTTTGTCCTTTTCTTCTCCAGTTACACTCCCCTCTGTCTCCTGCACCAGGGTTCGACAACCACATTCTGTCAGACAATGAGGTAAGTGTGTGTTAAACTCCCTTATTCCCTAGTCGACATCACTTAACACTGTGAATGCCAAAGCTCCAACTACCAGAAAGATTAGACAAAAAAAAAGTGGAAACTGGTAGACTAGTCACAGAGACATCACAGAATATGCTACGAGCAAAAACCCGGCAGGAGGATTTTGATAAGAGCGCGATGACGGTTTCTTTTTGTGCTCTCATTCCTGTTATCTCATTAAATGTAATTATATTCACCACAATTTCAGGCAGTAACCCAAAACAAAGGCAATTCACATAAACAGCTTGTCTTTTCTTTGTCCTTCAGTCAGCCGTGTACTCCACAGTCAACAAAACAAACTGTGATGATGCGGTAAATGAGGAAGACAAAGAGCATGACTACAGCAGCATCGCGGAGATCAAAGGTCTGGTCCCCGCCTCTTCTTCCAATGACCTGTATGCCACTGTCCGAGATATCTACACCCAGCCCGACGAGGCCAGGCCCGAAGAAGATGCGGTGTTGGACAGCACAGATCCGGGCTACGAAACCATCCGCATCCCAAAAACTGGTAGCCCGGGTGATGACCACAGGGCTGGGCCAGAGGTGGATGGGTCAGACGCTGCCAAAGCAGAGCCTGACTATGAGAGCGTTGGGGAATTGGGTCTGGGCCGGGAAATGTCGCGCCTCTGAGTTTTTCCTCATCGTCGCCATCCTCGTCCGTGGCAGTATTGGTTGAAGCCTTGTATTTGACACATCTCACAGACATTCCTGCAGTGCTTCGATTCTGTTACCGAGCATGCTTTTGGTACATGACTTGGGGAAAAGAGCAGAAAACGGCTCACCACACAGCATCCATCATCCATGCATGAGTGTTCATTTTACAGCTTGGGTACGGTTCATATCTGAACTTTCAATATATCACGCAGGGTCAATGTCATTGGTACTGTTAGGCCTGCTAGAAAATGAAGGGTAGTACCTCAGCCTGTGCATTAATCATGTGGACGATCGCACTTTGGATCATCATTTTTTCATCATTGCTGGCAATACATATCACGAACATCGATTGAGAACAATATCAAATGTTTTATCACAACACACGCAGCATCTCAAGCGTTAGCTGAGGACACCATATGCCTGTGGTATATAAATCTCAAGAATTCAGTGCCATATACTCAAGAAATTCCTGTACTTACTGTAGATATGAAGGGAACATGATTTGTACGCTCCATCTGCAGCTGCAAGTGACTTTAGCCACTTCCAGGTAACTCAGTGTCATCTTGTAAGAATGTGTCAGGTTGTATTTCGAGGCTGTTCCTTGTCAGGTTGGTAACAACTACACTGAGCATTCTCGGCTTAAAATTTCTGTGAATGGGAACCCAGCATGGAGTGCAAAAGCCAGTCTTTGACCAAACAGTAAGTCAACTCAAACACATTTAACCATCATATGATGGTTAAGGCATCAAATAGAAATGATTATTCTTGGATTATATCATTCATATCCTTATGTTGAGACTGATCACTACAAAGGTATGAGTTTAACATGCTATGCCCAGTCAGTCATCTGTGGAACCAAAATGGAAACAAGCGCTTAGAGAAACAAAGTCGAGCACACAGTTCCACAATATTCTTTTAATAGAGTTTTCTAGACAAGTTACAGTCCATGTCTACATTTTCTTTTTGTGAAATTCATATTTATTTGAAAATGCATATTGCTGTGTAATTGTGAAGTGTTTCAAAATATGTCTGTGAAAGAAAAGTAAATAGGGTTTTATAGAAGTTTCTAGCATTTTTATCAAAAATGAAAATGACCCGTGAGAAAATGGTGGTTGTAAAGGTACGTTCTCCCCCGACTTTGTAAAGAAAACATTGCTTAAAGAATATACACAATGAGACCATGTTTTCCTTTTTTATTTTTCGAAGTGGTCAGTACAACCTCAAAAGACTTGTAATGTGACAAAGTGACACATATTTGTATTATTAATGCTGAAGTTATAGATAAATTTGGTTTTAATGCTTTTTGAGCCTACTCTTGGTACAGTATACAGTCTTCAGTTGGCATCCTGATTATTTTAAAGCACAAGGTTTAATATAAAGGTACTACATTTATATACAGCTTATCAAAAGCATCATTGTAATTGATGTAAATCAGATCTCTGCACAATTTAAATGTCTAATGTTTTTTTTGACTCGCCAGTAGCACTCTGAAGAAAAACATATCTGTCTGTTTGTAGCTTGTACTGACGACATGCCAACAAAGGCTTGTATATAGTTAGAGCACTATTTTAACCATTGTTTGCTGGAAGTTTTATGTAAGCTTTTACTTATTTGTACAATGTTCAGAGTGGTAAAAGTTTAGGATGTCTGTTAAGAGCACTGATTACACTGTTTGCCTGCCTTGTTTAAAGGAAAACAGAAACCCTCTTGTCCAAATGCTTTTTGCCTTGTAATGTAACTCAGATTTGTCAAATTGCTTTTGAGTTCCGAGAAGCAGTAACCAATCACGTGTCAAAGACATGGTACAATGTTTTGGTACATTTTAAGAGACATTAAGTATGGTACTTTTATTTCTTTTTTAAACAGAATTATTGTTTAAATAATGCGGTTTGATTTTCACTTTCAAATCATCAGAGTTGTCATCATCAGTGTTTTTTTTTTTCTGTAATCGTACTCTGCTATGCTATCCCCCATTTTTGCAGAGCAATTGGTGTCATCTGCTTCAGCTCATCAGTATATTACAGGACAGTATTGGTTCATGTTTCGTGAAGCTGTGCAGGAGCTTGTTGGTGGTTCAGACAAAGAGAGGCAGCCCTCAATGATTGCTATTAGATTCATAAATGTTGTCATATATTCGAAATGCTGTTGCATTTCCCAGCAACGCTACAGTGAAAGAATATTGACTGCAATTAGTTTTTGAATAAAGGCAGGTATGTGAAGTTATGAACATCTCTGAAAATAGTTCATTTTCTGTGTTATTTAAGCTCCCATATGACCCTTTGAGTATATGGTTTCTACCAAGAGACACAGTTGTGTATCAGGGTGGTTCCATTATTTAAATATAATATAATGGTTTTCACAGAATGCTATAAATGTTCTCTAAGGAAATGATCTGTCAAATGGAAATGCTTTAGTGCCAAATCTAATCAGGCCAGCACACACACACACACAGACACAAACGCACTGTTAATAGATACTTACCTAAAATCCCATTCATTCCTGCTGTCTAGGTCATATAAACATGCCCATTCCCCCTCAGGGAATGGGGGTGCAAGGGTCAGAGATGCTCCTTTGCAGGCTCCCCTTCAGCTCCACTACTCCTGTAATGAGAACATTTGCCCCCCCCCCCCCTTCCACCAACAACCAGCAGACAACTCTATAGTGACACCCGCTTTTGATCACAGCACAAAGCCTGTTTTGGCAGTTATGGCCACATCTGTTACTCCACGCTGTCCGGTTTCCATTCTCTGCATGTAAATATTTTATGACATGAATTGTTCCATTAAAATATATATATAATACATTGTGTCATTGTGTCTTTTTATGCTCTGGGGTACTGTCATGTAGAAAGATTATAAGCGTCATATAATTTTGTTAAAAAACATTACGTCCGACATTAATTTGCCATTTGTTATGGCGATAATACTTGAATATTCACTCTGCTACACTGGCAATGTCACCATGCCTGCTAGTAAACTTGATTTATCAAAGCATTGTGAACTTTTAAATTCATGCTTATCAGATTTTTTTAATTTAATTGAAATTTTTTTCCCAGGAAGCAAGAACTTGTGTGACATGGTGTGATCACACTTTAGCTTGTTTAGTGCAATCACTTTGCCTGCCATGGGGGTTGTTATTTGTGTTAGTTAAAAAAAAAAAAAGTATAAAATACAAAAAAACATATGACTGCTGGCTTCCTGCTGTGATTATCTTTAGGCATTAAGCAAGGGTCCAGCATTATTTGTCTTCGCCAGGGACAGGCTGAGCAGGTTTGATGGTGGTTGGACCTTGATCATCCCAGCACTTCTAGTGATGTGGTGTGTAAAAAGCGACGATGAACCCGTGAGAAACAAAATAACCTGTTGTGTTTACATTCACGACATCAGGCAAGTTGCAGCCGGAAATGAGGCCTCATGCATCAACACGAAATCTGACCGTAGATCCACATTTCCTCTTCCCTCCACCTGTCATGCCGTATCCCTCCTCACTTCCACTCCATCCTTGTGTCTTTGGTTTTGAACAGAGCTTCCTCCCGGGGAGCGGTGGGGGCTTGTGGAGGCGTGTGCTTCGGCGGCCAATTGCGGGCGGCCTCTGCCGCCGGACCGCACATGTTTACAGGCAGCATTCCGCCGGTAGAGACGGCGCTCGGCCGGAGCCGCACGCCGGACTGGATAATCCGGCGTGCGGAGCCGGAGTCACCCGCCGGGCCTGCTTTGAGCTCCTTCCGCCCTCTGCGGGGGGACGGCGCCGTGCCGGGGTCGTGGGAGGTGAAACTTTTCGACGCATTTGCTTGCAGCCTTCTGCGCCAGAGTGTTTTCTTTATCTCCAAAAGGCCGAAAGTTTTTGAAATCGCGCACCGGTGTCCCCTCGGCTCCGGTGCCGGCCGGTAGCCCGGGTTTTCCCGCCGCCCGCCGAGCTCGCAGGGAGCAGGGGGGAAAACAAACAGGTCGATCGGAGGAAGAGAGGCAGCCGGTCGGATGTGGAGGCTGCTCAGCGGCGAGTGAATCATTTTCATGTTGTCGGCATTAGTCGGTGCTAATTCGGGCTTCTCCCCTCCGTCCTCGGTGCTCTCGGACGCGGTTTATTTAGGACGCACTTGGCGGCTCTCGCCCTCCGAGCATGTTGCCGCTTCCTAACATTTGGTCAGGGCTGTCGGAGCGCTCGGTCTACCCGCTGCGGTTTTGTGTTTCTCTCGACGTTGTTTATCGGTTGTAACTCGACGTTTTCATGATTTAAGCCCACTGACTTCACCGAGACACTTCCAGACATGCATACGAGGCGTTTGGTGAAACGGTCGATCCTCGGCAGCCGCGTTTATGCGCCGAGCCCGACCGGGGACGGAGCCCCGGTGACAGGAGTGGTCCAGGCTGTCAAGCAGGAAAACAGGGACGTCTCGGCGGCGGGAGTCCGGCGCAGCGTCTACACGGTGCTCATGCAAGACGGGAGCCTGAAGGAGTTCACCGAGGAGGAGATAGCCGCCGGCTTCAACCACACTGCGGCCAAAGGACCGCTGAAATCCAGCCTGAAGGTGAGTGCGGGAGCGCCCCGGGTGGCCGGTCGGTCGGCCGGCCGGCGGGCGGGCAGGCGGCGCCTGACTGTTTTTGTTGTGCGGTGTTTTGCAGCGTTTAACCGCTTCCTGCACGGAGCGGATTTAACACTGCTGCTGCTGCCGCTGATGGCAAAATATAAGCATCCGGCATGAACCAGCATCAAACCAGAATAGACGTAATTCAGATACCGGTGCATATTGCACAAAATAGCGGGCTGTCATGACATTTGGCGACATTAGATATGTGGGACAAAGGGCTTGATAGGGCCTGCGCAATGTTTGTGTGGGCTAGTGGGTGGGTAAGCTGATGCAAACAAACACACTGTGACTGCAGCGTTTGGACTGATGCAAAAATCTGGTCCTCTTCTGCACATTGGGATTCATGATCACATTTGTTTTTGGATCATTTTGTGCACGCTGTCTGTAATCAAACATTTGCATTCAAAGAATGGGCTTGTTTTTTAATCTCCGTTCCTCGATAATAATGGCCTGACAACCAGATGACTGTTAAATGGCTTTATGTGAGATCATTCTGCACAACAGGAACAGTATTGCTTAACAAAGGTTAAAAATAGTTGCTCTGGTCGTCCTGGGCCTTTAGAGCCAGAATAGAAAGTTTCAGCGATGTCCAAATCCGTGGTCGTGATATAGGCCCAATTTGCGGTGACCAAATTGCGTCCACAACCACCTTGTTTACTTTTACTGTCACATTGCCTTAGATAAAGATTGTGAAGGGGAGCAAAGCCAATGCTTTTCTTTTTTTGCTTGGATCAATAAATAAATACAGAAAGACATAAAAAAACAAACAAACAAAAAAAAACCAAACACTTTCTGGCAAGGGAGAAGTATTTTTTCAGTCCTTTTTATAGTGAGGGAGTGACTGAGGAATGCCTGTGACTGAATAACGGTTTGTTTATAGTCTGATTTAGATTTATTTTCACTGGGGTGGTTTTGTGCTTTCTTGCACATGTTTATGTGTGGTGCTTCGATTTGTCACTGATAAAAACAGATTGCATGCTGTAATCTTATTTGTTATGAGAATATATTCCACGCTGGAAATGTTCATCCACTGTTTGTTACACACAAGTCAGACTGCTCTCATTTCCTGAATGTAAATATCAGATGTAAAGGAAGCGTATGTTAATTTACATATTTGGCAGCTACACTGAAATTCTCTACTGTGTGAAATGCTTGTAAATCTTCAATAAAGTTTAAACTGTGATCAAGACCTCATACTAACATGTCATATCCTAACTAAGTGGAATGTAACAACACTGCATTGAGACTTGTCAGAACTGCTAGTGATCTGGAATGCAGTGTAAACTTTGGTTTTCTTGTTTTGCATTTGCCCATTTTGTGTATGCAATGCCGCACTCCACAAAAGATGTTGTGCAATGCTGTTCTAGTCAGCGGTGTAGACTGGAGGAGTGCAGCCGAGGCTGGGAGCGTGGTCGTGTCAGCACAATGGTCAAGTCTCTTCCAGCACGACTCAATTCCTGCTGAGGTCGAAAACAAGCCATAAAATCAGGAGGAGGGGTCTGCTCTGTGTGTGTGTGTGCGTGTGTGATTTAGTCTGTCTGTGAGCATGCACACCATAAACATGTGTATCCATGTTGCTTGTTGTGTAGTAGTGTGCAGTAGCATAGATGGTGCTCTCTCTCCCACATGCACATTTGTATGTTAAATGAGTGGGGAGAATACTATACATTTTGCAGTGGGGGTTTGTTTGTGAGGGCAGATTGCCCCATTTGAGCCACAGCTGTACAGCCAACAAAGCAGGCACCCCCGTCTTAGCAACGGGTGGCATGCCCCAAAGAAGCTGGATGCTTGGCTCATTGCCCGGTATGGCAAAAGATTGACCCCTGTTCTTGGGTAGAGGGTGGGGGCATCAGCTTGCCACTTGTTGACTTGGTGATTTGTGTGTGTGTATTGTGTGAGCAGCATCACCCAGATTTCTCACTGCTAATAACCTGCCTTCACTTGTTTTTGTTTAGTTGGTGCTTTTGTTGTCAATGTTGTTTATGCTGCTCGTATGCCGACATGGGACTCAGTGAAGCAAGCTTGTTGACAGGAGCTGAGTGACTCTTTGTTCTGAAGCTGTGATTCCACGCAGGCCGGCGTCTGCTGTCCTTATTGGTTGACTGAGCAGCGTGAGTGTGAAGCGCAGTGACCACAGGGTCAAGTCTGGATCCTGCTGCTTCCCCTATATTGACTTATGAGGCTTAAAAAATACAAATTTGCTGTCCCTTTTTATCAATCTTGCACTCGTGCATGTCTTTGTGTCATAGGAAATGGCTCTGCATGCAAAATAACTTACTCTATCACACTGAAAGGAGACAAAGTTAGGCTGAATGATTCAGGAAAAAATAATATGTTTTTTCTGACCAGTATTGCATTTGTAGTTCAAGATTAAGATTAAGGCCTGTGGACGGTTTTGAACAAGATATGGTTGTTTTAGTCATTTTCTTTTTGTTTCAGTCACAAATGTATCTATTATCCATTAAAAACAGTCAGCTTGTATGTGAATCAGCTGTTTTAATCCAAATATTCCTACCAGTTTAACGTATGGCATATTTCCCAGGTAGTATAATTTACTTAAGTTTATAGTTGAATTGACAACATTAGCATCAGGTGTTTAGAGTAATACAGGGAGCTATTGTTAACTAACTGGTCGATACAGGTGAGGATAACGACACTAATCTTAATAGCTTCTTTCACAGTTTTAAAATGACACTTTCTCAGCTTTGATATAAAACCATGTCATTCATTATTTCACACTGTGTCAATGCAGTGTTAAACTATCAATTAATCATTAAGCTCTCTAACTGTGGTCATGTTCACTAGATGGTCCAATACAAATACTTCCCAGGGACAACATGAACCACATGAGCCAAAAGATAAGGTCTGATATTTTAGCATTCTATCAAGGGATGTGCACTTCCAGCAAAAATGCCATTTGATTGTTGCCATTAACTATTTGACTTTTAATCAACAATTGCCCACTCGACACACGTTGCATACGTGCAACATGCACGCCAGTTTTCACGCAGGCAAATCACATTTTACAACTGAATTTGATATGCCTCACAATTTCTCGGCTCCGTGAAATGTCGTTATTCATAAGCCAGGTGAAAGGAAGAAATTGCCATTAGTTTTATCCGATAGGTACACTCGTCAGACACACAACACCTAATCTTCTCAGAGACAATGTAATCCATCTTGTTTCACTCAAGCCTGTGTTTTCAAAGAACATTTTGCTTGCTGCTGAGCATTTGTGCAAACAGCATCTGTCATGAGTGTACTGGACACTGGTCAATTCTGGTGTTGTTTTTTTTTTTTAATTGTTATTATTATTTTTTATTCTTAAGACTCATTAATCTAAGCTAATTGTTCCCTTTGTGTCCGTATGTGTGTGTGTGTGTGTGCGTGAATGTGTGGGTAGGTGCATGAAGGTATTCATGTGCCTTTTTTTTTTTACAGTCAAGCCTAATCATGTTACAGTGCTTTGAGATAATGATCTAAATCACACACTCAAACATAGAAACACATATACTGGGCAGCCTGTCACAGCCGTCAACGCTCTGTTGGCGTGGGCAGCAGTGTGTGTCACTCTGGCTGTGTTTTGGCCTTTTCTCAGTGTGTTTTTAAGAACCTGATGGCTTTAGTTACCTACAGAAATGTGTGTGTGTGTGTGTGTGTGTGTGTGTGTGTGTGTGTGTGTGTGTGTGTGCGCGCGTAGGTGCATGCAGGTATTCATGTGCTGAAGCATGCCGTTTGTTGCTGTTGTGTAAGAGTAGTGATTCAGTTTTTTTCCCCATTTCGACAGGTAGACGTTTGCAGAGTAGTGTGATAGGAAAAAATATTTTCTTTTGTTGTTGTGTGTGTCAGTTAATGATAACCGTGTGTGAGAACTAGAATATTATCTCTTGTGTTGTGCAGTATTTCTCTATGGAATCTCTTTTTTTTGTCTTTATAAGCAGCTTTATGTGGAGGGATGAAACTCAAACATGAGACCCAGCAAAAGGTGTTCAGTAGTGGCCCATGAAAAAAAAAAAAAAGGCTCACACAAAATGCTTCTCTTTGACTTTTCAGAAACATTAGATCGAGTTTAAATGGCAGACTTCACTAACAACAGTTTTGTGACACAGGGTTCTTGAACTTTCTGGCTACAAAGTGCTGTAAATTTTACAAGATCACCAGGAAATGTGGTATATCGTGTCTAAAATTATGCTGATGTGAAACTAGGGGTGACTGTGGTTGTGCAAGCACTGACTTCAGCCTGCTGGGGATAAAAAATAGACTTTCAGTCTTCTTCCCCCTTCCCTCTTCCTCATCCCTAGTGTATTGCTTTGCTTCTTTGTGTATTGCTGCCCCAAACTGTCAGCCAGTGGAATAGCATGCTCTGAATGTGTTACATGCAATGTGCCACAGCACCCATGTACATTCATTCATTCATTCATTCATTCATCCATCTTCTACCGCGCATCCGTTTCTGGCTCGCGGGGGATGCTGGAGCCAATCTCAGCTCACATTGGGCTAACCCTGGACAGGTCGCCAGTCTATCACAGAGCCCACACACAGAGACAAACAGCCACTCACACTTACAGTCAGACCTACGGACAATTTAGAATCAAAAATTAACCTAACCATGCATGTCTTTGGACGGTGGGAGGAAACCGGAGAACCCGGAGGAAACCCACGCAGGCACGGGGAGACCATGCAGGAACATCCAGGAACCAAACCCATGACCTTCTTGTTGGGGGCGCAATAGCGCCGCCACCGTGCTGCCCAGCACCCATGTTTTTGTGCATAGTACCAACTGTACAGCTTTTATCCTTTTTATGAGTTTCTAACATTCTTGAACTTATACATTTTGAGCAAATGACACCATGCAAGCGTTTTTGTTCATGGCCCATTTGAGGATTCTCATCATCAAATTTGCAACAGGAACTAAAAAAGTGTGTTCATTTTTGACTTCATCCAATTTATTTTGGAATGGTGTAAGATGCTTAATTTTTTTCATCAGCAATATTTAGTTTATAAGATTTTAGCAGCCAGATTCAGAGCCCAGAAAATAACTTCTCACTAACTAATGCTGTCCTGGAAAAACTTTTCCATACACTGCAATATGTATGAGTGTTTAAATAAGCTATATATTGTAGTACTAGTCTTTGTTGTTCATGTTCATTATCCTAGGCTTTTTGGCACGACTTTCTATCAGCATTGGTCATGCCTTAACTCAACTTATTCTCCTCTGTGTTTCCCTTTCCAACAGAGCTCCAGTAATGGAGCTCCCCAGGGCCACAAGGTGGAGGGCGGATCCCACAGCCCAGAGGTGCTGGAGGAACAGCGGTTTGTGGACAGCAAGCGTGTTGGCCGGGACCCTGACACCCGATCAGTGTCTTTACTAGAGCAAAAACGCAAAGTGGTCTCCTCCAGCATTGATGTTCCTCATGCAAGGTAGGCCCTTGTGTGTTTGTGTGCACGATTGTCCGTGCAAGCCTGTTCTTTGACAGTGAGAGTGTGTTTCCTGTTGTAGGAGTTTGGTTCGAGGTCATAAATGCAGAGTTCATTGAAGGTGTAGAGTGTAGATATGTCATCTTTTAAGACTGTAAAAGCCATGCAACAACTATTCAAGGCCATGAGAGTCATAAGACAGTAAGTTGTTAGCTGCTTAACAGCAGTTTACTGAAGACTTCTGGCCTCATAGCCAAGATAAACACAAGAATAAAGATATGCTACATGCTTAGAATTCTTCGCTTTCATGGTTTATTGGAGATGGGGTAGATCGTTCCCTCTCACTTTCACTGACTCTTTACACTATATATAAAGAAACACACAAAGACAACTATTATTTTACAGTGGTTAGCAGAATTATAAATTCTGGTCCAATGTAGCTGGGCAATTTACCTTTAATAGGCAACATGGCGTGGCGTGTCTTCTAATAAAGAAACAACACTCCTTCAGGATTAGCTATGAGACACTAATATCTTGTAGAACCCTTTACTGTTATTGAACAACACTCCTCATTACTCATCTCTTGCTGCTGGATGAGATGTCAACTTGCAAAAAGTACAGTAAAAGTAGCCCATCTGAGCAACTTCATTACTGTGTCCTGAGTCCTACTTTAAATATAAAAGTTATTTGTTTGTCATTCATTGATTTGGTTCCCTCTTGTTTCCAATTAAGAGGAAAAATGTGTTTTTGAATTCAATCTATCACATGGAGTAGACAGCAGTTTCACATTTGTCCCAATATAATTACTTCCTTGCATAGGGATTGCAACAATATTGATATTTATATGCTTGTTGTGGAATGGCTTATTGATTACCTCATGGTCTTTCGATAAATTCAGCTTGTTGCCTTAGCTCAGGGATGACCACTTTATAAGCCAAGTTCCTTTTGGTCCCACAACTTAGGCCATGCAAAATCATGAAAGCCAGAGTCAATGCATGCATGAGCATTTGCCCTCATCATGCAGCAATTTTGATGTAATGATTGAGAGAAAGTTTGTTGCCAAAAATTGTCAAAGAAGAATTGTCAGCAGGAGTTCTTCCATAAGAAGAGAGCTTTATCTTCCACTGCCTGTGCCTCCATCTCAGGAATTTAGATATATTCTGTCAGGTAAGTGATGGCCATGTGTAAATAGGTGTAACCTCCTTTGCACAATCAAGGCATCCTGGAGGGCGTGTGTAATTTCTGCATGTTCCAAAGTGTTCGTATGAAGCTGTGGTATATTGTGCCGATTTTTACAGCTACAGTGCAGAGAGGCATAAGAGACACCTGCAACAAAGGTACCAAAACGTATTAAGCTTATTTTAGAAGTGAGGAGTTGCTTGTTACTCCCTTCTTACGTGCTTCCTACTTTGAAGTGTCTTAATAGTTAAAGTTCAGCAAGTTCATCCCGACTTGACGACAGACGGTTTTCATGTCTTAATGAAAAGTCCCAGATTTTAGCCAACAGCATATACTTGACATCTAATTATTTTGTGTATGCACTTCAAAGCCTCTTACTCAAAATCCAAAGATCTATTGTGCTTGTCAAGTGCTAAATCAAACTCACTGCAAGGCTAGACTTCAAAAAAACAAAATCAATTTCAGCCCAATTTAGAAAGGGCACTTATACAATCAAGAACATGACAAGTTCATTGTTGCCACATCTCAAGAGCAGGTAAGAGCGTGAGCTCTTTTCTCAAGTATCCCTATAGTGACCTCTTCAGTGCACAGCACCATTATTGCCTTTAAGATTAAGAACCTTGGCCCTCATCCTCAGCACACCTGCGACCGATTTTCAGCCCTGCTCTGGCCCCGGGGAAGAAATGGTGTCCCCTCAGACCACAAAGCAAGGTTTTTCTGCACTGGAGACAAGAGGGGAGAGTGAGAGAAACCGGATGCTCAGAGTAATGGTGGCAAGGTTGGAGTAACAAGGGGTGAAGGAAATGTGAGTGTTTGTGTGGAGAAGGAGATGGAGCGAGCATGTAGCAGTAAAGATAAAGCAAAAGAGAGACAGAGAGAATGCCTGAGGAATTTTTTCAGAGTTAACTCTCCAGAGAAGTCTGACCTTGAGGTTGTTAATTGCACTCTGAAAAGTTCCCTCTCTGCTGGTGATCTACCAAGAAAATGTCTGTCTGTTTGATGGCTCTCCTGGTCCCTGGTAACCCAGATACAATAGGTTTCCTACCTCACTGGGAGTCACTGAAGTACCCCAATGCCTCATCTGCAATCATTGGGAAAAAAGAGGAAAAATGACAGTGTGCTATATAGATGTTAGACCTCAGGGGTTTTTTTGTAGCTACATTTCATAGTCTGTCACCCGGTCCAGCTCCCATTTCTTTATTGAGTAACTTCCTTCTTCGTATATGTTTACAGCACATTTACTTCGCCCAGCATTTCACCAGATCCTGCGCCAAAAATCAATAGGTGTCATTCGATGATTGACCTACTGTATTTCCTGCATTGGTCCAACTCCCAAATGGCCACAAAACAGTATTCTTTATGCAATATTTTTTTGTGCTTTGTCTCAAGAGTCAGGAATTGCTCACTGTGGCAGATTTCTAATTTGTGTACATCACAGTTATTGTGTGATTCTCTCTTTAGCAAACGTGCAGACAACTGTACACATTGTCAGAGTGTGGTCTTAGCCAGCTGCTGGGCCCGCTCTTTACTCCAAGGGTTTATGTTTTCTCTATGCAGGAAACAGTCAATTGTAACAAGAGCTGGCGGGTGCAGACCAGTGGAAACGAATGACTCAGCTTTTGACAAATAGCTTTTTGGAGACTAATTGCTAGCAGGGGAAGTGAAGTATAACCTTAGTTGAAGGGGAAATCAAGAGAGTGCTCTGCTTATTATTGCAAAACCCAAAAACAACAGATCTAGCGGTTAAAGTCTTCTCCTCCTCGCATTGCCAACTGTTAGTCCTTCCTTTCTAACTTGAACGAAGTTTACTCAGATTTCTTAAAATAACTGGAGCCCTTACTGGCCCTGCATAATTTTCCCTTTTTATATCCAGGCCCAACACGATGATCAGATTTGATTTATGCTAACTAATCATCACATGTAGATGTAAATGACAGCAAGGTTGTTAGTAAGGATGAGTGGAACAAACTTCAAATCAGATAATTTGCCAAAACAAAATAGTTTCTTCCTGTTGATCATTTTCATTGTTGACGAATTGCTAACCAAGCCAGACTAATATCGTGCATTAGCCATCTCCTGACCTGGAACAGGGAAACAGACTCCCCATCCAAGACCTTCAGAGTATAATTGAGAAAGCATTAATAAAGTGATGTGGCACTGTCACCTGACTGTTTTCCCTATGCTAGAGGTTTTGTTTATCGCCCTTGATTATTCTTAACTTTTTCAGTTATTGCTCTTATAACTGTAGCTTTTGCACAATATGTTTGTGTTTGTGGCGAAGGAGGGCGTTTCGAAGTTTCAGGGTTTCAAAATTAGGAAAGGAGCAAAGGGCGGAGCGTGAGCCTGAGCGGAGTTTGCGTTCTCCACAGAGTGACTGACAGAGCGAGTCAGAAAGATGCTAAGCACTTTCCAAATTTAAATTTTTCTGGTTTGAATGCCAGCAGAGTTCCCAAACCATGGGATTACCATCTGAAAAGACATCTCTTCCCTTTCATTCACGGACTCGCTCCCCCAGTATCAATGCGCTGTGATCTGATTGAATAATGAGGATTTTGCAGCAACAAATTAACTGACCAAATTGAGTTGAGTTTTCTGTTAAACTACACAACGCAAAAACTATCACACACATATATATCAAAGTGTCAAACTATTGATTTGAAAACAAATTGAAATGTCATTATCAATTAGCTTATCAAGAGTAATTTTCATTGTCTAGGAGTTGTGATTGGAAAAACCTGAAGTATGTTTCAGAAAATCCAGTTGGGACCAAGCTGAGGTTGTCAGTCTAGCTCCTGTGGGGTTAAATTGTCTGTGATAATATCTCAGTACCAGGTGTATTCCTGTTGTGAAAAGTATTAGCAAAATTTGAAAATCAATTCTGAGCGTATCAGATAACCAGTGCAAATACTCTAAATTTAGAGCAACGTGATCTCGTATTTGTCATCGTTACATATTAGCTATCATGTGTACAGTTGTAATATCAGATCAGTTCTCTAACCTCCCACTTTCCATCTTTAGTGTCTCTGCATGATATAACTCAGTTTAATGGGACAAAATGAGATCAGCTCGCTGCTGGAAAAGAATAAAGGCTCAAGAGATACAAAAACCAGCTGAGACAAGAGCACCTTGTGTGCCTTAGGTTGTCATTTTTAGCATGAGTAATGTTCTTGAGGGAGCACATCTTATTAAACAATGTCCTACACAGATTACTTAAATATCAGGTTAGTGTTTATTGGCTTTTTCTGTCTCTACCAGCACGCACCCTAACAGCCTTCTAGAAAGTAGCTAAAATTGGCTTGCCAGTGTTTCCTCCAGGTTGACTAGTATAACTAGAAGGTCTTGGCAGGGGCCATCCTCTTTACGTTGACCAGACTGTGTACATAAAAAAAAAAAAAAACTAACTCAAATATTTTCACCAGATTGAGACTTTTTTTGAGTTGATTATCCCCAATCAATGCTGCCCACCCTGCTGTTAGCATGTATTTAGATTCATTGCAAGTATCCCATTCAAAGCCAAAGTCCTCACTCTTTGTCAGCATCTGAGGCCCATTAGCCAGAGCCACATTGAGCACAGGTTCTGGCTCCTGAGTGAACCACTACCTACAATGCCTGAGGAGCAGAAGCAGAATTGTAAGTTCAAATTTATATGCAAATTGTGTCTTTAATTAAGCATGCTGAATTTCAGGGAGTGGGAGAGGAGGAATAGTTAACCATTGATTAGTCTCTGGTCAGCCAAAAATTCGCTGTGATCTTTAGCCAAAGCAATGCACTGTGGGCAATGTGTGTGTGCTGTTGTGATCTCATTCCAAGATTTACATTCACTCAAAAAACAAAAAGATTTGTAGCCACTTGCAAGTTCATTGGTGTACATATGGCATTCTAATTACAAGATCAGTTTCTGAGAATATAAACATCAAAACATCAAATTATAAGATCTGAACCATTTCCCACCCTGATGGTTCACTCCACGCAGGTTAAATGAAATGCACAGCCTATAGCTTATTGAAATAACATATGTGACACTCTGGGCGCACCACGGTGATTTCTTTGACACTATTTGCAGAATTGACTTATCATGTGGAACACTCATTTTGAACCTATCAGCAAAAATCAATTTGCAGCCATTGATATTGAGAATAAACATAACGCATCTTTTCAGGAGTTTGGGTGTCAATGGAAGGTGACTAAATATCATGAATTAACAGACGAATTAATCTAAAGCCTCACAGAAAATGTCACTAATATGCTAAACCTTGTAGTAGTTTTATTCATAAAGTTGTTTTTGTGTTGCATGCCTACTATCTGCTGCACATAGTGCAGGGCCTCAAAGCCAATGTTTATGTGACAGCAGGCTTTGTGGGCCCTGTGTTGCTTCAGACTAATCCATAGTCCTCAGCTTTAATGGACTGATGGCGCAAAGCGCTGTAGGAGAAATAAAAACGTCTAATGATTCTATCGACAGATGTGCATTATGGTTTTCTACGGTATACACTAATTGACAGCGATGTTAAGTGTCACACAGCATGTCCAAACAGAACTACTAAGCACTAATGAGTAAGAAGTACTAATGAGGGGCTTGAATGAGTTTACAGTTCATTGAACACCCATTCTTTCTCAGATGCAGTGAAGCTTTCACCCAAACTAGCCAGTAAAGTTGGCACACTTAATGTTAGTATGCAAAAAGCTGAAAAAATGCACAATAATTGTTTCATGATTTGTCTGTTGAACACAATCTACCATACAACATCTCTGCTTATTCGGTTTAGTGTACAGAGTGAACTACATTGCTTGACGTCTGACAAATTCTATGTGCAGTTTTGTCTGCACATATATATATTGTTTGTGTAATAAACAATAAATGCTCAAACAGCGAAGAGGAAAAACTCAAAACTGCATGTGAAAAACAAATTTTGATTCCAAAATGTAGGGAATGGGGATTATACAATTAATTATTTTTCCTCTCCTATCATAAATTAGTATTAATATTACTGTACTGACCCAGGCAGAGTTTTGGTTTGGGGCAAAGACATTGTGACACAGCAGGGAGGTGACATGCTTCTCAAGTATAACCTATTAAAAACAAACCCAGCCCTACCAAAGTCCTCCCTCCCTGCATTATTTCTAATTATGGCCATCAATTTTGAGGCTCCATTGACCTGTCGGTTGTGAATTATTGATATCTGTCAGGCTGACAGGCTTTATTAATTAAAATGGAGATGTACTAATTAAGAGCACGGCATGAGGGTGTCATAATTGTAGCCCCGTTTTAATTTGAGTGTCGCTCATCAATTTTATCGCAGTTTAGCAGAGTGGGTGCGGTAAGATGGAGGGGTTGGCGAAGATAGGGTGGAGGTGCCCTCGTGATGTGTGTGAATGTATGTGTGTTGTGGTATATGTGCACTAGCCTCGATTTGATAGCACTCCAACTTACTTTTCATACCCAGTTTGTCGGCTTTTCCTGCTTTAAAGATCACATTATAATGACTTCACTTCTTTGTTCATGACAGTTTGCTCAAGAACATTAATTATTCTTTGACAGGTTCATCCAACGGCAGAAGATATCAGCTGCTCACCACATCATTTTAACGCGGGGCTTTCTTAAATGTTCGCTTAATCAAATGAGACGCTCAATTTGATGAACGACAGAGTGATATTAAAAAACAATTTTTGTATGCTTCTTGAAATTTGCAGGCACAGATCTTAAAAGGGAGCAATGTGATTCCTCCCAGATGAGTCTTTCCTCTGGACTTGGAATGAAACATGGAAAAATGCAGTTAAAAACTGTGACTGCCAAACAGTTCAGCATGGCTTGTTTAGTACAGTCAGTCCATCTATTCATCAGATTATTTGCGTGTGTGTGCACGTGTTTACTCTTGTCTCACATACACCCACGGGGATGTAAAGACATTATGGAAGCAGGAACTTCATATGATTAACATATCAGCTCAGTTATATTATTCACCAGAATCTCTCTCTGTCTGTTGCTGTCTTTGATACACATGCGCCCCCCCCACCCCTCTTCCCCCCTGTAGGTCACATCAGGTCACAACACAGGTGTCCTCCTCCTTTCCTAACAGATGTTTATTTGTGCAGCCACTCAGATAAATCGTACATCTTCCAACAGCCTCAAGCACTCTTTTTTTTTTTTTTTTACCACCACAGTCAATACTGTCAATTGTATTTGTACTCGTGCAGTCACAGGCAAGTCACTAATAATGGTAGGAAACCAATTACCTGGCAATTAGCAGTTTGGAAAGACAAGACGTGACACCACTGTGATCGGAAAACTGACCTTGAATCCCCATAGTGTCCTTCCATGATGTTATAGGGAACATATGTTGAATGCAAACAAGAAAACAATCATTGTTGTTGTTATCTCAGGCTGTAAACGGTGTTAAGGCAAACCATCAGTTTATGCAGTTTGTATCAGATACTGATACTGTATAAACAGTATCAGTTTATCAGTTTACTGATACTGTATAAACAGTATCAGTTTATACATTTAACCAGTACAAACTCAAAAAATGCAACTTGGCTGACAAATTTGTCAACCAGACGGCACCTTCAAATTATCCTAACTTGTGTAATGAATCAAAATCACGATGCCCACTGATGTTAATTCCCAGATGTAGTGTGGATCCACCTTCTGGACTAACAGATGTATTAAAGATATTTACACCACAGGAGACCTTATAATGTGTTTAGCGAGGTGGCATGTAATTTCACCTCTGAGATAGAAAATAAAGCTTTCATACAAACTTAAATTGCTGTTGGAACATGCATCGGAGGCCCTCTTAGCACAGATTTACTTGATATACTTTTAGCTGTAGCTTCATATTAAATGACAGAAATAACATTAAGGCTTCAAAAAATTTGAAAGATTTGACATGAATCATCTCAACAGTTGGCATCCTGTGAATTCTGCTCAACAGTACACAGTTAAATAAGCCACACATTTAGTCAAAACTATCCCACAGATGTCTTACTGAACAAAGAGACCTTATGTTGTGAGAAGGGAGTGATAAAGTTAATTGAAAGTTAGCCATTTGCGCGCTTGACATCTAAAAGCCATCTGCCAGAGCCGATCTACATAAAATTACCGCATAGGACAACAGTAGAATATCCCTTTACTTCATAATCCAATAAGGAGCTTCCATGATCTTTGGTGTCTCCAATAAGATCTAAAGCTCAAAGTAGGCAGCCGACCAGAACTGTAAATAACCTACTCGCCACTTCCAAAAGAGAATTTAAATGACTATTCATCATCTTTTAGGTCTACAGCTCAGACACTTGGCTACAAAAACATACAGTAAAGCAACACAAAGAGAAACCAATAAGGCAGATGTTTCTTCTTTTATTGTCACTTAAAGCGGAACTGTATGTGACAGACTCGCAGGTGGACTGAAGTTGTGTTCAAGCAAATAGCTTAAAGTTGTGAAAATTCAATATGCAGTCCTGTCATCTTATCTTAGTTTTTTGATATATTCTGAACTTTTAATATGTTTGCTCTCTAATGTGTTGCTTTGATCTTTCTGACTTTCCCTCAGAAATCAACTCGAAATGAACGTCCTCTTTCTGTAAGAAGTGCTGGAATTGACCAATTTTAAGTATTGGACTCCCGCTGCTTCACCATCATACCAAATCTAATTGGCCCTTGCCACACAACCACCCACCCTTTCAAATAAGATAGATCTGCAGTTGTTCTATCTCCTCTCTGTTGGGGGTCTGTGCAATATTCTCTCCTGGCCTTTTACCCACACTCAATTTCTCTTTGTCTCTCTGTCTCTGCTGTCCTTTGTTCTTCAAAGACATTTGTCATTAACTTCTCCAGCTTCACCTGTGAGCCGGCAGGCAGTGGCATGGTTACAAAAAACACACCCACACATGCAGACACACACAACTCCCCTGAAGGCAAAGGTTAGTTTTTCACCGTCTAGCTTATCCTCAGGTTGTTGTCTCTTGTCAGTGTACACAACATCTTGTAAAAGACTGAACAGTCAGCGGTGACACTTTCAGCTTTGGGGTTAATCTAGTGTGTGAGCGTTTAGTAGTGTGCACATTTACTGAGGTGTTGGAATTCAGAAGACAGCTGCTGGTACAGTTACCCCCCCAACCCCCTCCTGGGAGAGGTCGCCAAGCCCATCTCCTGTTTTCCTCAACACACACGCATCCCTTGCCCACCATCATTGAGCTCGTAATATCAACAAGGCAGCAGTTTGCTCAAACTAGACGTATCACCTCCCTCCCTGTAAACAATGGGAGCCAGTGGCCTTGGTCACGTGAGTCCCCAGCATCTGCACATGAGCTTGTTTTTGTTTTGATTTGGGTTCGACAAGCTGAACTTGATTCCCACGTGAGCTGTATTGTGTGTGTGTGTGTGTGTGTGTGTGTGTGTGTTTGTGTGTGTGTGTGTGTGCGCGCGCACAATGATTTCAGGGGGTTTGGTTGGGTGGGACTGCGATGTTCTGCCAGACTAGAGGGCTGCCAGCAGAACTTGTGTGCATTTTTTTCCCCTCATGTGTGCCTCAGACACATCACACAATCCCCACACATACACACACCATTGGATGGATGAATGTGTGTGAGGATTGTGGTAGCTTTGGCAGCATTACCTCACTATGAGCTGAAAATGGATGTGTTTACCAGGGGCTTCTCTCTCTCTCTCTCTCTCTTAGCCTCTCTCTCGTGCTTATTTTCTCTCTTCCGTATGAGGCTCACTGCCTTGATAGAAGGAAATACAACACCCCCATTAGCCACACACACACACACACACGCACACACATATTAACAGAGACACACACATGCAGATGTACACAAAAGCACTTCCGGAGTTTAGGTCTGCAAACACTGAATTTTCACACACACACACAAACCATGTAGCACACAAATAGTCTTCCATATAGTATGCATAATTCATGAACTCCCATTGACATCTATGTAAACATTGGTGCCTCCGTCAGCTGCTCTGTAGTGGGTCTTTGTTGGAGGGTCGGGAAGTTTAGCACAATAGTCCTTTACTCAACTCAACACACTTTCATCCAGGAAGATTATCTCAAGGAAACCATTGTTTTTATATCCTCTTCTGACTTTTGGCATCTTGCATGTTAGTTACAGCTGCAATTTCCACTTTCTCACACGGAGATTACACAGAGTTACTGTCATTTGTTGGCCAGTGTTGTGCAGTGCATTGGATTAGAGGTAAATGTTTTTCTTGGGAAGGAAGGGCTGAGTGACACAATGTTCTGACCCAGCTTCACAAGGAAACCAGATTACATTAGACATCTTTTGGTATATTAGGAGGAGTATAAAGAACAGTGGTTCATCTTTAAATTGCAGACATTGTAGTTGTCCAGGTGAAGGAGTGCTTCTCTGTCTCACATTCATATCCAAGACGTATTCAAGATGCCACAAATAAAGCTCTGATCTATTGCGGGCCACCTAACCTACCTGACCTGATCATGAACCACATTTTCAGTATACTGAGCACATGGGCACCTAATATTTTGATAATGGGCACATAATGTAACAGTGATTGGGTCTTGGTTGGTTAATCATGCAATTGATTTCAGCTCATTCTAAGCCAGATGCTTTGTGCCAGGTGTGAGGTAAGAGGCAATGTTGTACTGATCACAATTGAATCAAAGAACAAACTGCATAAAATTGTTCTCTTCCTCCCCTTTACCCTTTTTTCCTCACCCTTTTGTGTCAGTTTCTCGCCAGATCCTCACTGTCCACTTATCAGCCTTCTTTTTTATTCTCTCTGTCTTGCTTTCATCATACCCTTTTACCCAGATGGTTGGATGAGCTTTCCATTGTTGCTTTCCACCTGTTCTGTCCAGCTTTCACCTCCCCTGACTCCCTCTGTGCTATCTTATGCTTTCCATCTCTGTTTTCCCGCTCATTTCCCCCCTTCGTTCCCCCCGACGTCTCTCCCACCCTCCCACATTTCAGCCCTCCCCTCTCTTCCTTTGTCTCCTCTCTCCGCTGCCTTTTTCTGTGTGTGCATGTGTGTGCGTGTGACTGTTTTTCCTCTGACTGACAGAGAGAGATGTTAAGCCCACGGCTCAGCTGTGTTTCTGCCGTCGTCAGAGAGGTAGTGTGGCTAACTTCCACTGGCATATGAAATCTGTAGCAATGACCACTGTGAGATGAGTACAAGTTGTTTGTCTGAGTGCTCACTGACAAACAACTGTGTCGAATTTTGGCACCAATCTCAATATTGAAATTCTGCCTTTTTACGCCACGAATCTCACTAATGTCCAATTCCTTCGAGATGGTCTTCACCATGGAAATGCTGCTTTGGTGTAAAATAGGGGTAATTTAAAATATACACAGAAATTAAATAAGATGTATACTGAACATACCCACAAATGTCCATTTCTAATTATGTATACAAATATGCTAATTATTTGCATTCAACCCCCATAGGAAGGGTTAATGATTAATGGTTGGTGCATACACACACATTCACAAATGATTATGATATCACAGACCGGCAGATAGACAGAAAAGACGCATCATTGTCTCAGTTGTGATTCATATTATTTACAGTTAAAGTTTGCAGTGTTGTTTTTTTTTTTTTTAACTTTTGAATAACAGGAGTAGTAAACAAAGGCACGCAACGTTGACCTAAGAGATAAGTGACAATTGGAGTGTAGGTGGCTGAAATTATCCATCAATTCTCTGCCTTTCTCATGGCTGCTCAAAGCATTAGCAGTGAAGACGTGTGCAGCATACTGACACGTACACACACACACACACACAAAAACACACACACACACACACACACACACACACACACACACACACTCACACACAGTCATATGCAGGTTGTGGAAGTGAAATTTACGAGTCCAGGCATATTTATGCAGCTTAATGGTTTTACATTGTGAAGTTCCTTCTTATGTATTGTGTTTATTAATTGGAGACAAATTCAAAAAGCGGGTTGATCCCACGCTACATACCAAGGAACAATCTATGCTTAGAAAATGCTGATGTCTTGGAGAACAAAGAATAGTCGATAATGCAAATTTAATGTGAAACGTTTGTATTTGTTTGTGTTACCTATTGATTCCTATGTTAACTGCTTTTTCTGTCACCGTCCATAGCCTCAGTATCTACTCTTTTGTGTTGAAATATGGTTACAAAAGACAAGCATGCCTTGTGTGAAATTTTAGCATGACAGCATTGTTCTTGATTCTTTTCGACAAAGGGGGTAATTTCCCCTGTATATACTTTTCAAGATTACAGTTTTGTGCTCTTCTTCTATCATTAACAGTCAGACTGAAGTGCTGTGCAGCTGGAAAAACAAATGTCTGGGATTTGAAATAAGTTGCCTTTGACTTTGACTTTGACTTATCTTTTACTCCTAGCAAAAAGTCCAATTAACAGAAGTGAATATTCGAGGTTTTGCATTTGATGCATCAATTCTCCTTCTATGCAAGGAGGACTTCCTCTATAGACAGCATTATGTTGGAGTTTGAGAAATGAAGCCAGATGTTGAACAAACAAAACCTTACAGTGTTCTTCATTTAAGAATTAATCATCATTTTAGTCTTTAGGAATTTCATGTTTGTGTGTTTTTGTGATTCGAGTTAAAAATAAAGCCACATCTGTCTGCCGCTATCAATGACACTGAATTGGATAACCAGTGCATAAAATATCAAAGTCACTCCTCTTATTATGAGAGGATTATTGCAATATTGTTCCCGTTAAAGTTAATATAGATATCTTGTTTTTGTCATTGTGAATGTCACCATGGGTGGAAATGTATGGGAAAATGGAGCAGTAGAATCTTTATATGGACTTGTTGACATGGTTGAGAGGGAAGAGGGGAACATTGGACTTTCCAGCCCCCCCTTTCTCTATCGCTCCATCTTTGTCATGGTGGCTTCTTCACGCTCAGTGTCACATCCTTATACCACCCAGCAGTAAATTAATCCGAAATGATGCTCACCTGATGGAGACCTTCCAACAAAAATACCCTTCCCCTCTCTTCCTCTGTCTCCTTTTCCCATTTTCCATTTCTCAATTTTTTTTTCTCAAGCACCATTTCAATGGCCAAAGAAATGCCAACGAAATATGTTTGTGATTTTTTTTTTTTCCTTCCTTTTTTGGTCTTTCGCAAACATCTATTAAGCTGGCTGTGCAGAGCTTTTACCATTTGAGCTCTGTAAATGAAAAACTGTCAAGAAGGGAAAGGATGGAGAAAAAAAAAGCTGAGTTAACTTTCTCTGGGCAAGTAAAGGTTAACAATTTCACAAATAGTGAGTAAACTGGGTAGGAAGAGGAAGAGTGGGGATGGGATGAGGGGGAGGGGTGTAAGTAAAAGGCCTTTAGGTAAATGTTGAAGTGGCGGGCAGATCCTTTGTCCTGCCTGGAGGCTGTGTGAGGCGATTGGACCAGCTGATAGGCCTTTTATTATGCTCTCCGTCAGCTCAATCTCCAGGGGCATTTATGACCACCTTTAACAAACACACACACTCACATGCACACTGACACACACAGCTACCCCCTTCTTCTAGGTGTAATTGGGAAAGAGGCCCCTTCCTCCAGTGTGTGTGTATCAGTCTCCTGGGAGCTGAGGGGCTAGAGATGTGTATAGAAGTGTCGGTGTGTGTCTGTCTGCTCCTACTGTGGTTACAGCCAAGGTGTTCGTAATCAAGGTGAATGGTATTAAAAGGCTACTTGTGTGTGTTTATGTCTGTGAATTGTATGACATTTAATGGCAGGTTATGTCTGTGTCTGTGTGTCCAGAGAGTAGATGAAGAGAAAGGAGCATTTGGCACCTAGTCTGGACTACTGGATACTCTTGTGCCGCTCTTACGACCTCCATTATCACCACAGCACTTGCTACTAAACACTGTAATGAACACAGAAACACACACTGCTAATGTGGAAAGAAACTAGAGAAGCTGAAAGCGGAAAGGGAAAAAGTAGAATGTGGGAAATGCGAGGGCATACAGGCCAAACCTTTGATAATCACCCATTCTGATATGATGCCATTTTATGATCCTGCATTCATTAAGAAAATCATTTTATATTGAACCATTCATTCACAAAAGTACAAAACAAACCCTTCTTAGATGACTGTTTTTTTTTGTAATCACTGAGATGAATAAACACAATTCTTATGAATAAAATGCTTATTGAAGTCAAACAAATTAATATTAAATACATTTTGACAATAAAATTCAGCATGTCACGCTTTTTGTTCAATATTTAGTCTTAAATGAATAATTTAAGGAAATACTGTGTGTTCCCAGTGTTCAGAAGAGTCCAGGAAGTCAGTGTATCAAGGAATAGTGAAGGGAATAATAACCCTTTGTAAACTACAGCATACCATTAATACACTTAATCGCCATGTAATTTGTTCTAATTGTAATTTCTTGCGCTGCAACAGATTAGAAAAAAATGTGTGAGTTTTAGACATGCTGGTTGGGGTAAGGTGTTTCCAGCCTTTGTGCTTTAAACATCTGCTGACAGTTCATGTTTACTGAACAAATATGAGAGGGGTACAGCTCCTCTCATTTAACTGTTGTGTGTTATGTTTAATGTACTAGGACACCAGTGGGTATTTGAGTCCCAACTCAAAAGCTCAACAGCGCTGATAAAATCAATAAATATCATTATAGCCAAATGCAAATAATTTGTGTGCATTTCAGAGAGTTAACATTATATCTTGTCATATCTTGCCAACAATGTTGTAAACTATTTTGTGTTAAAAAAAAAAAAGGAAAAAGAAAAGAAATGCTCCATATTTTGTCTTGATCAGGAGGTCCCTCTGAACCATACATTTCTCATGATTTTAAGTAAGCCCTTCGAGTCTGCACTGGACCTGGGCTCTTTTTTTGGCCCAGTTATGGTACACAAATAATTATGCTACACCAAGCCAAAGGGAAAAGAGCAGAACAAAGAGTCTGAGAGACGTGCATTCTCTCCTTTCTGTCCAGTCTGTCTGTCTACTCACTCTTCAGCTCTTCGTTTACTCGATTTCTGACAATGGACTTAGATACTGTTTTTCCTCAAGCCACTTCCTTTTGTTTGCGCCAGCACTGCATCATATGGATGGACAGTGTAGATCCAACATCAGAGAGAAAGGGAGTCAGTGGATGGAGAAAGACAGGCGATGAAGAGAGAGAGAGAGAGAGAGAGGAAAAAAGGAAATGACGGGTGGGGGGAGAGACGGAGAATGTTCACCAGCCAGCCACTTTAAAGGTCGTCATGACTCTCATGGCTGCTGTCTTTGTTCACATCAGTGTACGGCCCCCTCACCACATGTACTGTCTCTCTCTCTCTCCGTCTCACTCTTTCTCCACCACACATACACCACCAAAAACACAATAAACATCCTACAGACAGTGACACATTTACCCACAAACAATCCCACACATACACACACACAAGGCCAAATGAGTAGCTTGGAGCACTGAGATCGTGTATATTCCCTCTGCTCATTAGGCCATACAGCAACATCAATTCAGGGAAAGCCCATCACTCGACGTCTGTGTGTGTGTGTGTGTGTGTGTGTGTCAAGCTGGGTTATCCCTGCTTCCACCTCCTACCTCTCTTTCTTCTTCCATCTCCGACATCATCATGCTTTGCATCTTAAATCGTGTGGCTCTATCATTACACCTATTACATTCATTGTTACCGTTGTGTCCTTAGTGTATGAAAATCAGTTTTTGTAATAGTTCCTCTGGGTTCTGACTGTACTCTTATTTTACCATCATTAGTGAGTGCTCTTTGGGTTTTTTTTTAGAGGATTCTATTTTAAAATAGGAAAATAAATAGACATGAAGTGGGATGTTGTAATTATTTGGCAAGCATCTCAGTATACATTTGAACTTTTCTTTTTGCTTTGTTTTTCCTTTTTATCTTCTGTCTATTGTTGGCACACCTAGAAAACATGAGATTATTATGCTGTAGACTGATAGCCCTTGTTATGTGTAGAATGCCTATCAATCAAGACCATGATTTCAGAGTGCACCAGTTAAAATAGAAAAGAAATCACTGCTTTTCAAAGCTGATGATTACATAGAAGTATTGCAGTTAAGCCTTAAAAGAGCAAACATGGATGCTTTTGTTGTCAGAGTCTCAACAGTATCCTCTCAAGCTGGTTTATGTGTAGAGCCTGTTTTTGGGAAAGCACTGAGCACTAAGAAATGCAATGTTATCAGGGGATTAGTTCAGTGCATGAAGACACAAAAGGTAATATAAAAAAATGTACAAACATAACACCTGGGCCTTTGTGTAAACTGAAAACAAGGCTCATGGCTGGCTTTGTTAAAATATAAGGTAGCGAACATGAGGTGTGGCGTGTGTGTGTTGGGGCACGGGTGACTCTGGCCTCAGTATGGTTGAGAAATACACCAACATTATTACTTCTGACAGTTTAAGATTGAAGTGAATTATTATGTAATTGAGTTTGTTAAAACCTCGGTCCCTCATCTGCCTCACTCCAATCTTTCTGCACCAATCTAATCTGAGTGTTGTTGTTTTTTAAGCAGCCCTCAAGTCTGTTTTCTAATCATTGTCCTCTGCACCTGCTACTGTAATATTTAATAGAGGGGAACCCCGATAGCGGTGTGTGTATGTATAGTGTGCGCGTGTTCGTGTGTGTGTGTGTGTGTGTGTGTGTGTGTGTGTGTGTGCATGCCTGACTCACATATAAAAGTGGAGTGTATTTAAGAGGGCAGACGATTATGTCCCCTTATCTGTGTTGCTCAAGGGGTTCACTCTGTCTTTGTGGGTATGACATGAGAAGAAATCAGGACTACAGGATTCTGACACTGATTCACTCACTCACTGAAGACCTGTTTTTTTCTTTTAACCCTGTGGCTTCTTGCCCATATACGCATATAACACTCACACACACTACCTGAGGACTGTAGTGTTTCATATACCTAACCATCCCTGCATCTGACCCATTAACTTCAGCCTACAGACAGGCTGGCTCGCCTTTGTCATGACATGTTTACCTTCAACTTAAAGGTAATGCATTCACACATAATAGGTTCACACTGCCAGACACGTAAACAAAAGTGCTGCCTCTTTTAGGGCCCTTGTTTTATTAGAAAAGTGAAAGGAGAAGTAGACACTGATAAGGAATACGGACTACTTTTATGGCACTTCGCTCATTGTTCACAAGCACTGAGTCAGTTTATTGAACAGAGAGACACTGCTGCTCCTCCAGGCTGTGTGCCTCCAATGTATTACCATTCAAGCCACAGAAGTAAGCATCTGGATGTTTTTAGTTAGTCATTTTTAAAGCCCCACAGACTTTGTTACAACTGCTTTGAATGTTTCATTGCTGTTCCATCGACAGCCTGGTCCAGATGATGATGATAAACATGTTATTTTATGCTGTTGAAAATGAAATGAATAGCCTCAGGGATTTCTTTTCACCACATTCATCTGTGCATTTGTTTTGCTAACTGTTAGATCTAAGAATAAGTATTTGTTTCTCCAATGTGCATATCTCCCTTTACATGTGTGATCTAATTTCCAGTTTTGTGTGTGCATGAGTGAAAGTCTTATCCCTGTGTGAATATGTGCGGATGTGTGTGTGTGCACACTCTTGGGTCAGCCTCTTATCAGTGTTGTGTGTAGATATATAACTAGGCTAAAGAGCAACAAAGAAGAGGGAGGCTATGTTTTTCCCCTCAGAGTTTTCATTGATATTGAAGATTTCTTCTACTGAGAAGTAGAGGAATGAAAACACACAGCTTACACCTGTAATGAATTATAAAATCATAGGAGAGGAGAGAGGTTTTGTGTGTGTCAGTAGGCCGTGTTGACTTATTTATCCATTTACCGTATTACAGACAGAGAAGGACAAAGGCTGAATAAAATATGGACACACGTGCAGATAAAACTATACCGTGTTGATCAACAACATTGTCGGAGCAGCACAGCTTCGATTCAGCTGTATCTGTCTGTCCACAGATACACGAGGAAGTAACACACATTTTGCACACAGAGGGTCTTTGGCAAAACGCCCAGCTAATGTACGCCACGCCCTGTTTTGCTCTCACCAGAGGGTGTTCACTAAGAACTGTGTGTCTGTCTGAGATTGTGTATGTTATTTAAAAAGAGGGGAACTAGCAAACTGTGTGCGTCTGTTTCCATCTGCACGTACTGTTGCTTACTCATGTGTAAAATGTTTCTGTTTTTAGCTCTGGATGCTTTACCCAAGTGTGTGCATGTTTGTGTGTGTGCGCGTGCATGTCTGTTTGACTTTATATATTTGTGAGAGAGAGAAGGGGCTAAAAACTTCAAAAAACCTAATCAGCTGTTAGACAATGCCAATGATTGGAAGCAGTGTGACTCTCAGCAGTAATATTTTTGCGCCTTAATGACTTCATCATCTACTCTAACAGGTGACCAGGGGTATACATGGTGGGAGGAGTGGCATGGGGTGTAAGAGGTTGATGATTCAACTAATTATTGACAAAGGTGATGATTTTGACTAAAGAAGAAAAATAATAAGACAAGAAAAAGACCCATAAAGAAAAATAAGAACAACACACCTGTTGAGAATTTACTATGCAGTTTTGTATTTCATATCTGAAAGTCCAACACCGCTCATACTAATTTCTTCATTGGCTTCTTTCACTAATGAAAGTCAATTCCATCATCTTTGGTACACAGACGTCAATTGGGTCTCTGTTGTCTCCTTCCCCTCAAAGCAGCGAAACCAGCTCATTTAACTATCTACTTTTTGTAGTTAAAGCCATGTTAAGTATTATTGTTCAAATGGAGGTGATTTAGTGGACAGATGGTGTGGCATGGGAGCAGTATGGGAGCAGAACAGCAGCTCTGGTGCTCTGTGTCTGCACAGGAACAGACTCAGTGTGGAGCGTTAGGTCATCTGTGTTTTGAAGAACCAGGATCACGATGCATCTTCATTGTACACCAAACAGCCAGTGAAGCATTAACTGATATGTATCCTGGACAGATAGTCGAATGGATTAAAGTAGCAGCACATCTGTCCCAGCAGACGCACAAGTGACAGACAATCAAAAAACACACATTGGATACAACACTGAAGTCATGTTGTTTTTTTAACTGAGGCAAATATCCATTTCACTGTGTTATTGCGACACAGACTTTAATTCCCAGTCCGAGTGTGTGTGGGGTCTTTATTAATGGGTTAAAGGGAAATTTATGGAAAAGAAAACTACTGCCCCGGTTATGTCTGACAATTGTTTTTCATTATGATCATGTTTCTCAAATTCTTGTTATTAAATTATGGTACAATTGTTTTTCCACGCGGGGTATAACATTTCTGGATGCATAATGCTCTAACTTTTACTCCTGAGGGTGCTGCTATGTTTTGTAAATCTAACCTTTTTATGTTTCTAATGTCACAACAACTCTGAATGAGGATATTCTGGTGTTTCTGAGAAAAAAGGGGGATTTTTTTTTTTTTTTTTCAACCCTGGAGGTACTGTGATCAGAGCTGTAGTTCATTGTAAAGCTCATGTAAAAGTGAATCAGATGAAGGCTTGGCATTGCTGCTCTTAGAGCCGAAGCAGAGTCTGTGCAAAGGGAAAGATGCCCGTGGCTCCAATTTCAAGGAGCTGGCTGCCAGACCAGTGCGTATGTTGTTATGGCTAAGAGGATGACTTTGGTCCTTTGGTTGTGTAAGTGTGTGCATGCATGTATTTGCACTTGTGTGTGTGTGTGTGTGTGTGTGTATGTGCCTGGCCTCCAGAACAGATGTGCAATTCAAAAAGTATGTGTTCATAAAAAGGAAGAGATCCTAATTCCAGATCCATCCTAACTTCCATGAACTGTTAACTGGTTTCCACTTACAAAGCAATAACAGAAACACAAATAAATAATACTGATAAAATGTCGGAAAAGAGTTTTTATTTTTAATCATGGTATTAATGGTTATGGATATTACGTTTTTGGGAAAAAACACAACAAAGAAAATGAGGCATTCTGACATTTGGTAATTATTTAATATGGCGCTCATGAGAGGATGTACAGCTGAGACTCGGGAAGGGGAACGTTATTCTTAGTCATAAACCAAAGTTTTTTTATTAATAGATGTTGTGGCCGGATGATGGAGTTAGATGAAACATCAGGAGGTCAAAGTTTTTACAATTCATCCTCAGCGAAACAGAAATGTGTGTACCAGTGTCTCCAGTACAAATAAAAACATTTACATGGTGATTTTCGTGAGTACATGGTTGTACCACATGGTAACCCATTGTTTTTGAAACCTGGGGCTCATTACTGGGCTATTACAATCTTTTTTAAAATAAAAAAAAATAAAAAAAACATTTGGAAAAGAAGGTGGTGCTACGGAGAAGGACTGGATCTGGCCTGCTTTACACTCTATCCTGACTGTCAGTCCTGTCAATCAAACAGTAGCCATGCCCTAACACATACCCTGCCACACCATCTTATTTTCCTCCAAAGGGGCCCATAATTAAAAATAGAATAATATGATGTACTGAAGAAGACTTAAAACTAGAGACTGAGATCATAACCACATCAGGAAATAGTTTTACTGGGATAATAAATCAAGTGAGAAGTAGAGCCATTTTCCCATAGACTTCATTTTGAGCTGTAGTTTGTGCCCTCTTTTATATGCAGCCTATGGATTGTACAAACACATACAGACTTGTTGTCATTTACTATGTGACGTGCCTGAAGAATTACTGTAGATGTTTGCCTTTGTGTGGTGCGTTTCAGATGCCAACATATACAACAAAAGTCAGTTGGTTGTTGTTTTCTCCCTGTTTGAATAAGGATTTGGTCATTAAACCAAGAGACACTGAGCTGGATTTCACATTCATGAATGTGCTGTAAACCTTTATTGTGTCCATAAAAATGGATCCTGTGCTTGACTTTACAATTAGACAAACAGCAGCCTGCAGCCATTGGCAGCACCGTCCAAAGCACACATACAGTATTCATGTGTTCGTAGGTGTAACGGAGAATTCACATATGCACCTCACGAGTGAAGCAGAAATTGCTGTACTTCTCAGAGGAAACTGAATATTCCCCTTTGTATAGCTCAGGTTTTGCAAAACTGTTGTTTTCATGGGATGCATGTTTTCCAACAAAGGACTTTTATCTGGAAAGTCTCTTGAGCCTGAATCATGCTCACAAGTATGCCAAGGAAAATTCATGTGTATCTCTTCATATGCATCTGCCAATCAAAGCCTGTGCCCTTCATGCATGTTAGCCCCACGTCATATGCAGATTCCTTTCTTGGTTTTGATGTCATCTGAATGTGTGTGTGCGTGTGTGTGTTTGTTGAAGAGAGGAAGCGATCTGATAAGCACATGGTTAAGGAGGAGCTGTCTGATTTATAGGAGCTTATTGAGGAGGAAATAGACGTCATAGTCCAATGGCTGTAATAAATGAGTAGACCTCCCTGCACCAACCAGCATCAAAGAGATAGGCCAATCACACACACACACACACACTTTCTTCTGCCATCTTTCTCTCCTACTTGCTGTGCTCACAGAGTGAGTCGGAGCAACAAACGTCAAACAAAAAGCAAAGTGTGGGAGGGAAAAAGAGCGAGGCCCAGAGCAAGTTTCAAGTCAGTCCAGCAGGGGTGAAGGGAGGCAGAGGAGAGAGGGGACGGAAGAGTGGAGGAGTGAGGGGTGTGCTCGGCAGCTCTGGACTGTGTTTCAGGGGAATTCCTGTGACCCACCACACCTTTCATTTGCCTTCATTAAACCTGATTGATAGTTTTTGGGTGACATAGAAACTACCACGGATTTATGCTGGAGAGGGCTGGCCTTGGCCTACTTACTATGAAGGATCACAAATTTTGGACAGTGGATTACACTGTGGCGACGTGAAACTTTCTGAACTTGTCAAGAATGCGATGTGGGTTAAATTTGTCGACTCTGGACAGAGGTTTACCTCATTAGCTTTGAGTGGAGGGATGTTATGTAGTGTGTCTGAAGCCAAATGATTGGCGTGTGAATGAATGGTGCAGCAGGCCATTGCAAAGGTAAAAACCAAATAACTTCTGGAAAACATCTCTCTGAAGGAGACAGAGACGACTTGTGGTGGAACATCAATCTAGGTGGAATAGCAATACTGCGTAATTTTTTTTTTTTAAATGGCACCTGGTATTTTTGACCCTGAATATCCAACTAAACCTACAAATTAGTTGAAGAACAATAGCTAGTGCTGCATTTTATTCACCTACCTGTCAAACTAAAATGGCTACAGTAACATGAACCTCTGTTATTGTCATTCGCTCGAAACTGGACACAGCTTGTCCCCCGCAATGGTGGCAACACACGCACGCTGTCACACACTCATATTTACACCATGAAGGCTTTTTGTTTTGTTCAATTTGCATTCCAAAATAATGAGTATACACATATATCTATCGACGTACAGCGAGTTTTAAGCACATCACACACACACACACACACAGACACACACAGCCCTTTAGAAACCTGGCAAACAGTGACATTTCCTCGGCTCTTAAAACCCCTGAAGAGGGAGCTGTTGTTTTATTTGTATCTATTTACTAGGGGTGGGACTCTTTTGCTATCTCACCATTCGATTCATTTTCGATTTTTGGTGCTACGATTCGATTCAAAACTATTTGATTCATAAAGATTTCTGCATCAGTCTGTCTGCTTTGCAAGACCGAGTGACAAATGGAGACATTAAGGTGTCTTTTTCATTTATTAAGTTTGAAACATTTATCCATGCTTAGATGGAATTGTTGCAGCTGTTGTATAAAAGCAACATCACATATTGCTTAAGTAGTTTCTCAGCTTTTGCTGTTTTCTGGTTCATGTCACCAGCCGAAGACTTTTGAATGTGAGCTACTGTACTTTCAAATGCAACCATGCAAATTTTCTTTCATTGGCCTGCTGGTTCCAAAGAGTTCCTGCATCTGCCATTAGCACTGACAGTAATTTAAACTGACAGAAAGTCACATAAATCACACATCTTATTAAATCCACCATGTGACTTCACAGGTCTGGTTGGTGTTTTCATTTATTTTAGATTAGACCTGATATAAGGGCGATGTGGGCATGAGTTTGATTGGCACCTTGTTAGTTTTGTTGCACCCATTTTAATGGGGGAGCTGACAGCTTAATTCATTAATCCAGAAAATATTAGGCAGACAAATCAATTTAGTTGCATACCTCATTGTATTATTTAACCATTTAACAGAGTTTAAATGTGCTTCTGATCCTATGTCCTTATCTTTGAAGAAGGAAGAAAACAAAGTACAACTACTCTGGTAAAATGAAATGTGTGAATAGCAGCTGTACATCGGATTCAGATAAATCACTTTACAGTGAGTACACTTGAAGTGGATACACACAGGTTTACTCTCATTTATAAAACTTTGACACTATTTAACAACATAAGCAACACTAACAGCTTTTAAAGCAATATGTTAGTTTGAACCCTGGAGATAAACCCATTTACCATTTATGAATAGCCAGCAGCAAGATAAAATTACATGGATGGATTTAACGTAATGTGCATCAGTAAACAAGCTCTTTCCTTTCTCTGTAGTTTTCTGTTGATGAAGCCATACGTCCAAGATAATGTTCCTTTTACAAAGCCTTGGGGGTCAGATACAGGAGCAGGTTTTATTGCAAGTTAGTGAAGTAAGAATATTAAAACACAAGCACTCACTCTGTCGCATATACAGTGGCACACACACGCACACACGCCATCATATGAAACTCATTCATCAGAATTCACTTACCCATCCGTTAGCCACCCCACCACACACTCCTCTCTCGCATGTATCATGAGCTTTAGACATGTCTCCCTCTAACTCACACTCATACATGTTCTCACTGTCTGTTAATTATGGCCATAATAAGCACTTGGACGGAAACTAAGTTTGATAAGACCTCTAATGACGAATGCAATTTGGGAAATTCCCCTCTCGCTCTCTCTTTCTCCCTCTCTCATACATCACATCTTAATTATTGTGGCTCCTAATGTGTTTTTCCAAGATTTACTCTTTCATATTTCAGGATAGCACTAGGTAATTATTGTCTGTCATCGTTGCCATGGAGATAATATCTACAGTCACACATCTACAGTTCATTGGCCTCCCAAGGTGACCAAGAAGTAGTTTTATGGCATCATAGGGTGGAGGGTTAAGGGCAAATTACGGGCAAAAGTAGTAATTGTGTGTGCAGCTTCATTTTGTGATTTATATGGAGGGTTTAATGACATCATACTCAACTGTGGAAAATGTAATAAACTACACATCACCTAATGGAGGCTGAAGCTTCCTTCTCTTTTCTCTTTTATTCTTTGAAACACTCATTTATTTTGTTTATATCGTCTGTCCATAACTTTTCCAACCATGCAACTTCTGTTTTTTTATGTACTGACAAAACTAATGCTGATTGCTCTTTCATGCAAAAAGCCTCGGATCATAGACAGATATGTAATTAACATACACCCATAAAAACTGATAGAGTGAACAATGTGTTATTTATCAAACTAGTCAAACTAGAAAACCACTAACTGTTTTCTCCGAGTCGGTTTTAAAAAGCAGATTCCTTAAAGAATAATATTTCAAAAAGCTGTTGTCATCCAGAAAAGATCACTGGAAATCCCCGTTAGCTTTTTTAGCTTCTTTGACTTGTAGTTGGAAACAGGCATTCAGCCATCACTGAGCACAAGCAGCCAAAAACAAGGCCATGACTGCATCTGGAGACACTCAGAGGCCTGCTGTGGTCAACAACACCAGCAGCAGTTACTGCAGAGCTGTAGTGAAACAAAAAATCATGTGTGATGAAGCTCGAGCACCCATGATGTTCTGGCCAGTGTAAACACTACTGATAAAAGTATCAGTGGTGTAACCTATTTGTAATGGTCCGTGCTAAACATAACGCACAATGAACACTTCTCACAAATCGCACAAATTAACTTCTCAAATACTGTATCTAGACAAAAAATAGTACCAAAAAAAGATGAAATGAAGTGTTACTGCATTTATCAGAGCCTTGGTCATCCAAACTTAAATTCAACCCGTGGAAACAAAACAAAACAAAAAAAAAACCCCAAACCAAAAACTTGGCAACTCTGAGTCTATTATATTATGTTAAATTCATCCGTGTGAATTTGGCACATCTGGAATTTGGCGCTTTCTCTCTTTTTTTCCCCCACATTTGCTTAAGTGCAGTCAAGTTGGATGGGGAGCATCTGCGCCTGAAAGCCATTTTAAAAATAAATATTGGAAGTCACGTCCTGGCTGATGACGAGGCCACTCAGGAAACCATTCGTGCCAGATTTACAATGATCCTCCTGTCTGTCAAGAGCTGGGACAGAACAGTTGTTACTCATAAATGATATGCTGCTCACCCGAACCTTCCTCTTCATGATTTTATGAATCAAATTTGGTATTATCTGTATGTTTTCTGTGGCCATATACTACACATCCAACTAATGTCTTTGTGTCCATTGTATACCGTCTAACTACGAAGTACAGGAGTTGTCTGTCCCCTGTCTTGCATGTTTACCCATTAAGATGCAGTGTAGCCTATTGTTTGATCCAAGGGAGCAGGAAACCAGGTGATGGCTGATGTTGTGATGATGTCATCGCTGTAATAGAATCAACTTTGACTGGCGTCCACACAGCAAAGAACACACACACACACATGCACTGCTTGTTGTGTTAATAGTGAGCATGTACCACAGGTACGCTATCAGTAATAAACTTATTGACATCCCTTTGATCACATGGATCGCCTCTGAGGAATACATGAGAGAAGATTTAGACTCCTCTCTCTCCAAGGCAATTAGACAAGACAAATGTTTGTGTTGTGTGCAGTCGAAGTCTGTTACACAGATAGGCTGTTGTGTTTACTGTGCAGGCATGCTGTGAGGAGATTTTTATCGGTATCAGTTTCCCACCAAGGACAAAAAAACTAAGTAGGAGCAGAGGATGTTGAACATGTTGTCTTTTTCTTTTGTGTTTTTACAGACGGTCTGCAGAGGAGGTGGACATGGACAAGGTGACGGCTGCCATGGTACTGACCAGTCTTTCCACCAGCCCGCTGGTCAGGAGTCCACCTGTCAAAGTCAGCGGTGAGTATCATAACTGCTTAAAGGCTTATAGGCTATCTGAGTGCTTTACAAATTCAGTATGATTCAAATGATAGAAACTTTTCAGGTTCCAAAGAATCTCTCTCCTTTCTATCTCTAGGAAAGAAGAAAGTCTTTAAAACGTCAACATAAAAATGTAGCCATGACTGAGCCAGTCATTTTTATTTGCTGCTATACGCGGACTCTTCGCTCTCTCAAAGCAGTTATGTTGTGAAAGCATGTGGAAACTTAGGTTGATAAATTACTGCCACCTGCTGTGCTTCAGAATCCTCTCATCAATGCGTTCTCCGAATCCAGAGAAAAGGCACAGTGAGTCTGGATCTCTGCCACTCAACACGGTGGCGGGAATCCAAAGTGCCCCGTAACTGCAATCACGTGCAACCACTGAGACACTCTGAGTAGCCGACCAGCTGTCCATTCAACCGAGCAGACACGTAGCCAACCCTTCAACCACCATGCACGTATTATTGCAGTCACATGCGGTCAGATGTTAAATGCAAATCACATACATCATGCACACATGCACAGAGTAGAGTTTAGATACCAACTGCACAGTTTCATCTTGATGCAGTCATACAGATGTCACACCCAAGTACACATGTTAAAGATCATTCAATGTGTATTTACATCAGGACACACAGCAGGTTATCCTGCGTTGCACACTCTGAGTTTGAAGCCAAGCTCAATGTAATGGTAATTCATTCTTCTCTGCCTTTTTTTTTCCCACTAAACTTTTCTTCTCCTTGAAAAATAATCATTATTTCATTAGCACATCATTGAATCAATATTTGCTCTTTTGTAACACCAAAACAAACATATATCAGCAGTTTTCTCATTGTTAGTGACTTCCTCTGTACTCTGCAGTGAAGAAAAGAAAGAGGGAAGTCTGACAGGGAAAGATATCCCACCAAGAAGCAGCCTCTCTACACCAAACAGACTGGAACCGCTCACGCTGTCAAACTCCGTACAACCTCCATTAGTCAAAAAAAACATCTCTGAGATCTTGGGGGGGGAAAAAAAGGATAAGGACAGAGGAAGTTTCTCAGCAAAACCTCAGAACAGGAAACTTACCATTTTTTTCTTGTGTTACACGCAGCACACACACAGCAGCAGTGCTATGGGGCTTTTTGTCGGAGGTGCAAGTTTATCTGTCTGCGCTCGAAAGTCTTCATCTCCCGTCATTTACAGAGCAGCATGTGATTTGCTGCTTTCCTTCTTTCTTCCTTTTCTTTTGTTTTTGTGCCTGATTCTTGTATTTTTGGAGCAGCATGTCAGTATGGCAGTTGGCGCTCTTGCCCTAAAGCAAGAGGATTGTGGGTTTGATTCCTGGACCTCGGGCCCCTCTGTGTGGAGTTTGCATGTTCTCCCTGTGGCTGCTTGGGTTTCCTCCCACAGTCCAAAGACATTCATGTCAAGAATAACCTCAATAAGAAGGATAAATTAACAAAAAAACCCCAAAACAACTTAATCTGTGTCTTATTCTTCCACCCTTGCCTCCTCCATTCACCTATATCTTCTCAGAGGGTCTAAGTGGTTCATGGAAGGACAACACCTCAGCAGGACCCTTTACCCCATCAAGCAACAGCTCTTCAGGGGGCTACTGGAGCTGGTCTGCCCCCAGTGACCAATCCAACCCCTCCACACCTTCGCCACCGCTCTCCGCTGACAGCTTGAAGCCGTTCCGAGTGCCCAGCCTCGGCGGTGTTGGGCCAGGTCCCGCAGGGCCTGAAGATCCCAGTCTGGATGATCAGGATGGCAGCAGTCTGCTTTTCGATGAGCCCATCCCACGCAAGCGCAAGGTGAGTGTTGCAGAACACATCCACACACAAATGTAACAGATACCACAGAAAACCACTGGGGGCAATTCCTTGTTCAACACACAACCCTTTCAACTGCTTATAATGGACTTCAGTACAGCAACAGAGTCATGGTTTAGTTCTTCTCAGGTACATTCTACAAGCTACAAGCTTGAAATACTTATTTCATAATTTTTCATATATTGATGACTTATTTTCAAACTGATATTTAAAATAAGCGCTCAGAGAGTTGGTTTGAATTCAGTGGAACTGTGTCTAAGCAGCCAACATCATTGATTTCTGCTCAGGTTTTCTACATGCTCGAGGCTGGTGTTTTCAAATTGTGTTTTTGAATATAAAGATGTAGTGGCAATAATGGCTAAATGTGGATGAAGGACCAAAATGTTTTCAAAAATAATAAACCTCTAAAGAGTTATTTTTAGGAGCTATTTTCTCTCAGGCTTCAGGCTCTAAATAAATTGCCCAGTTACCACTTCCAATTCTCATAGTTTCTGGGAAATTCAAGTTGTTTTGTTCCATGACCTTATGTGCCCCAGAAAAAGTCACAGTCACACTGTAAGAATTTCCTTTTTCACAGCCTGGGGCTGTCATATATTCACATTTAAAGGGCTGAAAATGGGAGCAGCAGCAGTTTTCCTGATAACAGGTAGATCTCTCAGTAAGAAATAGGTGAGGAACTCGTTTCTGAGATACTGTCAGATATAGATGAGCTGGTCGATTCCCTCCTCCACCATACTGTGATCTTAACCAGCAAGGTTATGGATGCAGTTTAGACCGAGTGATAGAAAGAGACAAAAATGGGACAGGAGGAAACACACAGCCTTTTGCCACTGCTGCAGATTTGTCTTTGCCATACAGATGTTATTAGAACACACATACACTCCCACACTGAGCCATCATACTTTCTCACTCATCATTTCACCTCGTCTCATTTCTGCACGCTGACAGCTCCTCACACACACACTCCTTGTTCTCTTTTCCTTTACCTTTGTCTCTTTCTTCTTATCGGTGCTAGTTTGTCGTTCTCTATCAGTATAATCCGTCTCTCCCTCCAGTGACTCTTGCTCCCTTTTTCTTCCACACTACTTTTCCTGCAGAGTCCTGCGCTTTCTCCCCTCATCCTGTGTGTGTGTGTGTGTGTGTCCTCCCCAGACATTTGCCCTTCATAATTACTTCTCAGCCTTCACATGCAGCTGCTCCACAACCACAGTAATGATTTTAATACCCGCTACAGCAAACATAAAGATCCCACCGGCCTCATGGCTCCTCTAAAAATCAATAAAGGCTCTTGGGTGAGAACCACATTGGCAGAAAGCACTGTATTAATTGTGGACTTATCACAAAAAGGGACAGGGAGATGGAGAGAGGGACATTATGGAGGAATGAGGAAGAGAAATTAAGGTTATGTATGAAGCATTACCAAGAACTACAGAAAGAACAAAATGTGTTTAGCTTGAGACAAAACAGTTTCTGTAAAAGCTTGACTACAATGTATTTAGTTTCCATAAACACACACACACACTATTTATGAGGTGCCAAGGTTTCACATGAAATTATCTACATGCTCCCCCTGTGCTCCTGCTTCTTTCCTGGTAAGACAATGCAGTTTGGAGCTCCCCATTTAATTAACTGTAAAATGCTTCTTTAAAGCGAATAACATGCACACGTGTACACACTGATGAGCAAAAAACAGGCTTTTGTTTCCCAAAGACGAAACAATGTCACAGGGGACAGATGATTGCTGTGTTCGCATGGATTTCTGCAGGGAGGGGGGGGGGCGGCTTGTCAAAATTAAATCAGCCCACTCAACAATAGTTTGATAGACAGGCCTATAAGACCATTTATGATGGCTTGGAGCAGGAGAGCAGGAGGGCAGAGCGAAAGCTCACAGGGCTTATCAAGCCATGAAAAATAATGTACAGTCTCTCCGGGGGGCCAATAGTGCAATTAAAGTGGAAGGATAAAAAAAATAAAGGCGCTCCGCCGGCTCACAACCAGAGAAATTCTTCGTTATTCGGCATCACTCAGCTCTTAAGTGTGTTCAGATTAGAGCCATATGAGGATGCTGCATGAAAGCTGTCTGTCCATTGAAACTATAGCAAAGATGAAGGAGCATATATTTTAATGTTGAGTAAATAAATTCTAAATTCAACCTCAAAGTCATCCTCACTCTATAATCACGAAATGTTTTCACATAATGCCTTATTTACTACAAAACACTGGCATTAGATGGGACATAGATTTATAGCGAATTGACTGTTAGTTTTATTTCAAAAAAGGATTGACCACAAATCAACAAGTATGAAAAGGTTGTTTATTAGCGGAACTACTTGAGTACTATTAGCTAATTTTTTTAACAGCGTTTTGACAAAAAATCAGCTCTCTCGCAAGTGTGATCAATCAGTCCTTAAAGTTGATTCTCACACAATTTTTTTTAATTTAATGCTTTTGACAGATGACTTCAAAGTCACTTTGCTTCAGGAGGTGACCATTCGTGTCCGTCCCTGTTGGAAACATCTGTTTTCTGACTGTAGCTGCTGTCTCCGATGTGTTTCCCACAGAACTCCATGAAGGTGATGTTCAAGTGCCTGTGGAAGAATTGTGGCAAAGTGCTGAGTACCGCTGCTGGCATCCAGAGACACATCCGCACCATACACCTGGGGTGAGACACCAACCCAGCAGACACTGCAGACCGTATCTACCGAACACTCACACCTTCAAAACGCCACTGTCATTTGTTTTCCTAAAAAAAAAAAAAAAAAGTTTCACTGTCAAAACAGCAGGTTAATGGCTGATTCATTAATGCTGCTGTGTAAATTCCTGTTCAGTGGGCGAGGGGGAGGTGACAGTTAGACACACATATACTGATTTTCTGTCCTGAAATGGTGGACTGCAGATTGCTGTGTTTTATTGGTTAGAGAGCCATAAATGTTGCAGAGGAGCAGATTGTGTGTGATCTTTTGGACATGTGGCGTATTCTGCATCTTACAAAAACGTATTCTAACTTCCCTCTGTCTGGTCCTTCGCCCCTCACTGTCTGGACTCCATATTTCTGTTTTCAGGCGTAGCTGTGACTCAGATTGCAGCGATGGCGAGGAGGATTTCTACTACACAGAGATCAAGCTCAACACGGACTCAGTGGCCGACGGGCTCAGCAGCCTCTCTCCTGTGTCACCCTCTGTCCTCCACCCGCCTCCCCCTTCCCCGTCCCCTCTCCCTTCTCTCAACCAGCTGTCGGACTCCCACAGACCGCTCCAGTCCTCCGACACCAAGGAGCCTCACGCTGGCGGCACAACCCCGCTCAGCCGCTCTGCGCCCAGCACTCTCTACCTCATCCACACTGACCACGCCTACCAGGTGAGCACGCACAGATGGAGGCACGCTAATTACATCTACACACACAGATTTAGCCAAATGTACACCACACGCACTGAAACACAACATGAAAGTGAAAGATCAATACACGGGTCAATAATAATACAATAATACTATAATATGCACATCAGAGCACAATTATCTACACAAACAATGCAAATATTGTCTCTCACACTCTACTATCAGAGTCCTCATTTTACTGATAATGTGTACAAAAAACAAAACTAATGATGTTACAGCGATTTGCGGTTCTTCATTCCCATTAGCAACAGTGGACCTATGACAACACAGCACATCTGAACGTTTCATTGTTAGTGGAATAATGGCACAGCACATCACTTTTAACCAAAAATCAGCCAATCAATATCTGACACATTAATGTGACAGCTACATGCTTCAGCAGGTATGCACACACATAATGAATGTGTGTGTGTACAAATGTACCAATCAGATATACCGATATGTTGTATATTGCCTCACGTTGTGTAGATCTTTGCTATCAACAGTAACTGCTTTTACAGATACAGATAGTTCTGCAGAGCTCCAGCTTTTCATTATATGCCAATACAGAAAAGACTTAATATTATTTCAAGCTGCCTTTATGAAATAAAAGGGGGCGGACACAGGACAGAAAGTTCCAGCTGGCTAGAAGTTCAAAGCAGTAACTTCTGCCCTTTGCCTCCAGGCCACGGCTCCAGTGTCCATCCCGTCCAGCAGCAGTAACTCAGCCGGCTCAACCTCCACCAGCTTCACTCCCACCAACAGCTCCAGCTTTAGCATCTCCTGGCAGTCACCTCCTGTCACCTTCACTGGGAACACGGTCGGGCAACTTTGCCAGACGTGCCAGACCACACATTCATACACATAACCGCTCTTCTGGATTTTCATGATGTCCTCCCTCTGCAGGTGTCTCCCAGTAAAAGCCAGGGGTTCGGTGAACAGCGCTCCCAGACCATCGCCGTCCTCTCCTCGCCTCCCAGAGCCACCACTGCCCTCAGGTACTGCACACGTAGTTTCAATTAAACACCAAATTAACTGAACGCACAATTCAGATATATAAAGCTTTTGCTTGTATTTGGCCTCACAAAGTGAAAATCTCTTCATGTGCTAAAAGATGAAAAAGGGAATATTGACATATTGACTAAATAGACCAGATTTCTGTTAATTAAGAAGAAGTCTCTAAGTCTCTGATTTGTTTAATCTCTTGCTTCAAAAAGGAACTGAGCTGGTTTAGATTATATTAGCTCTTTTGTGTGTTTTGTGAACCCCATCAGGACACAAATGATCATTAAGAGCTTAAAGAGTGAACAAGGCACTCTGATGCTCATCTAAATGGAAGCAGTGTTTTACTTGTAATTAGACATAAAACAAATTCCCATGTGGCCATACTTAAAGGAACAGTTGTGAAAAATTTGCTCATGTAGTTTCTGTGAGAGCATTAGGGAAGAGATCACCAGCTTTTTGGTTACAAATATGTCACATCCTCCATCTCCTCTCTTCAGTCGGAAGGTGCGTGGCGAGGGGAAGAAGTGCCGGAAGGTGTACGGGATGGAGAACCGCGACATGTGGTGCACCGCCTGCCGCTGGAAAAAGGCCTGTCAGAGATTCACCGACTGAGCGTAACCCACCAACCCAACGGCATGTTCAGGCCAACTGCTGGGAACTGCTGCCTTTTGTTACAGGAAGGGGGACGGGCCCCCTTTTTGCATGCATTCGGTTTTCTTCAAATCAAAATCTCAACTTCCATCAAGCTCCAGCCCTCGCCCGCTCTCAGCTCCACCCAACCATTCCAGCTGTGGGAGTGACCAAAGGACAGCATGGTCACTTTTTACATGTTCATCCAGGATTCCCAGCTCTGCCTCACCATTCCTATCAATCCCGGTTTCAGAGGAACCCCTGTGCAGCTAAACGGTGTAAAGAGAAAAATAGATGAAAAGATTTCAGCGTTTAGTTGTTTTTTATTATTATTATTATTTTGGTTTCAGTGTTGCATCTTTCTATGTTTTGTAAAGCTCTGGTTTTTAAATGGAAAGTCAAGTCAAAGAAGGGGGTCCTTAAAAAAAAGAGACCAGCAGCCTTTTTGTGTATTTTGTCAAAAGATAAAAAAAAAACCACTTTTTTATCCAAAAGAAGAATGCACCTCTTTGCTGCAGTTTCAGAAGAACGTTATGAAAAGCGTGGAGGTAAAATTCAGTTTTTGTTCTTCCTTCAACTTCTTCATCTCCTCTTTTATTCCAGACTTTTTTGAGGTGATGTTTTATCACCGACATCACAGCCTCACACGGACTCTCACTCATTCTTCACTCCTGACAGCCCCAAGGGAATGTATGGCAGAGCCGGGAAAAGGCAGGTTGACAGGTAGAAAGAGAAAGAGGAAGAAAGACACACAAGGTGAATGATCAATGCAAAAAAAAAAAAAAAAACATGCAATTTACAGTCAGGGAAAGCAGATGGGCCATACCAGTTATCAACCACAGCAGCATTTAAACACAAACAGCTATTTCCACACAATCACGACAGAAGATGGGGACAGTTTTTTAATGCCAATTTTTTATCCAGCCGATTCATTTTGTTTGCTTTATCAGGGATGTGATTCTAAAGAAAGCAAAAACCAGCAGCTCAAACTTGGGGTTATAATGTAAACGGCACTATCTCAATAGCTTCTCTTCTTCATTCCACATGACAACTTTGCAACCAAAAACTCCTCCATCTTGTTCTTTATGTTTTTGGATCTTGTTAAGGTGCCATGTTTACTGTCGTTGATGTAATTTTTACTTTTTTTTTTTTTTTTACTAAGACTGTTTACTAACAAACTGCTCAAGAAAGTGTGTTAAAAGACCCTCGTGACAACGGCACTGGAATCAGCACGCGAACAAGGCGTTGACAAGACGAGCATCTTTCAGTCCGTACAGAGAGACAAAGAGCCCTCCTCCTATCAAAGGTCTTAACATCTTCCCAAAGGGAACTAAATAACTTTTACGCACATAACAGAGGCGCGTCCTGATCTTCTGTTAACCAAAGGGGGAGGGCCAAAAACCTTTGTGTGGAAAGGAGCACTTGGTACTTCTGTCCCTTGTATAGAGCTGAAAACGTTTACATCTATCTTCCACTGCTCTTTCTCCATTTTAAACTTAATTGGTCATAAAAGAGGATGGAACAGAGAAAAAGGAAAAGCAGATACCCCCCCCCCCCCGTCTTTTTCCAAGCCATTATCTCCCCGGAGGCTTTTGGAGAAAGGTGGAAAAAGTTACTGGCATTTGGGTATTTGTTGTTCAACGTGCATCTTTGAATTCCTCGAGCTTTCACTGGTGTCATTGTAATCAGAATGTGACTGAGGTGATGATGCAGTTATTTCGATCCATCATTTGAATGGGTGGATATAAATTCCAGACCGCCTTGCCAACTCAAAGGCGGGAAACAAAATCGCAAAGCTAAGACAGTATACAGACGTTCGCATACACGGTGATAGACGGACCAACTCTTTAGTCACGTGGGGCTTCACTCCACTTTAATACCGCCCGGTGAAAGGCATGGAAGTGTGTGTTCCTGCTAAGAGGGACGTTGTCATTTTGTCTTCGCATTCATTTTCTGCATCATTTAAAACATGCACAGTGAAATTTTTATTGGCATTGATGTCACACATACCGTACACAGTCATTTATTTTACACCACAGTTCTCCAAAACCAACACCAGCTAATAAACTCACCGACTCGTCCGTTTTAATATTCAGCACTTCCGTACCACAAGATGGTAGCTCTGTTATGTTTGCTCACCTGATTCTATTATCTCTATTTTTGTTAGGCTGTTCATGTATATATGTAGCTCTTGTATTTTCTCTAAGCTTCATTTTTCTGGCCAGTTACCTCGGTCATTACATCTGCCCCCCCCCCCCACAAACACAAACAGCACGGGTCCAGCTATGATGTTGCGTGAGGAAGTGATGTTCTGTTCAACCTGTCAGGCTTCTATTGTTTTGAATATAGGGATAGCCTTAAAGTCACTCTTAAAAAGATAATTGTGCTTCTTCTATGTCATTACATTGATGTTTCAGTAAGAAATATTTAGATGATCTCAGAACTGACTTTCCATTGTATTATGTGAACGTATTGTTTAAGAAAAGACAGATCTATATATGTAAAGAAAACTGTTGGAGTTTAAATTCAAAGCAAAAAGAAGATGTTGATTTGGCTGCTTTTATTTTTATTTTTAATTTTTTTCATATATATCTATATGAATATATACACTGTTTATGACTTTTGTTTTCATGTTCTGCTGAGGGAAATTTTTGTGGCTTTTCAATCTGTTCGGTGAAGCCCAGACATTTGTGTGTTGTTGTTTTTTTGTTTTTTTTTTTCCAGACTTGTTTTGCTCTTTTCAGTGAGTGTGACCTGCTTGCTCCCGCCTGGAGCTCCTTCACGTCATGCTCCCCCACTGCTGGCACTGCTTAGCAGTTGAAAACGGTTGATTAAAACCTTTATCTTATTTCCAATTCTCTCCTCTCCTGGTATTATGCGGGCCCATTTGTAATTAGTTTGATTGACATCTCTGTGCGTTCGCGCCCATGTTTTGTGCTCACATGCGCTTCTGTGTGTGAACGTGAAGGAGCCCGGGGGCGAAGTGTGCAGGCTGCCATGACACAATGCTCTGCTCCTCCCAAGGAGCTGCACACCATTGTCAAATGGCCTGTGGCATTTCCTAGTCGGGGGTGTGTGTCGGTCAGCCGCTGTGAGGCTCCTGACAAACCTGCACTTCAAGGAGTTTGAGGATGTTTTTTTGTGGACTCCAGACGTGAGTGGCTGGATGTGACGGGTTTTTTTTTTTTTGTTTGTTTGTTTGTTTGTTTTGTTCTGTTTTTTTTTTTTGTTTTTTTTGTTTGTTTGTTTTTTTGGGGAACTCCATGCACTCGTCACTGCCCTTTCTCCATCATTGTGGTGCTTCATGTTTGTGTTTAGACCATCTCCTCCACTGGTGTTTGGAGAAATCTGGCAGCCAATCAGATCCTGTCAGGGTTCTGTCCAGGAAGAGATTCCTCATTCAGAGATTGGATATTTGAAGTGGCACTATCTCTAGGCAGCTAATTTTAAAAGAAGTTCTCTCCGGATGTGCATTCTCAGTCACGTTTGTGTCGACAAATGGCTAATAATAAGATTTGGCCAAAATAAGATCCTCCCATCCTGATCTAGGGTTAATCCAAATTACCCTTTAAAGGATTTCTGCTGCCATTTCTCTCAAACCCATCCATGTCATGGTAGATAAGTGAGGAGCTCTGAGATTTGTTCATGGACTGTGACCAGGCCTGCGTCGTACCGAGCACATCTCGGCCCCGTTCACTTCCAGCGGCACAAAGCTCGGCCTTAGCATGAAGGTGTTTCCAGGCCTGTGTTTGCAGGCTGGGGTTATGGCGTCGGCTGGGGGAGGAATGGAGGTGCTATATTCCCCCATGTGTCCACTGATCATACTAATTTCATTTTGTACTCTTTGTTATGCTGTAGAACATGAAAATAAAAAACACCCTGCCTCAAGTTAACTGAGTGTCCCGACACAAGTTAGTAGTGAGGGGGTTCCTTCTCCCGTCTCCTCGTCGGTCTTGATGGTTTAATTTCTTTGTCTTGTCGTTATTACTCATTTTTAGGGTTCAGCCCCGTCGATCAGATGGAAAGTCTGAAATCAGTTTATTTTTAAGTTTGTTATCAAGTGCGAGCATGGAAGAGCTCTGAGTAAGAAATCTTAGCACTTAAACTCGGCTCAAAGATTCAATCTGGAATTATGACAGTTGACCCAAAGACTATTTACTTTCTTGTCCTGGTGCGTTTGACCATATTGCACAGCCTTCATCAGTAGAGTTTATCAGCTGATCAAATTGAATCTGCTGAAATATAAGCAAAACATACTTAAAATAAACTTTATTATATCCTGAAACCAAAAGTCTTTCAGCAAAGCAACGATGCATATTCATATTTATTATTGGACATTGTTTATTATTCTTTCTGTGAGTAAACTTGGGGCCAATGTTAACAACCTCGGTGGCTGGAAGTTAAATCTATAAACTGTAAACTGCCCCTGCAAAGTGAGTAGTAGCTGTCATTCTCCGTCACTGCTGATAAAGATTATATTATTTGGTCTAAAGTTTTAGAGGCAGTGAGGAAATGGGCTTGGTTCCTTTTTTATTTCATTTTCTTCCATCAACATCCACATTGCTTTGAATGCTGTTATTAAGGACAACAGAGTCAGCCATAGGTGGATTTCTGCTCCACAACTGAAATGATTTCATTTCAGTCGTGGAGGTCAAAGACTTTAAATACTCAACTCATGGATAAAAAAAAAATGATAGAAAATCACTACTTTACTGAAACTGGTATCCGAAGTGGGATCATGACACCCATCACTTTACTCCCACGCTGGTACCCTGATGGTGCCAAACATGCCATATGGTGTCATGCTCCTGATCTGATCATCTAGTTCAGGCATATCAGAGCAGAACTGAGCTCTGGGCCCTGAAACCTGGAGGGAGGCAGCAGCCAAACACGAGCTCAGGAACAGGCTGCCGTTACAAACATGTCCGCACAGCAGAATCAAAACTTTGGCATCAAAGCCCCACAATAGGCGGCCTTGTTGCTCCAGTGAGGGTGATATGAATACTTATGAGCGGCACAGGCTGGCCTGGCTTTTGTTCTCGGCCGTGTTTAGTCGCTCTGCTGCCACCTATTAAAGGGCTGAGCACTCAGCTGTGATTTATAAGCTGGGGAAAACAAGATCACATTATTCTGCTGACGGACAGCATAAAAATCTACTCCTGTGAGTAATGGGGGATCCCTGATGTACGTGTCCTAACACACACACACACACACACACCCATGCATGGCTGTCCAGTGTAGCTACTGAGCAGTGACGGCTTTAACTGCAGTTCATATGTCGGCAGTTTTATACAAATTTCTGCTTCATGTACTTGATCTTTCCTGAGATCAGTATTTCATACATGACAAGACTTGTGTGTGACAAGAGGCGAACACTTCTCATACCTTATATCACCCATATATGCTACAATATATACAGGTTAAGCTGCAGTACAGTATATCTAAGCTACAGTATGTGTATCCGTATATTGTTGTGATATCTCTGACTTTAATTCTTCAAATTCCTAATTATTTGCTTGTTTTTTTTTTGTTTGTTTCGTTTGTTTGTTCGCAGAAGTTGTAGTTTAAGTGACAGGTTGTGCCTTTAATCAGGAGCCCACTCACCCCCAGCTCCACAGGTCCGTGGTTGCAGGCAACAGAATATATGAGGAGATGCCCACGGGGTAGTTATCTGCCCCACTGACCGGGCAGCTCCTTCACACACACACACAGCCCCACCCTGTGTCCTGCAGACCTGGGCTGGAGGGGTCTGTGGAGTCAGGTCATGTGAAAACAGCCTGGAAATGAAATGAAATTTATTTTGAATTCGACTCAGAACTTCAGCAGCAGTCACAGCTTGGCCTAACATCACGCCGAGTAGCAGCGTGTTTGCAAAGTGTCCACATCCCATCATCTGTAGGGCTTGTTTCTGTGGCAACCATGCTGACCGGCAGGTTTCTGCGTCTCTCTGCTCCTGGCTGTTGTCAGTAAAAAGAGGAGGGGCCACCCTCCACCCTCCTCTTCTTATTCATTCAGGAATGTGGAGGAGGATTGGACAGACGGTGCAACGGCTTCTGCAAACACTCTGAGGCTGCTTTAGGGGGTTTCCCCTCAATGGCCAGTGATTTGATGATTAAAAAGAGATGAGGTTTTGAGTGTTTCCCTGGTTCGGGTTCTTCTGGAGGAACATAGGAGTCCTGAATGTGCCTTGATGAGCGTAGAGTTTCTGGAGTGGACCTCAGCAGTCACAGCATTATGTGCAGGAACTCTGCGTGGAGGTGTGTTGCTGTGATGTGCAACAACCAAGGAATGTCTCTGGTGCTGGATAGACTGAGTTCTGCTTTCTTTACTTGTAATTGAAAGATTTGTGATACAAAGAAATGTCCCGCGAGTTGCATTCAGAGGCCCCTTTGGCCTTTTTCTTGATTCTAGAAAGATGTTGCAAAGTCTCAGAGTGACTTTTCTACTCTTTGCTGTGAACTATTTTTTGTATCCGAACCTTCTGATGATACTGTGTTTCAGTGTGTTTTCCTCTCCGTTGTTTTCCCAAACACGAGTCCTCGCTCCCTTCGTTCAAGGGCTTGTAGATAAATGTATGTTCACGTGAAGAGTTGCTGTCGTGGTGCAATCTAGAAATGTTTGGGAAATCAAGGAGGCCTCCTTCAGCAAACAGCATGTGAAACAGTCGGTGAGATGATCCGCTTTCAGTGCCGAGCTGCTAAGTTTTCCACACTAACCTGAAAAGGCATCACTTGCTTTCTGTTTGAAGCTGGGGGGGTAATAATAATAATAATAATAATAATAATGATAATGTGCTTTTAACAGGCAGACAGAGAAGAAAAACACTCATCAGCCTGAATTCTACTATTGGATTTCAATATTAACTGACTGAACCTTGAAGAAAGTGTTCAATTCATGATTTCAGGGTATTTGCGCCACAGCTCAAAGGGCAGTTTTAACTTCAATATGCAACAGAGAGAGGTGGCCCGCCCTCTCTTTAAACTGGATCATCTCATTGGCTGTTTTATCTGATTACAATCACGTAAACCTCAAGAACTCACTGACTGTCGCACTGGATTTTTACACTTTTTTCAAACACTATATAAACTATGTCCTCTGGTCTAACTGTATTTTTTAATACTGCATGTGCATGCAAATAGGGAAATTATGGAGTATATGACTTTATGTAAATGTGCTCTATTTGTGCTGTGGCGTCCATGGCGGGGTGGGGGGGAGGGCGGCTGAGAGCAGCTGGAGTTGACTCTTTTTATTTTTAAGTGTGCAACACTAAACCTGCTGATGGCTGATGGAAGGAGGCCGGCTTCATGTGTTCCTTCCAGTGAATACTTCATCTCCGTTCTCTGTCTAACACCCCTAACCAAGAGCTAACTGATCTGTGATTTAGCATTTAGCAGCACACTAGCATTTGAAACTTGTGTACATGTGCACAAAGACAGCATCTGCTCTCCAGCCTGACCTGGCTGCCACAGTAAATGCTTGATATGTGTTTTTGCGGACTGCAAACTGAATCGTGGATGCAACACGTCCTTCTTGTCCGGATGTGTTCACGAACGGTGCATCAGCTGATGCTTCTTTTGTGCCATGACAGAATGAGGGAGATAGCAGGGAAACAGGTGGAGACAGACACCACACTCTGTGTTTAAATATGAAGTCAGGACAAGAAGTATGGAATCTGAATGTACGATCATTACTTCCCCCACTTTGCCACAGTTTGTGTGTTGGCCAAGTTAAATATTCTGCCTCCCCAAAAACACGCCTCCTCCCATCAGCAAAATTCATCGGACCCAGACACTTTTGTTTAAAGAAGGCTGATTATGAGCCCAGTAAGCTGTTGTTTAAACAGGGCCTCGCTGTTTTCTGTGTGTGTTGGGAGCCATGTTAGAGTGACAGGATGACTCCTGAGTCCACGTCCCTGGATCCCCGGGAGTAACTGTCTGCTTTTTGTTGTGGCTGTGGGATGAATGAGCGTGTTTACTGATCTGTACTGAAACGGGTGAAAAGGTTGTTGTTTTCCAGCTGATGGAGAAATTTCGATCAGTCTTGGGAGGTGCAAGCTGTCCCAAACATTTGTCCACCTTAAAGCAACTGCAATACTTAACGTCAGTCATCATTTATCACGAGGAATTCAGCAGGAAAGCATTTAAATATGCAACTCAAAGGCTCAGCTGCAAACATTTGTCAGCTGTTTTATCTCCAATGTTACACAACCCAGAACAACACACACACACACGCGCACACACACAATTAGATCATGCTGTTGTGGTGTTATGTGCTCACGCTGCTCAGCATATGTCCCCATGGCGTCAGGTCTCCTGTGATGATGTGAAGAGCTTGTTGGTGGAGGCTGCTCACGTCTCGCCAAGCTGCTGGTCTAAACTAGCATCAACTGTACACTGTGTGTGTGTGTGTGTGTGTGCGTGTGTGTGTGAGTGTGTGCAGGGTCAGATGATGGCATGTGTGTTTCCACTGACCGCCCGAGGTATGTCCCATCTGCTCAGTGTAGCATTTACACCTCCTCCTGTTTGTCTATGTTTGTGGGATGAGCGTGAGCACAGAAGCTCACTATGAGTATGAGTGTGTGTGTGTGTGTGCGCGCGTGCACGTCTACCCCCTTACTCCCCGATCAGCCATTCCTGCAGCTATAAATGCACAAGCTGTCATATCTCATGCCCTATCAACTGGTACGTTGACATAACATAAAAAACTCCACCTGCTGCTCTCTGCTTCTTTGTCATAAACACCAACATCAGCGGAGCGTTGCCCTCCGTCACGCCACCAGAGTCACATTTAGGAAAAGGAACACCGCACAGTTGAAGCTAATTCACATCACATTTGGTTTGTACAAGGTGAAGCGGTGGTGGTCTGGTCTGGCTGCACCTCTGAGGAACAATTTGTGGTCGAGGCATCGGTGAGTCAGGCTCACCGAAGACATTTGGCGTCCTGGTGGAGCGCAGGGAGCTGTTTATGTGTACAGGCCTGTCCGAGGCGTTGAATAATTGATGAGGCCGATGAGAAACAGCACACGTACAGCAGCTCCATCTGTGACCTCAGCTGATGGGAACCCTTGCTGTCCATGAAATCAGCCGCTTTCCTTCACGGTGGGGGCGGGAGGGGAGGTGAAAGAGGCTCATGTGGATCAGTTGTGCACAAGCTATGAAGCTGTTTACATCAGACTACTCCAAACAAAGACATTTCTGCAGTGGCGATAGCAGGACATGGCTTTTAGAAAGCACCACAGAAACGTCTCTAATGTCTCCACGCCAGCAGTCAGACCCCTTTCTTCACCTCTCACCTGTTAGAGGGGAGAAAAAGAAACAAAGGCCAGCTGTGGACAAACGGTTTCATCTATTGCATGATATATGTCGATATTATAGAGAAAGTCTCAGGTGACTGCCTGTCCTTCACAAAGAGTTTACCCTTTAAACAGAGAGTTCGACAGTTTGTGAAATTTTCTTTCTGGCTGAGAGTAAAAATAAAAGATTGATCCAGTTCTTCGCTCTGGCAAAAGGAACTAAGCTGTTTTGTTTCTTTCATCTTTTCATCTTTTGCACAGATGAATATAATTCGTCGTGGAAGTACTGATGAGCTCATAAAACTGGCCGTTTAGTATTTTTAATGCACAAAGATGACTAAATTCTTGACGGCGCTTTCCAAACTGTCAAATTATTTCTTTAAAAAGTGTGTAAACTGTCACTAAACGAGGGACGGTAAGTCATTTGGGACAGTTGGAGGTTTTCCTTTGCCTTCTGAGCTCCCACATTTAAAGCCATGTTTAAGCTGAATGTTCTCTTTCTGCACAGTTAAATCTAGGCCTGCTTCATCATAACACACACACACACACTTATCAGAGTTCATTTGTGGCAAACTACCACACTGCACAAAGCACTTGTGTATCTGCTCTGTCATCAACAGTTGCACCAATGATGTTTTTTTATATTCTTTTCTGGAGTATTATCAAATAAATTCTATAAATATATGATGATTTTTCTCCAAGAAGAAGAATCGATGCACACTGACTGTTAATTCCTGCTCCTGTTTTTCTTTTTATTTCTTTTTCTTATCCAATCTCCGTGTGTAGAAACTGCCATTGTTGTTGTTGTAAATGGTGTTTACTGACAAATTGCGTTCTGGTGCTGTTGTTGTTTGACTCGGTGTACATTTCAGATGCTCTCCACAGTCATCTGTTGACTGGAGGCAGCTGGTTGGAACTGAATAAAGATTTTTTGGCAGCTGTTTGTTAGCTGCTGTCACTGTGTCTTTTCTCGGCTCAAAGAAAAACACTCCCCTAAGGTTTTGCATCAAAATTACAGAAATTCCTAATTTTATGAGCATGATGATGAAGTGTCTCGTCCCCTTCTAATATATTTGCAGCATTTTTTTTTCTGCTCTTACGCACTTTGGTTAAATATTACAGATAGTTACTTTTAAATGCTACATTGATCAACAGGTTGGTTCATAAAATATGATTCACTATCATAGATGAAGCTACACAAATGTGATGGTGCCTCATTGGTACCCGCTTCAAAATTGCTGCTTAAACTATAATACATAATTAATAATAACCAAAAAATATTCTATAAAACAGTTGAATCTTATATTTTTATAGATTTGCCAGCTTTACTCATTTCTTCTGCTGTCCTCCTGAGTGAGTCACAGTAAAGTCTTATCTCAGACAAAAAAAAAGAAAGCTAGCAGCTTGTTCACATTCTCAAACACATAAAAATATGAATTTCAGCATCTCTAAACAGGATGTGCACACAACGCTCAAATTCTGCACCCATCTGTGTTGTGATCAGCTCTGATTAACACAAACCTGGCCACATTTCCATTTAAACCCAACACGTCACCTGTATGAGGAGCCAACAGAGATTCCTCACACTCTCTTTTGTCCTGCTGTTTGGCTGCTTGAAGGATCCATAAGATAAAATCACCAGCAGCTCTGTGGTCAGTCACTCAGTTCAGTCATGAAACTGGGAAAGACATTCAGCTGATATTCTTGGCTGCCCTCTTGTGTTCAGGTTAGACAGCGCAGTTGAGGGAAGGGAGGGGGGGTAAGTTTTGCCTTTAAGCAGCTGCAGTTTTAACCACAGACACTGTAATAAACTTTATAAAAGCCCAGAGGGGTAGTTCCCTTATGAAACACACTGACATGTTAAAAAGCACCACATCCTCTCATTTGAACAGCAAAACTTCCCTTGCAGTCAAAAGGGACTGTGTCATTTCCTTTCCCCCCCACCACACACAGACCGATGACAGTCAGTCACTTCAGCGGTCTTTTTAATTAGAGTGTATTTCTTTAATCCACTATTCAAATTCAGCTGCTGGGAGGGGGGCCGACCTGTTGAGCCACTCGTCCATCAGCGCACCAAGACTTGTACCACACCAACTGTGCCCCCGACATGGAGGGAGTACCCCCCGCTTGGGTCCAATTGCCCTCTGAGGTTTATTTACCCTCCATCAGCAGACCTGTGCTACCAGACAGGTGACTGGTGGGAGCCACCGTTCGTTTCTCAGATACAGTCATCGGGACATTCACGCCGTGCTCATACATAGAATATAGATTTGGTTTGTGTGCAAGTAGCCTTTCCAGCAAATGACTGAATAAGTGGAACTAATACTGTGCTTTACCAAGAATCTAGCCAAAGGAACAGATTTTTATCATCTTGTGCTATTTCCTAGAAACGTAATTTAAAATAAGAGAAGGAAAAATAAATAAATAAATAAAATAAAAACAAAACTTAAACAGTATCAGTTAAATTTGGTGTGAACTGTCTCAGTGTACAAAATATCATCCAGTGGAGTTCTCCGTTCTGGAGCAGCTAGATGTTAGCTGCCTCACAGAGACAATGGGCAAGTGTTTAAATATTGATGTTGGCTCTGGACGAGATACGTTTATTTCACTCTCATCTCAGGTCAAGGCTGAATTTTGTGTTTGCTCTCTCCCAGTTCTCATGAGCTTGGCTGTTTTCCTGTTAACTATCTAAGCATGGAGATCCATTTCTGTGAGGAGAAAAAGAGGATGCTTTTTATTGTGAAATGTGTTTTGCAATGCCAGCTTTGGAGTCTGCTGATTGCTCAGTAGTAATTCAGTACTGTGGATTACAAAACACAAACTGTTACAATTATATGACACAAAGAGGCACACATTCACAACCTGAACAGTGTTAGACTACTTCAAAAATCTGTGCTGCCCTAAAGTTAATACAGTTAACAAGATGGAAGTCTTACTGGGCCAAAAATGTCACCCATAGTAAACCAAAGAGCCCAAAATGGTGTAGTAGGTGCTGATAATAAAAATAATAAATCCAACATGTAATAGTAAAGGGCTGTTCAGACACAATAAGTCGACAACTGCCTTTTAACACACATTGTAAAGTTCTTAAATGGAACTCTTTCAATAAATCATGTTTGTACGTGTAAACCTTTCTGGATTTGTGCAGTTTTCTACACTCAAGCAAGCAAAATCTCAACCAGTGTTATTGTGATATAAAGAAGAAAACCAGGACAGCATTAGGCATCTGAGCTTCTCTGGTTAGACAAAGGCAGTGAAAAGGAAAAGGAACAGGAGTACATGGATATCATACAGCAGCGAGGATGTCTCTCACAGCGAAAAATATATGACTGGCACGAGACCACACACCCGCACTCATCCCATTCTTCCAGCTTCCACACCGGTTAACTAGAGAGAGCACGTGTCAGAAAAAAAGAGCACACAATTAAATGACAAAGGCGACTCGTAAGTCATTCTTTTCCAATAAAAGGAGACTGGCACAAGGACTTTAAAGGGCTAAGTGTTGATGGGTCAGGGGTTAGGTTGTCAAGTGTGGAGGGGTGAATGGGGTGTTGGGGGGTTGGGGGATGGGGGGTCTCAGTGCATGGGTGCCTCCTGGGTGGATGAGCTATCTGGTTGACTAAGCAAAGACTCGGTGGTTTGGTCACTGGGGTCCTGGGCGCTGCGGTCTGCAGGGTCACTGGTGGATGTCGAAGGGGATATTTTAGTCTGAAGAAAAGTGAATAGAAAACAACAGGCACAGAGTTAGAGTTAGCTGAGTTGATGTAGTTTTCATATATAGGGGTAAAAAAAAAAAGAAGTAACAACTGTTACACAATTCACTCAGTCAGGCAGACTCAAAATGACATCTGTAATAAAGCAACAGATCCAGAAGTGGTGCGATATAAATGTGGACTCCACATGTTATTAATCTAACTGTGACCACAGTGATGGCCGCTCAAGAGAAGTTAGAAAATCCCTGAAACCAAATAAAACAATAAAAAAAAATGAATACGCAAATACATAAGTAATATATGTTAATAACCAATCCAGAGCTTTTACCTCCTGCAGCTTAAAGTGTGAACATTGCTACTGTTTTAAATCTATTACCTTCAAAGTCTCCACTTTCTCCTCAAATGACTTGAAAGTCGGTGCATTCCTGTGAAATGCAGGAAAAAAAGAGTAGGTGATAAGATCACAGATCGGACGACATTCATTGAACTTATCTGGCATGTTTGCAAAGAAGTTTCAGAAAGTTAACAAGCAGGATACAACTGTCCCCTTTTACAGTTCAATAGAAAAGAGGGACCAGGACACAAATTAAAGTTTGGCTCTGAGGATTATTAAAGAAAAAGAAAGAAAATATATTTTTTCCTAGTAGTTCAGAGGCCGGCACAGTGTGCCATTCACGTTAACACAAACTAATTTTGATCTCCTTACCTCATGACAGGCATACTAGCAGAGTGTTGTAATGAGCGCATGCTATCCAAAAGCATTATAGAGAAGAAAGGGGGCATTAGTGATGGTCTTATTATAGTAAAGAATGTGAGAAAAAGACAAACAGAGTTGCAAGCACAAAAAAGCAGCACGAAGCCTCAATTATTTTATTATATGCTAAAAGCTCAAGGCTTCCACCAAGTGTATAAACCCTATCAATCCCACTTTATCCTATTAAGATCAATTGTGTGTCAACACAGTAGGTGTGTGCTAATCCTTTGTATTATGGCAGAATATCTTGTCATCAAATACACACACACACACACACACACACCACAGCCACAAAGCACATACTCATACACATAAGCACACAGTACCCCTTTGACCCCTCTAAGACCCGACCCCGCCACAGCTCTGTGTGTAGCTCATCCGTGAGGTTGCATTTCTCAGCACACTACAGCTTTGAGGGGCCTAATAATCTTGTTTGCAGCTCTAATCCAGAGAGAAGAAGGATGACAGAGGAGGAGACAGAGGGAGAGACTCTTTGACTGAAATACTGATAGAAATGTTTCATATTCCATTACTTTGGTATATTTAACTGAATGTGAAGGCAGACCTCTCACATAGCTGCCAATATGATTTTTGTTTTTAGTTTGAATATAACCAGTGCTGGAATTTTTTTTGGTCTTTACCATATGCTGTTAAAACATGTGGTAAAACTTTATATCTGAGAAACCTACCTGACATCCTCGAGCTTCCGACTGATGGCTGAGCCCACATTAGAGAAAGCAGCTGTCGCCTTCAGACTCGCATGAGAGAGTGTTTCAGATGTCCTCCTATAGCTGAAAATGAGAAGAAATTTTGGGCAGGAAATACAAAGGATATGAAAGCGATGAAAAAATACTCAGAGATCTAAGAATGCAGACGAGGATCAAGGTCAGAACTAAACCTTTGTGTGATTTTTCAAAGCCTGAAAACATCAGAATGTTGTTCATTTCCTGCAATATAAAAGTAATAAGAGCTTCACCCAGGCAAGACACAGTCAGTCAGGATCTTTTTTACTCATGGAGCCAATGAGAAAATACTTTCTACTCAAACCCTGTCAGTCAGTGATGTGGACATTCAGACACAGAAAATCATTATCAAACAAGCAAAGGACCACGAAGCACATATGAGTTGATAAGAACCGGATGGATTGTCTGAAATTAACTTAAATGAACTGACAAAGGTTCAATAGGAGAAGTATCATATACACTGAGGGCAATATTGTGCACTGTGTGTTGGAGCAGTACTTACGCAGTGGAGGTGGTGACCTCCTGCCAGGTTTTGGTGATATTCTGTTTCAGCTCATTGAGAGGGGAGATGCCCAGCTTCCTCTTGATGTCGGCCAACTGCTTCTCTTTGGCAGCCAGCACCTGGGTCAGGGTTCGGATCTCATCCTCTACCTGGACACACATATTGAAAAATTTGAATTTAAAATACACTGAAATTTCTGAAAAATGGATTTACAAAAAAATACCATAAAAAAATTGCATCCAGCATTTAAAGCTGATTTAAAGTTGCATTCACACAATCCAGCAATTGTAAACATGACTTAGTGCCTCAAATGTTCTCTGCCACCGACCCCCCCCCCCCCCCCCCCGAAAAAAGTTTTTACTCTCCTTGTTTGAGCAAAACATTTTGAAATGGCTAATTTAGGAAATCCATTATTTGAATTGAAAAAGACCTAGCAGCAAAACTGAAATCTAAGTGATGTACACATCCTGTAACAACAAATCTACTCCCTCTCTTCTACGTGTCTAAGTACAACCAGGTCCAGCCAGGTCCTGATCTTGACTCTTTGAACTGGCTAAGCCCTGATCCCTCCGGACCTTGACCAACTCTTCCTGTAGCTCATGCCGCTCTTCTTCTGTCAGAGTTGGTGGAGCTGAGGATGGAGCCACAGACATCACTGCGTCTTCTCCCTCCTCCAGGACTGAGTCCGCATGCTGCTGGAAACCTGGGGTCAAAAAAAAAAAAAAAAAAAAAAAAAAAGGGGTGGGGGGGGACACTTGCATGTGATGTTTGATGTTTGAACAGAACACTTTAACAAATCTATTCAAAAATGTGTGTATTTTGTGTGTGAATTTAGGATGCTAACAGTGTTGTGTGATGATAACTGTACAAGAGGAGACACTTGTGGTGATCCAAAACTCTGTCGTACTTTCAGAGTGGACACCTTCTGGCCCAAAATAGTAATATTTTCACTTCACATATGTTAACAGTATGCATTGCACACACTTTCTTTGATGTTGCTCTCTCTGACAGAGCTGTGCCCAGTAGGAGCAGCGGTGCATCAATAAATAATACAAAGAAACTTCTAGATAGAGACATCCTGGGCTCAGACAGCACGAAAACACCAGAGCAGAGGGGTTATTAGGATCTGTCAGTCAAAAGGACAACAGTGGGTAAGGATGTCTTGAGCTGGAATGAAGCGAGCTCAGCTGTCTCTGAGGTAATTTTTTCTTCTTATCTTGTCTTTGTATTTCAAGACAGACAACTATTTCAAAGAGATACCCCAGGCTGAATAAAACAATATAAGGAAGAAAGAAGACAAAAAAGGAAGTGGTGGTCAATACATTTCTGGACTCTATTAGATTACTCATGAAATGTAAGCCATGTAAAGGTCATAAAAATTTACGATTATACAAGCAGTATTATAGTAAAAACGACAAAAATATAAAAACGTTGGCTCAATATTACTACACCCAATCATGAAAACACAGTATATTCCAGGACAACCACCTCTTTGCCAAAAAGGATACTGTGATACTGTGACCAAGAAACTGACAATCCCACCTGCATCATAAATCTTTGTTAAGACACATTTCAAATATGCACCAAATGCCCATCTGTTTTCTTCCAGCTCACATTTACCAGGCAAAATAAGACAGTTATTGGCTGATTCAATATTAACATCATATTATTCATATTCATGCAATGATAACTTCCTAATAGGCTCTATCGCCATGTCTGATGTGTACAGTGTGCTGGCACATAATGTAGTACACCACTACAACTTAGTAAAGTGATGAGTTAAACCACTGGAGATCTGCACAAACAAAACATTTTGGCAGACAAGAACTGTACATTATTTGACAAATGATTTTGTTCAAACAAAATTCTGCCTCAGTAATACGTCATTTCTATGATCTGTGGCTGCCAAATATCTCTGTTCACTCCAAGACTCCCGAATCCTTTCCTCCCGCCTCATTCCACATACTTGGCACACACACATCCTCTCTTCCACCTCACACCAGTACTCTCAGTGCTTTAAAAACATTCTAGCTGAGACAGATGGATGTTTGGTGAGGGCAGAGATATTGAAATCCCAAGAACCAAGACAACAAAGGAATTTCCGCACAAAGGTCCAAAGAAGTGCTGAACTGCTGATGATGTGATGTTTCTCAGTTGTTCTGTCACATAGCATTATCATAAGCTGAAACATTTATGTTAGGCAATATTTAATTAACGTCATCTGAACAAAAGAAGCTGACTTGAGACCTTTGAAAGGCTGATATGGCAATATGTGAATCTAAAGGTGTAACGGTCTAAAATGTGATTTTAGACAATGAACTAGATCAGCTTGCCTTACTACGCAACAGATCAGAACTTAACAAAAACATGAATGCGGTTGAAAGAGATGTGAAGGAGCTGAATGAAATTACAAAATGGACATTAAGTAATCTCTCTTTTTTTGAGGATGTATAAACAACATAGTGCAGACCAGCATGAGCGTCAGTGCAAATCTATAAACATGCCACTCAACTCTCACAGTTCATGATGCTTTAGTGATCAAAGATTTAAGAGTGTCTTGTTATCCATAAATATTAGGCCACTAAAGATATCTGGGAATCATATGTTTTGAAAACGGAGTAAAAACCACCCAGATATAGATAAGTCAGCCTATAATATTTGGTGAGTTAAGCAATAAGGCAATGATACAATCATAATCACTAGAAAAGCAAACTGAATCTCTTCTACAGGTGGAAACATTTTCTAAATAAACAGACTAGAAGTCTGATTAAGGGAAAAAAAAAAAAAAAGAAAATTGGCAAAAGCTGCTGTACACCACCACCAATTTTCACTTGTTCCCTTCCCCCTTCCAGTTTATGTTCCCCCAAATTCTTCCCATCCAATGAGCCAAGCCCATGTTTTGTCTGTTTAGCGCACACAAACACACTCACACTGACAAACACACACTCACAGTCAAAGGCACAGCCCTCACATCCTCCACTCAGCTTTGTCCTGTTCTCCTTGTTATACCTCTGGTTTTGACAGCTGGCGAGCTGGGCGGTGTGTCACTGTAAGCCGGGGAGAGGTAGAGGTAGCTGGTGTTCACTCCCTGTTCAAAGTCAAATGGAGAGTGGTATTCCTCCAGAGGCTCCATGTTTACAGCTTGGTCAGAGCGACTACCGCCTCCCTGCCACCACCTCTACCTCAGTAAAACTAGCCAAGTGCTGATTGTCTGCATGTGATCCAAGCGCGTGCTGGCCGTCTGTGTCTCCTTGTTTACAGCGTCCGAGACTCTTGTGTGACACACGCAACGTTCAAGTGTGCGTATGTGAGTAGTTGTATTGGCTTTCAGGTGCCCAGAAGTTCAGAGCAAACCAGTTCCCATTTCTGCTGGAGGCCAAGGCACCTTTTGCTCCCTCCCAAACCCTTTGCTCCTTTCTTGGTTAATAAGTTAATAAGTTACTTGTCCCTTCATGCAGCTGTGGCGGCAGACACACACACTACCATCTTCGGCTCCATTGTAATCCCAAAGTACAATTTTGTGTAGCGAGTGCCATTCTCAGATGCCAATGCCATTAGCAGAGCTACTGCTGCAGTGATACGATGTGATATTTCAGTTTCAATACTCTCAGATCTCTCAGTCAACCCACCCCCGCTCTATTCCCATCATCTAAGTAGGAAATGAGAAGAGGTCCCATTTGTGTGGGATGGTCATGTGATGTGTGTGTGTGCAATAGATGGAAAGCGTAATCTGCAGTGTCCCAGATTACAGCAAAGCGCTAATCCAGGGAGGCCAGTCCATTTTGGAGCAGGAGTAAAGCTAGTCAGCTTGAATGGGGGTAGAGGCTGCCAGAGGCTGCATTCAGTATTGTGTATTTGAGGGAAAGCACTCAATGCTTTATATATATATACATATATATATATATATATATATATATATATGTGTGTGTGTGTGTGTGTGTGTGTGTGTGTGTGTGTCACTGTATACTATATGCGTGTGTGCCACTGTCTCTGTTCATGCCAATGCTACAACTTGTGCTTCATTTTTCCTTTTTATATATATATACACCATTTGGGTGTATATTTTCACACATCACTTTTAATTTACAAATATATAGTGAAATGTCCACCCACAATAGAAATCTGTGAAATCTTTAAAATTGCTTCATATTCATTAAAATGACTTGATGCAATATGTGTGCATCCAGGCTCCACCTCAGTCTTTTCTGAGCCACATGCCTGCTGATTGTGAATGCAGGTAACACTCTCACCTCGCCTTTCATGGAGGGGATCTTGAGAGCTTATTAGCTTGTTATTGTTCTGCTGTGCCTGTTGAAAATGTGTTTTTTCTACGTGTTTGTTGAACAGTTTGAGTGATGCTCGATAAAGGTGCTGATTACACCAGTTGTTTCGAGCTGCAGGTAAATACAGTGTTCAAACTCCTTAATTACAAATTTTTTTGTGGTGTGCTGATTGTACATTTTCCTATCACAATGGTGATGAAAATATTTATCAATCACCACGCACCACACAGTAGTAGCAAATTGCTCTTAAATCCATGGCCTGTTCTGTGTCATGATTTTATGCTGCCTCTCTTTCCTGTTCTGATAGTCTCTCTCTATCAAAAAGCAAGAAATATTTTCAACCAAATATTTATCTTAACACAATACATGGTTGTTTTGACATAACTGTCATCACAAGAGCATCATATTATTAAAATGGTTAACAATATAGGATGGGAAGTGAAACTGCACACATTAAGAGAATGACTAAAAGAACAGGTCATTTCCAAAGACATTTAGCATGAATAGCATGAATGGATAGCAACCTACAAATTGTGCAAGCACCTGCTGATAGTCCAAAAGATTAAAAATTTTATATATAAGGTGATATGAATATAAGATAATATGTGATTATAAGTGTTTGCTGTGCTGACTATTTTCCACAGAAAAGGACACAGTAAGCAGAAAAAGAATTTCAGTATAAAGGCCAGCAATGTAGAAGTTAATAAAAAGAAAAAGCTTGTCCTGGCAAATACTGATAAAAGTTTCAAACAAGTTAGCACACCAGAACAGATCAGTAAAAAACTCTTCACAACTAATGTATCAAGTGTAAATTACTGCCTATTGACCGATATCTGTACATAGAGCTCAGGCCTCTTCAGCCAACATTCTTCTGTTGTTTGGAACAAACCTTGTGTAACATTATTGATACTGAGAGGCTAACACGAAGGCATAAAGATCCAAGCACAAATACAATGTATGGATACACATAATCCTGTTCATCCTTCTCTATCCATGAGGGTCCTTCTTCACTGCTAAAACTGTTCTTCTGGGATTAGCCTCAGTGCATTACCCTGCAAAACCCTTCATGATGCTTGCATTGATTACACTGAACCAAACTCCTCACATGCACGCATACGTTGTGTTGTACAGTGAACATGATGTAAGAACCTATAAATGGTAATATGATATAACGAGCAAAACTGACATTTCAGCATGCTCTTGGATTGGTTTATTTGAGAAATTTGATTCCTATATCAAAACAGATGGGAACAGAAAGACCAACCCTTGGCTCCTGTCCACTCAGACTGTAACCAGGACAAAAAAACATTTTAAAGTGGTTAACAAAGTACAGCATGAGCTCAATTACCTCCCTATTCATGGCATACCCCATCACATGATCAGCCTTAAATAAGAGTCATGAGACATGGATGAGTGTGGATGCTGTGAGCATACCCAGGCAGTTGCCTTGAGATGTGCATCATGGGAAAACTGTAAGGCAAAACCCAAAGAAATGCCTTCACCTATGATGGAACAAGACCACTGTCGTGTCCTCATCCTACCTCTAAACCTTAACACCCTCAGTCATCTCAAAAATGCAAGTAACCTAGGTGGTCTGTAGGCAGGCCTCTAGATACAAGCGGGATAAAGGGATAGTGCCACATTACAGGAAATCCCCTGGATTATTATTCATTCATTCATTTTCAACCTCTCATCTGTTTCCAGGTATTATTCAACTATTGAATTTGGGTATGAAACTACTGACGGGAGAAGGAAAGCACAGTTTAACTATAAAGTCTGAAAACATGCTCCAAACACAGGGTTTCCAGACTCAATCCAAATGTGTAAGGGACCATAACTTTGATGAAGCTTTTTTTTCCTTAGTGATAAGAGTTTCCCTCTTAATAAGTGCAAAGTCCAACCAAAGACTGGAAACACTTTTCTTTTCACCTGAATAGGAATACAGTGGGAACCATTTTGTTTCAATCACATGAAACAATGCTCACGTTGCCTGAATTTAAAGTTAAAGCCTTGTTCTAAAACATTACTGTTAAAAAAAAAAAACTGAGTTGAGAGTTAAAAAGGAAAAAGTTGAAGTTATCAGCACCAGGTATATCTCTGGAAAAAGAGTGAATTACAGATAAAATACTAGGCATGATTTAGGGCATTGGTCTACATTGTCCCATTGGAAGACGCTTTGTGAAGCTAGAGCTACAGAACAAGAGAGAACTCAGTTTGGTCACAAAAAATCCATGAAAATGTGAAAACATGGCCAGTGTATTACTATTTAAGTTTCTACTTACTCAAAAGTTTTGAAATAAAAACTACGAAAGACATTGTACCATTGGAATATATATATATATATTATCTGGCTGTTGTATTGGGAACCTAATAAGACAAATATAGTGCCACATTCATGAAACATGCAATTCTGCTGACACTGGCATAATTTTCAGAGATGCTTAAGTTCATTAATGGTTTGCATCCAAACCTTTTACGAGCGCCTTTCAAATACCTGGTGACAGCCATGACTGAATACAGACAGTTGAACAGATACTGCCCCCAGCACTTCCTGTAGTGCATTGCAGTTAAAAATGAGCCAGTATGTGATTTTATCATGCAACAATGTTTTATAATTTCAATAACATCAATGCTAAAATTTCATGTTTGTTCTAGAAAACAAATGTCTAACTTGAACAGGTCAAATGTACTGTAAAAACATGGTTGGAGGAGGATGTCTGTGACAGCTGAAAGTATCTGGTCATGTCTCATGAAATCTAATTACGCAAAAAATGTTGGCCTCTGCTCAGGATCAATCTCATTAGGGAAGTTGAAAACCAAGAGACAGTAAGCCTCACTGTCACATTTTTAAACATCCAGTTTGAACCACATCCATAAGCTTTTATCGTGGAAGCAGATAGTACCAGAAACCGAAAACATCCCAAATTGGTATTTCACGCAAAATTTTAAGACAATTTACAAAACAGGTAAACTGTAAAACTGGTAATTTTCTAAAACTGGTCTGGACGTTACCGCAAAACAGTTGTTTTCCAGATATTTCAACTACTACTGGTAAACAGCAAAAATGTAATTATCTTGTCTGTACACAGATGTTCAAAAAGGACAAATGCTAATAAGTCAGTCAAGTTCATATAATCACATGAAAAATATATGTGATAGTTCCCAAGGATCACAAAAGCAATAATGTAGCTATTTGATCTAAAAATCACTGTTGGAAACTCCATTCAACTGCAGGGGAAAAAATCTAACACAAAGAAAGAGCTATTTGTTATCACATTGGTCACTCCACCCTACCAGCTCCTTTGAGAAGCACCAGTCACAACAGTCAACACGCACACTGACTTCCTCCAAGATAAAAATGTATCAACCTTTCATTTACAGTGTTTGAATTCAAGTGCTTACAAGGCATCATGCAAAGACACGTAACACCAGGTGGATTAAGCTGATTTAAAAAAAGATTTTAAAGAGAGAAGTGTAATGATATGCCATATTTTAGTTTCAAACACTGATGACTGTGTCACCTGACAGCACGCAGTGATAATAAGAAACATTGGGGTAATATAGGCAGTGATGGCAGAACCTTGTTGCCTTTTCTCATGTTAATGTGAAAAGAGAACTCAGCGGGTCCTATGTTGATTTTTAAATGATCACAATGACAATGAGGAAGGATGAAAATGTACTTCTGCTGACAAAATGTAACAAACCTGAACATTTGCCTACAACTGAGGATGGTAGAAGCCTGTCAAATTTTTCTGATCGTGTACCTGTATATGACAACCTCTACATAATTGTGTGGGTTCACTTGATGCACCCCTCCAAAACACAGTGGCTATTGTAAACCGTAAAAGAGGAAAAGAGTCATCGGGTCGACTAAACTGTCTGACCTTAACTGAAGTCTGGCTTATGATACAGACAGTGTAAAATAGTGTTGTGGTGAGGGAAATATCCATATTTACATGTAAAAGCGCAGGAAACCTACATTCCCAAAGAATAACCAATGTCACCAGACAAGTTGTTCCTTACGGACAGTGACAAATGAATTTTCACAAATACCGTCCATATGAAACACCTCTAAACCAAAGAAAACAAGACCAAATGTTTTTAGCTTCATGCATGTCACATTTACTGTTGTGCAACTGTATCGCAAAGTATTTGTGTTATTTGTCGAGCCAAAGACCAAGACTGACGGAATTGTCTAACATAAACTTCATTTGGACAGATATATAGATATATATTACAAAGCAATAAAAGGCTACAGCTTTTAGCCTTTGTTGATATAGAAAATGCCTTTCTCTTTCACATAATTTTTTACCTTGGAGCAAAAGTAAATGACACGGAGACATCAGGAAATTCTGTTTCTGCAACCAGGATGACGATGACTGTTTTTGCAAAAGGTAAATAATGCAAGAACTCTGCCCTTTTGAACCTAACATCCCCTTGAGGTGAACAAATGCATCTATCTGTTTTTTGATATTATATATATATATTTTTTATTATTATTATTATTTATGTTACTTTATTTTTTTCAGTTTTTTGGTAATGCGGCAACAAGCCATGCACTTCCCTGAGAGGCAGCTGTCACAACAGGAAAGTACATAGCCCTGGGTAAAAGCAACAAACTGATGTAGAGGAATGAGAACAGAGGGCTGCCTAGCAGGGCTGGAAAGGTCCAGGTAGGTGTATGAAAGGATAGGAATCACAAGGCAGTCATGACTAGCAGAATACATGGAAAGCCTCAAGTGGATCATACACATATGCCCTCTCTATATAAATTATCTTTCAATACTTTTCAGCCCCAAGGATTTGGTTAGGCCTGTTTACTAACCTTAAAGATCTCCAATATTGGAAAATGGACTGACACAGTGCAGGACTTTTTCTACTTTTCATTGTTAGATTACAAATAGAAAGAAAAAAAAAAGCCAAATATTTAAATATATTGTGACCTGGTGTGGTGGAGACATTTAGAAAGCATGCACTAAGCTGTCAAATAAGTATAAACTATTTAAGTCATGCTACCTATTGCATAATATTTTCACCAAATTATAAAAATCCTTATCAATTGATCAAATCGTGACTATTTTTTACAACACTATTGTAAGTACCTTAAAACATAAAAGACAGCTTCCACGTTTGTGTTTCACGTTTTAAGCATTTTATCAAATGCTGTTAACATTGAACTTCCGTATTGTGTTGGGTCAGAATGTTTGGCATTAACATCCAAAATGTTTTCTTTTAAATGCATCGACGTTATCTCTATGACGAAATGCACTTTATTTGAGCTTCGAAGGTAGCATATGTTTTCAACGGACAAACTTCACTCACCGCGCAAAGTTAGCTAGTTTTGCTAACTTTCAGGTGATAAAAATGCATTCATAAGAAAAACAAAAAAACAAAAACATTGTCGATTACAACACTGACACCGTTAGACGTTTCGGCGAATCAGTTACCTTTCTCTGCACGCTCCATCGTGGGGGGCTGGCGTTGTTTTCTTGGTGGTTTATCGTCCACAGTCTGCAGGTTGCTCACTCGGCTCCGGCAGATCTTCCTGGTCTCTCCCTCATGTTGCCAGGCAGCCCGCCGTGTGGGGTGGGGTCCCCTGTGACGTCAGCACGCAGCAGTGTAAACACAGGCCAGCACGTGGACCGAGTTTGAAACCGTTCACGGGGCTCGCGACGTCAGGGAAAATTGAATAAAACTTTTTAGCAAATCAATTTTTTATTTTTTTTATATTTTATTTTAAAAATATGCACTGAGGTTTTAAATGATTTTAATCAACGAACGTGGATTATGTAATCAGTATGATATTCAAATAATAACATTGGTAATTAATGCAGATTTGCTTAAAATGTTAAAAGTTGTCACTATGTACGGCTTTTGATAAATATGATCAATGGTCCTCTGGTCAATATGTGACACAAGAAAATGCTCTTCTGTTTCTATCTGTTATGATATATCAATAACGGGACACCAAACATAGACCTATCTGTGAAACCCTATTTGCATTTTTATGTGATGACATGTCTAAACTCCATCCAAGTTCTATACATATGAAATATAATGTGACAGTAAAGTCAGTTCATAAAGAAGGTTTTTGATAATATATATATATATATATTTGTCATTATCAATAATAACCAATCATAGATATAGATGGTGCCATCCCAAAGTATTTTCTTTTAGAGAAAAAGCTGTTGTGCAAACTGCTGTTATTGTGGAGAAATCGTAGAGAAGACTGGAATGAAAATTTTATATGCCTACAAAACACATCAGTCGATTTGTTTATTTAATTTTGCTGGATATAATTTTGGCTCTCATCTCTGTACAAAATCTGTGTCTGGTCTAGTTTTGTTGTGACATTTGTGAATAACAAAAATCTGCACTTAAATAAAACCAGTGGATATGTCCAACATATTTACAGTGTATTGAAAATGTACTCAATAAACATTAGAATATCATAAACCTATATAATTTATCTCTCTATCATCGGAACTTGGAGACAATATGTCCCCTGCACTAGTTTGAAACAAATCTAGTAGGAGTATAGTTAATGATTAATTACCTAGCTGACAGCAAAATTGGGATCCAATCACATACCTGAAAAATACAGTCATTCATGTAATTCTTTGGATAGTAATTTGACATATAATGTCTAATTATTTGCAGGGGAATTAAACTTTTAGTCTATAACCCATTTGTAATATGCAGTAGATAGACAATGTCATGAATATTATGAACTGGAGAAATGTGTACTATATACACAACAAATGAGGGGACCCATCTAATCATTACAGTGGGATATACCACCCCCTGCCTTTTTTGTAATGAGAACCTGGGTTAAATCCCACTCTTGTTCACAAGCTTGGTGCAAAGCCCCTAATAGAACATCACTGAAACTATACACCCAACAATGTTAAGCTTTATAAACAAAACGAAGAGGAAGAGAGAGCGAGAGCGATGTTTAGAAAGAGTGCCACCTGCTGGACCCAACTATGATGGCAGTGAAAGAGAAGACTGAAGCAAACTGGGGATACATGTTCATGTGTTAAAATATTTTACTTGAGGCTATAGCATCTCGCTTATGTACAGAGGATACAAGTTTTACATCTATATGACGACAAATGGGAATTGACAAAATAGTATTTATTATGTTCTTATGATGATTTTATATATATTTTTTACAGTTATTTATTCACTCTCGGTATCCTAAGACAAGTTATAGCAAATATGACACGATATTGGGGTATACAAATCTATATTAACCGTGTATACTTTTGACAAATTAAAACTATTTTACTACTACGACGGAGTGACAGTATTAATATAATGCAACATTGATGAGCAGTTTTTGATTAATTCTGATAAATACCATATTTAAGTCATACACAAACAGATATATAAAATCGTTTTTTTGTTTTAGTAATTATTCCTTTACATTGATTTTTTTTTTAATCTAAAACGTGTAACACGCTTCAAGTTCCTGCTTTCATGAAATATTGTGGTAACCCCATTTAGCAGAGGGCCTTAAGTGGGGGCACACAATTTAACATTTATGGTCTGAGAAGACAAGCAAAGTCAAAAGATCAAAAGCATGAGAAAAATGGGTGCAGCCTTCAAACACAAAAGACCCCTTGCTGATCAACAGCACCCCCATCTTCCTTTAAAAGCCGTCCCCTCCCTCCCCCCCCGCCCCCCCTTTCTCTGATCGAGGTGCATTGTGGGGAAGAAAGTCGTTGCCATTCGACCTCTGCGGGGCCTGCGCGGACGCAGCGAGAACCCTGAAATTCATTATGCGTTTAAAACCTTTATTTATTTCCGCATAACCTACATACTCTCACCGGGAGGGCCGAAGCGGTGAAAAGAGACGACGTCGGTCCATTGGACATCGGAAAATACATCGTTTTACTAATAAATTAGTCTTGTCAGAGGGAGATACTGTTGGGAAAGTGAAGATTCTAATATATATAAAGAAAAATGTCCAGTGAGAGAAACCGCAGGTCGTTGGCTTTCCGAGGAGGTGGATTAGCTGGGTTAACGGGTTCCAGCGGTATCGGTGGGGGGAACTGTAACAGCAGGGAGGCCCCGGCCTGTCAAGACCGACATTTTAACGGGAACAGGCCGGATCAAGAGGAGGACAGGGATCTGGGGGCGAACGGACCATCGCAGAGGAGAGTGGAAGGCGCTGGGTCTGTCAGCGATAGCACGGAACCCGAAGCGGAGGAAGAAGAGGACCCGGAAGGGGGCAGCGCGGCGGCCAGGGAGGGCGACGGTCGAGTCGGCTCGCTGGAAACGGAGGTCGGGTCCACGGAGGGGAGCAGCGGGACAGCGGGGAACGGTCCCAACGACGCCGACAGCCAAGAGTCGGGAAGCGGTGCCACGGGTTGCGAGACGGGATCCAGGAAATCAGGCGTAGAGATGAGACCACAGACGCTGCTCCAGAAACACTTTATATTCCAGGCTTCGTGGTTGCAAGAATTTCCATGGCTCAAATTTTGCCAGGAGACGGGGCTCATGTCCTGTTCCTGGTGTCACAACATTGCCACTAAAAACAGCGACGAGCTTGTCAAAGGCAGTCGCAACTACAAGCGGGCCTTGCTGCTAAGACATCACCTGTCTTCTGAGCACGGGAGAAATGACCCCACCAAACAGGTAACGTTAGCTCACGTCCATGACGCTTTCCTTTAGTTACCTGCGTCGCTTGAAATACCTGCTACATATTTGTCTCACCGCACGTCACTGTATGTTTCGTTTGTCACTCGTGTTGCCAGTCGTTACGAATTATTAACACAAAATTAGGCGATAATGAGCTCTTACTTAAGCTCCACAATCCCTTCCCCTAGCTGATTAGCTAGCATCTCCCTGCTAACCTGAGCTAACAGCGGTCCTAGCTAACTTAGCCGCTTGTAGCTTTTCTGTTTGGCCGGAGGTAGACTGCTTGAGACGGCAGTGGAAAGCCCCTAGCGAGGCTAATATGGACAAAGTGAGTTAGTGAATTACAAGTAAAAGAGACAAAACAAAACACACACGACCACTTCATGGCGTGGGTGACACCAATCTTTCCGATACAGCCGATTTCTTAAATGCGAGCGTTTGTCAAGTCTGAAGTCAGACGCGCATACCTGCTCCAGTATGACACCTGCTAGCTACTATCACACCGGAGGCTGTCTGTCACGCTGAGAGATAAATGACATGTCGCCGGTGTTTATCAATGTCAGTGGCCTGAAAAGTCATTCACATGTAATGGGCATCGGTGCTCTTGTGTAGTGCCTTGTTTTAGGTGCGCACTGTACAGAAATCCCCTTTTGTTGCATCAGCAGCTGTCTTGCTTGCTAGCTTGCTAGAGGTCACACAATGGCAAGGGCTCGACCCGAGCAGCCTTTGGGGAACCGCACCCCTACCCAACCCCCCGCCTTTGGCCTCATACAGTTCTGCTGGCTCACAGTCCTGTGACCTCTGGCGCATTTCTTCCTCCTCCACCTCCTCCTCCCCCCTTTGGGGAGCTAAATTAGAGGCATTGTGCTAGAATGACCCCCCAAAATCCATAGATGGTGTCACTTGCAAGGCTGGACAAGAGGAGGAGAGTAAATCATGTTTGCCTGGAGCCTGACTGGCCCATATGAGGTCTTTTGAATGGGCCTGAGTGAGAGAAAACGATACTAGTAAAAAGAGTGACATGGCAACACCTGACCCTGTCACCCAGATATTTCTGGATTAATTGTCTCTACATGTTATACCTGTGGGGAGTATTTAATGATTAAGGTCCCATCCTGTACACACAAGACTGCAACCATATTACCCTTCTTTATTTGCTTATGATATGAAGGCTTTCCGGTTAGCCTGAGCTTGAGGTTAATTGACGTTGTTGACAACATGTTATATACTATATTGAATTCTTCTAATTGGATGCAAACAAGCCATCCTCATATTTGGTAATCACAGACTTTATGGATGTGTATGAGGTCTTCTTATTGGTCCATTATTTTTATTGCATTGTTGGCAACAATTCTGTAGGACTCTCGCAGGGACTCCATAAAAATAGAGCGCATATTCAACTGACCAATAAGGCAAGGACGTCTCTCCCATTAATTATATATTTGTAAAAAAAACAAACAAACAAACAAAAAAAAAAAACCCACATACACTTACAATTACTGTTCATTGCCACAGCTTCATATACCGACAATGGTCGGAGCTGTCAGGGGAATTAAGTGTGGGGTGCTATTTGACTCCCAATTTGTGAGTGAAGAGGATTGCACTACCACATTTAGTTCCTTCCTTTGTACACGCAATCACTAATCAGAATTACTTTAAGTGATCCGCTAACTTGTACACATCTCTAATTGGTAAGGAGAGCAGGGGGAGTGGATTAGGGGCTTGGTGTGGGTTTTCCCTCGCAACAAAGACCCCAGACACTGTACTGAGAGGTTGTCCAGGCCATTTCTGCATGAAGGATGGAGTTGGAGAGATAAAGTACAATTGCTGTTACTGGAAACAATTTAATTCTGAAATGCATTGAATAATTTCTTGCTGTTTTTGATATTCTTATAAGGAGAGTTATGGTGTTCAAGAAGCAGTGCCTTGTTCTATTCACCCATTCCTGACGTTAGTCAGGCCCCGCTGCATTCGTTAAAGCTAACTCGATTAGCCCAAGCACACCAGGGCAGCTGTGGTAAATGTGGGTCTCCCTGGAGAAGGGGGCCGTTGTCCTTAATTCTCTAGATTTTGTCTTGTGCTAAGATTGTTCCTCTTGCTAACTGTTAAAAGGTTAAGATGAAGCAGAAGTATACCATTGGTTGTGTGATCAGAAATGATATTGTATATCTGGGATTTCTATAAGCAAGTTTCATTTTCTAGGTGCAGTTTTGTTTCTTATGTTTACCAACAGGTAAAGGGTTAAGATGAGACAAAAGTCGAACATCATCATGAAGTAGCTGTGCACATGATCTTGGGCCAACAAACTTGTTACACCCATATTCATTGCCACATAATCACTATGTACCCAGTCAATTCTACAAGTGTAGTTCCTTATATATTGTAAGACTGAGAGGTACATTGCAAAATTATTGCATAAAGTGAGTTTCATTTTCAGCTCTCTGTGGATGGCCTCTCATTGGACTCCTCCACTGGACTCCTGAGTGAGTCTCCCCATGTAGGGAAGGGGATACACCCATTGAGATCTGGTCTCTGCCAGATAGATGGGATGTTTATTGGGGGCCACAGGTCAAGGGAATGGGGTGGGGTGGAGCCGGAGGGAGAATTCTTCTTGTTGAATCCATCAGTGACTCTACCCTCCCCTCGTTCCCCCCTCTCTGCTTCTTCTGTTGAGGCATTGTTAGGAGGCCGGGAGACACTCGGTGCAGCCCTCCCACACCTTGGGCCAAACGCACACTGTGGTATTGTTCTAGCATCTAGGGGCAGACGGGTTGGGTGAGGAGAGGGGTATTGAGGGAAGGATACAGTAGAAATAGTGACTTGGGAAAGGACTGATGGAGATGGCCTGAGGGCTGGGCTGGCCATGGGACTGGATTGAGGTGGTTGGGTGCAGAGGAGGGGGGGGTGGAGGCAAGTGTGTGTGTGTGTGTATGTGTAAAAAGGTAAACAAAAACTGGCTCCAGTAGGTCATTATGGTGCATGGGGACATTGCTGTATCACATGATCTTTTGGAGGTGTGTCTGAGTGATCTGCTGGCCTTGGGGCTTTAGGGTTTGTTTGGGTTTGTGGTTTATTTTTGTTGAAGGCCTCTATTGTCTAAGTTGTAAGCATATCTTGACTATGTAGTCGGTGCATCGTCTTGAATTTATGGCTATCTTGGTCGCAATAAATTTTGAATTATCCATGTTTGTCTTAGATCAAAGGATTCATCTCCAGCACCGCTTTGGATTCCATAGCTTTCTTGCTGCCTTTCATTCTTTCACCCACCCCCCAAAAAAAAGAAAGAAATAGCATAGCCACGTCATGACTGAGGAGGTTGATATTGTCCCCATATTCTCTGTTGGCTCTGGCTGGTTTTGCCTCCAGCATCTGCTGTGCAGGGTTGGTCTGCTGGTTTCTTTTGCTTCTAGTTCACACGTGGCACATCTGGAGAAAGAATGATGCTGAAGATGAGGCCAGTATGTAGTAACTTATCCAGTACCAGGCTGTCCTAGTCTGGTTCCAAAAAGTGCATGCACATGTTCACAAATGGTAAAATTGAATCAGATCTGCCAAAATGTCTTACCTCTCTGACCTGTTGCCTTCATATGTATTATAGATAAAAGCTCAGGGGAGTCACAGGGTTTAGGGCTGGGATGGTTTGTCAGTTGAAATGATAAAAGGGATCTATGAAACCCCAAGTATAAATCTTCTGAGGGTATTTGTAAATTGCATTTCTAATGTCTTTGAATTTGTTAAACCTCACTACTGTCTTCTGACTGTGAATGTTTGCAAGGCATTTTTGTTGTAGAATGTTAAATGATTCATCAATGTGAGTTAAGGCTTGGTTTAAACTCTCATAAGAGTATAGTTTAGAAAAAACAATGCAGCAAAAACTCAGTGTGATCGTAGGCAAAAAGTAATGAGAAAGCATATCCAACTCATCTTGTTGTGATAGTGCTCATGGCCATCACCACACCACAGCAATATATTCCATCAAAGTACTCAACAAGATGATCGTGCCTCTCCAGAGGCTTTGATGTGTATATCATGGAATAATGTTTTCTATCTCATCCTCTTCGCCTAACCCACATGCACCATGGCTCCTCTCTATTCTTGCAAGTGGGAGCTGCTGTGTAATAAGAGAGTGAGTGCTGAGCCCTTTCTTAAAGGCCCACAGTGAGTGGACAATAAGCCTCAGGCAGAGCACGGGCTATTGTGAAGGCCAAAATGGGGTGACCCATCTCCCTGTCTGTACTGTGCTGACTTTTCGTTCCCCTCTGCTCCACATTTTCTCCTCTGCTCTTTTTCTTGAGGCTCATGATCTCTGTCTCATCCTCTCAATTGTTTTTTATTTCTGTATTGTTTGGATTTTCTCTTTTATCCACCAACCATTTCTCATTTTCTCACTTATTTCCATCAGCTCTGAAGCAACATCTTTTCTCTGCCATCAGAACTCAATTTAGTTTCTCTTTTTTTTGTTTGTTGGTCCTCTTTTATTTCCTCTATCCTGAAGAACACACCCACTTTTGCCCTCGCCGTCTCTCCCTCATTTCATTTTATCCCAACTCCCCCTCCAGCTGTGGCAGAGGATGATAAGCCCCCCTATACTATACTGTGTGCCCAGGCTGCCCTGGACAAGAGCTGTAGTGTGGAAGGAGTAGGGGTGGGGGTTGGGTGGGGACCTCAGAGAAATGGATTTAATCTGAATTACTCGAACTGCGTGTATGTGTAGGCAGCTTGGTTTCTGTGTGTGTGCACACGCATGTGTGAGTGAGATTGTGGTGAGTGGGGACAAAAATGCAGGGCTCGAGCAATGTGAATTATTCTGGATTAGGACATCTGCTATGCAATTTTAAAATGAGCTAGAGATGTATGCTACTACATTTGTGTGCTGTGTGAAAGCACGATGATATAGACTTGGGTGGACCCTGGGTGGACATGCATATTTTTGTTGTTGCTGTTTTTCTTTTTTCTTTTTTTTTTTTATGTGACAGTGCATACGTACACTTACCTCAAACCAAGATATGCATTGTATATTTGATGCCATATATTTAATGAGTATATCTATCAAGGATGTGCAATTCCAGTGAAAATGCTATTTTATTGTCGCCAGGGATATTTGTCTCCCACAGAACAATTCAGGAACAATTCCTTTGAACGATACTTGGCCCTGACTTGAAATAATCAAATATAAAGAAACAGACAGGAGAATTGTGGTGCATGTCTCATAGATGCTCTTGTTTGAATCTTAAAAACTAGCCTATAAAATGCACCCCATTTCTGAATTATACCACAAATAGAATTTAATGGAGTAAAATGTTCCATCAATCTAGAGATGCAGGTATTTGTGGAACCCCAACTGAGCATTTAAGTAATGATAATTTCAGTAGTTTGCAAGTTAAACAACCACAGGATACAATGAAACAGGTGTCACTGTTATTTCAATGTTTGAATAAATGAAAATGCATACCCGACAAACACTTGTAACCTCAAGTTAGACAGTGCAACTAGTCTAGGCTTGTTCTCTTAGCTTGTCAAAATACACTCTGGAAAGTGGAAGAAATCATCATCTAGTAAATTTGATAAGACACCCTGTGACAAATTGTACAGATAACTCACGAACAAACTCCTCAGAAGCAGAGAACACTGGAGTCTAATGTATTCATAATGGTACAGTATAAGGGACCTCTCCCACTGTATAACAGCAAAGTAAATATGATGCCTTTTCATTTGACAAGTCTGCTCTTAAGGTTTTATTGCAGTGTGGTAACATGGGGAAGAAAAACTTAATTGATTATAGAGCTATGTAAAATTACCCAGACTGAAAATAATATAACTTACCTCTTTCTAACCTTCCCCATTACAGAAGCCTGTCAAACCTGTTTCACCCTTAGGGTGTTAGTGTCACACCAGGAACCCTGTGTGTGTTTTGTAAAGCCAAGAAAAGAAGACATTTGTGTTCAACTGTATTTATGCTTACTTTTCCTGTTTGAGAATATAAACCTAGTGGAATAATTTGTAATTCCCTGCCTTTTTTTTTAGGAGATGGTGAGGCCCTCAGACAATGCCAGCCCCTCCACTAACTGCTCAGAGGAAGATTACCGTAACAAGCCTAATGAGAACTCCTACTGTTACCAGCTTCTTCAGGAGCTGGACAAGCAACGCAAAAGTGGCATCCTCTGTGACGTCAACATAGTCGTCTCAGGCCAGGTGTTCCGCGCACACAAGAACATCCTGGTGGCGGGTAGCCGCTACTTCAAAACCCTCTACTGTCTGACCAAGAGTGAGGCCCAGGACCAGGCCACGGTCACACACCTGGATGTTGCTGCTGTGCAGGGCTTCTCAGTTATCCTCGACTTTCTCTACTCCGGGAATCTGCTGCTTACAAGCCAAAATGCCATTGAGGTGATGTCTGTTGCGAGTTATCTCCAGATGACAGAAGTTGTTCAGTCGTGTAGGGCTTTTATCAAGGATGCATTGAATATCAGCATCAAGCAGGAGGCTCCAGATTCTGTGGTGGTGGACTACAACAAGAGGCAAATGGTTGCCAAAGAAGGACAGAGAAGCCTTGGTGGGAAGCCAACTGAATTCTGGGCCACAAGCATCCTGTCAAAGCTGTCAATCAAGGCCAGCAACAACCAAGGAAAAGAAGCAATGGATGAAGAGGACGAAATCGGCTTGGTGAAAGAGGAAACTAGTGATATAGAGGTGACAGTGTTTGGCAATGAGGGCTGTGCCCTGGTGACGTCTGGAGCCTCTGGCAGCTTGACCCACCACAACGAGAACTCCTCTGATTCAGCAGAGACTAATGAAACACGGGCAGTGAGCAGCCAGGTTCAGTTCTTCACTGCAGCAGCACCTGCAGCAATAAAACGAGAGGCACCAGACACTGTGGCTGGAAGTGGACGAAGGAAAAAGCAGACAACCACGCGACGTTTTGTCTACAACTTCCCACCAGAACCTGAAGAGGGATTTGATGAGGGAATGTTGATCCAGCCCTCTGCCTCCTACCCCAGAGAGGACTTCTCCTCCCTCTCTGAAAATGCAGGTAATATGATGTCAAGTCCTCTCCCATATTATATATGTATGGCTTCTATGTTAACTCATAAATTTCTTATCATTACTTTCACTGCACACTCTCAGAAAGTGAAATGTGGTGACTTTGTATGGTAGAATGGTCTTTAAAGCATTATTGTAACATGCAATCAAGACTTCACGTGACTATAATTTCTTCATGTATGATATTAGATTCTTTCGCTTTTCTTACTTTCGTACCCAAAGCAATACCCTGATAGTTCTTCCTGCTTAAGGAATTGCATACACTGACCTGTCATAGCATTATGTCCTCTGATGGCTGAACTAAACACCATTATGACAATGGTCCCTGCCAGTGGATGGGCTATAGTAGGGACCAAGAGAACATTTTGTACAAATGCAACATGCAATTGCACATGATTTCTCTTCCAGCAGGATAATGCTCCCTGCCACACTTCAAAAGAGGTTCAGGACTACTATGAGAAACACAGTGAGTTCAAGGTGTTGACTTGGCACCAGATTACAATTGAATCCATGATCTGTGGGATGGTATGGACAAACAAGATACATGAAGGCCCCATCTCCCAACTTACAAGTACAAGTATCTGCTGCTAGCGTCTTAGTGCTAGATACCACAGCTCACCTTCAGCGGTCTATTGGAGTCCAGGCCTCTATGGAGCTGTTGAGGATGGAAAAAAGAGGGGCCTATACAATATAGGCTAGTGGTGATTATATTATGCCTGATCAGTGTAAAAGGTGTGAGAGAATTGCAGTGACATAAAAAAAGAAAAATCAGCTTATTCTTTTGGCAGACTCTTTGGCTGGAAAGTTGAACACTACCAATATCAAGATTCCATTTGAGCCCTCTTCCTTCTTCTGCATAACCACTTCCAAACTGACTTTTAAAATACTTAACAGAGAGCTTTCTGATTAGGTCTCCAAATTGGGTGAAAAACTACTGGTCCTAAGCTGGAGACAAAAAAGGTAGTCAGTTATCATTAATAGTTCTCTGTGCCTCTGCATCAGTGTAATCTGTAAATCATTAAACCATATTCGCCAGGTATATGATGCTCAGGAAATCTTCTATGAAATGCAACATGTCTATCATGTTTAAATATAACATTTTATATTATAGGTGATATGTACTAGTATTTAAAATAATGTTCAATGATCACTTGCAGTCTCTTAGCTTCAACTTAATCTAGCACTTAAAAACAGAATTATTTATCAATGATATGCCACCATTATTTGACACATCTAATCATGTGACAGCTATGATTGCCTGATGCAATTCAGCGACCTTTACCATGAAATTATTGAATTATTGCAAGAAAGCATGGATTTAAAGATTTCGTTTAATGTTGTGCTGTTACACCTAATGGCAGGGATATTTGCTTTACAAGTTTTTAAACTGCATGTGATGCTATGTCAATACTGAGGCTCATCCTGAAAAAATATTTAATTCAAAATTAGACTAAAACGCAGCTGGAGAGAAAAATAATTTTAAGTAATGAAAAGTAAAATTTGTCCTTCCCCTTCTCTGGATCAACTTTAAACACTGTTTGGGAAAACGCTGAATCATATTGAGCTGTTTAAGGGGCTTTCACTCACCCTTGAAGCTTTTGCTCTCCTTTTCACCTCCACTCTGTCAGTTTGATACCTGCCACATTCTATCTCTTAATCTATCTATTGCTTCATCCACCCTAACGGCACACTGTACCACTCTTTGTAATCTCTTCGCTCAGCTCTACCCGTCTCCTTCTGCTGGCCCCATTAAGCTTGGCACTCCATGTAACCATAATGATATGACATATTAAGTGAAGTGGTATGGATTGGGGGGGGGGTGAGTAGAAAAGGAGAACTACATTTTGTGTGAGTGTGTGAGAAGCAAGCCCTCCCTAATGCAAGATAATGAGGAAAGCAGGGGAGACATCTCTTCCCCAGGCCTCCCTAAATGCGCTTGAATGCTCTTAGTGCCTCCAGCTCCTCCTATGGCTGTTTTTAATGTGTGCTAGAAGTGAAGCCTGGTGTTGTAATAGCCTGGAGAGGCGGTCACTTAAAGAATTTGTCTACATGTGTGATAACCCTCTGATCCTCTTTTCTTCATGTGACTGCATTGCTTAGTTCCATGTGTCTCCCATCTTTCCACAAAAAATATGGTTTGGGCTTTGAGTTTACCCTTCAATTGTAGGTCTGGGTCCAATGATGCACTGTTAAATATGTAGATGAGGTGTTGTGTGTGTGATTTTGAAAAACATGAAACAAATTATCATGATGTCCCTTGATGTCAGTGTAAGACGATTGCCTTTAAACCTTTTTTTTTTTTTTTTTTAACTTTGTAGACATAACTTTATGACATACTTTATGATCTCTATGGAGAAATTATCAGCAATGTTGTATAAAGTGATTTTCAGTTCCACTTGGGTTTTCTCAGTTCCCTTTTAGAAACTCATTGTCCATTGTGCTTCTTGTAGTATTGAGGCAGGGGTTTTATTACATGAATGCATTGGGCATGTATAAGATTTTTGGTTAAATTTTACCATGTTTTATTACAAGAGAGTGCAATTGAGCCCCAGCTATTATGTATTGTATCTGAAGAGACAGGCGAATATGAAAAAGGTGGTTACATATTTTTCTCCCTAAAGTAGATGATGACTATCCTTATTGTATCACACAACTAAAGGAATCTGACATAGTTATCTATTTATACCTTTTAAGTTGGTGGTATAGTTAACAATATTAATGCAATGTAGGTGAACATAGTTCAGTACTGCTGATGGACAGAAAGCCGTTTGTTGAAGGTTTCAATTTGTGTTGGTGTATGACACACTCGCCATCCTTTCCAAGCTTGCATTGCATACAAAACTTATTAGTTTGAGTCACTCTGAATGTGTGTCACATGACAAATTTTAGTTACGCTTTATAAAGCAAAAATGAGAATGCAGGGGTCTGTTATTAGATTATCCTACAAAGTCATGCAGAGGAGGCGAGGCGATTTCCATGTTGCTCATGCCCACCAATAGGTATCAAAAACCCCCTTTGTAAAATGGAGAACACTCTTGCACCAAGACTACTAGTTTACTTTGAACAGACATCCACCATTACTGGCTGTCCCAGTTTCCCACAGTGATATTTAGTTTGACTCTCAGTTTCTGTTTTATCTGTGTGGTTGCGCTCCAGTGGCGCTACTTTTTGTGGCGCTTTAATCACTTTCATAATGTTTTTTTTTTTTTTTTTTTTCTCTTTCCACGTTAGTCAGCCTATAATATGTAGGACTGCAAATAACAATTCTCTCTTTCCTTTATAGCACTGGTTTTATTCATATTTTCTGCTGATTATGTTATTGATAACTCTAGTATTTAAAATACTAGAAAACAGCCCGTAGCAGCTTCAATCCAGAATCAAGAACTAATATGAATAAATATTCAGTTTAAAAATGTATAGAACATGCAAACGTGATATATATGGCCTCATGTGGAAAAGAAATTATAATCAAATAGTTGAAGAGTGATTTTTGCTTGACAATTAACCGTTTCAGTGCAAACATTTGAACATGTTACCTTTTGATAAAATGAAATATGTCCAAAGTTTAGCGTGTTTTCTTTTCCCAAGTAGTACATGGCTAACGTCAGAATAGAAAACCTAAAAGATTGAAAATGGTGATATAACAGCAGAGCTTTTTACTGTTGGCTGTCAACATTTTAGAGCCACAGGAAGGCTAGTATTGTGGAAAATTAAAGTAGTTGAAAGTGAAGGGTGGCTTCAACTCTGTAAATACTTTGCCATTGCTGTCTGCTCTGACCACACTGAGCCCGCAACCAACACTCACTCGTGGCCCATAAATTCTTGCGCCCTCTCCAAACAACACTGTTGGATTGTTTAAAGGGTGGGTGCTGCACACAGAGCAGGTGAAATGCATTTGCATACACACCAGTCACTGTTAAAGCGTGCACATAAACACACACCCATGCACAGCACCCCCCACCCACCCACCCCCAATCCGTTCAAGGTGCAAAGCTGCCTGGGACAGTCCCCTCTCTCCCTAATCCACCCTAATGCACTGGGGCTGTCCCCACTATTCCAAATATTGACCCAGGGTGAATAGACTCACACACGCAGGGGCGTGTCTTTAATGGACTCAATGCACTGATGCCAGAAGAACTGGACACGCATGCACGCAAACACAGGTGCTTGCACACAAAAGCTGAGTGTAAGGTGAGCCGTGCTAGGGCTTGACTCTGTCTTTCTCAAATTAACCCCTCCCTCTCTGCTGGAGCTCTACAGAGTTGGGTCGTGTCTCAGGCCTGAGGCTCCCACTTCTTTACGTATAGCAGGGACGTGTGTGTGTTTTTGTTTGTTTGCCTTTGTTGTTAACTGAAATGTCCATTATTTCATTTTGGGGTCAATTGTGGGATTTGGGAGAGGGGTCAGTTGTGTACACAAGGCGTTGTGAGGTGTGCAACCCCCAGACTCTACACCACCTCTCATCTGTCTTTCTCACTCATTTCTCTTGCCCCCTCCCTCTTTCCCAGAGCTGGCCAATCAGATCCAGTATAGCATCATCCAAGACTTACAACAAGGGAAGTCCTGGGAGAATGGTAAGGCTACCATTTAAAACCAACACAGCCTAGCTCTGTGAAATTTCAACATTAAAATTCATATTCTCAATAGTGTGGGCAGTCGATTCACTGTGCCTCTTTTAATTACAGCACAAACACCCCATTTCTGATCCTTACATACTGTATACATTAGATAGGTAAGATGGAATTGTAGAGCTGTTGTACAGAAGACTGTTGTTTCATTATTCCAAGCACACAGTCGTATCTACCAGTAGATATAAAATGTTTAGCAAGATGAACTAAAAAACATTTTGTTTTGTGTTCTTTTTGAGTTTGTCTCATGTATGTGGAGGGTAGGGTGACCCTAATAATAATAATCCTAAGCTTCTAGCATCCAAATGAACAGTTTTGCTCCTCTACTGTATATAAAACAGAGTGTGAATACACAGGTGACCTGCTTCTCATCAGCTCTCCTCCCTCCTCTCCCTAGCAACCTACCCTGACAACGCCTCTGTTGTGTGCTCCCTGGCTCAAACAAAAGGCCTGGCCCTGTTAGCCCACTCTCTCTACAGTGAAGACTAGCACTCTGTTTGGATTCTACTCAAAATCAATAGATTGCTTATTTATTTTTAAGCCCAGCTGCCCTCTGTTACTTGTTAGTATTTCCCAAGAGGGATAATGAAGAAATTGCTTGTGTGGGGACATCTTGATTTCTCTCTCTTACACACAGACATAAAAAGATAGTGTAAGCCTCTAGTTGCACAGGGGTTGAGCAGATCATTGCATTGTGCACAGCTCTAAATTAAAATATCTATTTTTTTTTTTTAGCCGTTGTAAATGGCAAAATGCTTTTGTGTCATTATGAAGCTGTGGCAGAGGATGTCAGTTTAGTAGGCGGTCCTACAGTGGTCAGGACAAATTTACATTCACACTGCATAAAGAATGTGGCCACATGGGGCTCAGACCACCTCCCAATATGGTCTGAATGATCAGATCTGAAATGCGTCCTGATGTGTCTGGTTTTTGTTCACATCTGTCTTCAGAGTTGTCCATTTGTGATCAGACCACTGGACACAGGTACTAATATCAGATTTGCATAGACCATAAGAGGCTGAGTCATGAGATTATTACTTGTAATAAGAGAAGGTGTTCTAGTCATGATCTTGACCATTACATTCCAAGTGAGGCTCTTACGACAACAATCATTAGGTGCTTTATTATAATCATGTACTTTGATGCAGGTCCATCTTGTTCCTTTAAATTCACTGCTAATGAGTCTATAGTCTTTCTACCATTGCCATGGTGAGACCTCCAGCATTAATTAAATTGAACTGCAGGGAAGAACCTGTTACTTAGCAACAGTGACCGAGCAGGACGGTGTAGATTATACGGCTGCCAACATAATCGTTTGTGTCTCTGCTTTAATAAACTTCGATAGCTTTGACAAAATGAGCTTTCTGTGATACATCCAAGTTAGTGGATTGTGTTCTCTCTAGTGGTGACCACATCCCAACAGTGATTTGATCAGGATATCGGTTCCTACCACACCCCTCTCTCATCATGCGATATATAGATGTAAATGTAGCTTTGATGATGATTTTTGTGTTCACGATTGAAGTCTGAATCCAGGCGACCTTTGACTGCATCTCCACATTTGTCATTCTCTGTCTCTGCCCAGGTGAGTCCTCACACCTAGCCCTCAATAAGCTCAAGTGCCCCCACTGTAACTACATCGCCAAGCACCGGCGCACGCTCAAGAGGCACCTGATCATCCACTCGGGTGTGCGCTCCTTCAGCTGCGACATCTGTGGCAAGCTGTTCACCCGCCGTGAGCATGTAAAGAGACATTCCCTGGTGAGTTCACACATGCACACTTACTGTATGAAGTCCTCTCTCATAACACCAGGTAATCTGCCTCCACCATCTTCTATCAAGCACTGCAGTGTTCCTGCAATCGTCACATCAGTGCACTCTTCCTCCATGGTGTTTGGCTGGCACATTTTTCTGAAGGGAGTGAGTGTAACATGATACTCTTAGGGGTTTCTGCCAGTGTATTATCTCATTCTAATATAGGGAGTATTTTAGGGTCTCTCTCAAGGTGGTACCAAATGACAGGATTTTTGAGACCGTCCTACATTACCAGTGTTTAAAAATAAAGATGACCAAATTAATCTCCTTTGTGAAATGCCAAACAGAATACATTGTTGTATTGAGCTAAAGCCAACTATGACTGAGAGTTCAATGTAGCACAACCTTTTTTCTTTTGTATCCATTTTGCCTTTGTTTTGCATACTGTTCATTTTGAACAATTGCATTTAACATTTTTTTATTCTATACTTTGTTCCTGCTTAGTGTTAAATGAGAAGACTGCTGCAACAGTCAAGACAACCGACATGTAAAAGAGAAATGTTGGTCAGCGAGTGAAACTGCAGCTCTTGTAGTGATGTAGTAGATGTTCTTGGTGTGCAGTGGTCAATACCTACCAAATGTGGCCCATGAAAGGAAAGCCAGTGAACCAACAGCTTGACCTCTGATTCAACAGAAGAACTGCTACAGTTCATTGTATGCGTGTATGTTTAAAAAATGGGGCTGTGTAGACACAGACTGGACACTGTGTCCACGCTGACTCCTGGCCACTGAACACAGGGCTGTCACAGCAGCAAACGGGAACCTACACAATCTCAGGCAGGCAGTATCCTATTGTGGCTGATCGGTCTATACAGTACAGTTGGTTAGCTTAGCAACCCAGAACTGTCTTTGTAAAATACCATATTAACTGATGACCAGTGATCATGAAACATTTATCTTACAGGTGCACAAGAAGGACAAAAAGTACAAATGCATGGTGTGCAAGAAGATCTTCATGCTTGCAGCCAGCGTTGGTATCCGCCACGGCTCACGGCGCTACGGTGTCTGTGCGGACTGCGCTGACTCTCACCAGGCTACCCAGGAGGGCCTGGAGGGCATGGAGTTTCCTCGTGACGAAGACTTCGAAGGGGAGGAAGTAGAGGACCTGGAGGGCGAGGAGCCTACTGACAACGACCAATCAAATTGGGGTGAGGGCAACGCTGGTGCTGCCCAAGAAAAGGACTAAGAGTTTTAACAAGCTTGAGAAACAAAATAAAAGTTGATGTTTAATATATGTATACAAAAACTAGCTGGTAAACAATCAACTCCAAAGTGCTATCAAACCTCGAGGTTTCTTAATTGTGCAAGTATATGACAAAGAGTTGGATTAAAAAAAAAAGCTTTGGTAGAGTGAGAACTTTAGAAGATGTACAGATTTTATTATTGTTAAAATGTTTCCAACTCTGGGCCCCAAGCCCACAAGAGACAGATTCTAATAACGAATATTATGATAAATCAGGTTTTTGGTGATGTATTGTTATTTCCTGTTTTTCCGGGGAGAGCTGGGCAGGTGGTGATGTAGTTTTTGAGTTGGGGTAGGCCAATCATCTAAAAAAAAAAAAAAAAAAAAAAAAAAAAAAGGAAAAAAGAAATTAATTATTTAATTTATGAAGAGAGGTTATTATGGTCTTATCAAATGCTATAAATTTAAATTTTTTTATTTCTGGTGTTGTCTGCAGCGGGTGCGGTAATGGCGGTTGCTTTCTTCTCAATCTGAGAGAATATTGCTTGATGCTTGTAGAAGTACACAGAAGAGCATTATTGCCGACAGGAAGATTTTTAACTTGCTCTGTAGATCTTGTTTAGATGCGTGAAATATATTATTATTTTCTTGCTTTTTTTTTTTTTTTCCTTTCCCTGCACAAATCTTGGAACCAAAAAATCTGTTTTGTGACTCTAATGTATTGCAGCCATATTTATGATTAATTTAAGAGGGTTGTGATATTATGCCAAACAGACCGCACACCAAGATTTAGCAGGAAACAAAAACTACTGAATACGCTTAAAAACAAAACACAAAGAAAAAAGACATGAGATTTTTTTTTTCTTTTTATTCAGCGGGAAAAAAGATTAATTTGAAAAAGAAAAAAAAGCAAATGTACAAGGGGAAATGTTATTGCTAGCTTTATACAAATCACGGCGTCACAGTAACACTTTATTACTATTAAAGAAAAACATCCGACTTTCACTTAAAGCTTGAATTTTGCCAAATGACGAAACGTTTGGTGCTGTAATGCTTGTTGCAGAATACTGGACCTACAGGCTATATATGATGTTTATAATCATAAAGCTTAAACTGACTCAGTTATACATGTGTAATCAGCTTAAACTATAGAACACTGTTTTGCTACGGCGACTATCAGGTATGCTTTGCCATTGTTTTTAAGCTTTTTATTTTATTTAATGCACACACACACACACACACACACACACAAACATTTTGTAGAACTACCGGCAGTACTTGTAATTGACGTTTTGAGGACCTAAGTGGACATCAATACCTTTATACGTTTGTTTATATTTGGTACTGAGTTATATAGTAAATACAGTATATATATTTTGAATCACTTGAACGTTGGTTGTGAGGGAGAAGTATGCAGAAAATCATGATGTGATGTTTTAACTCTGAAAGAACTCCATTTTTTCATGTGTAAAAGGTATACAAAATGTCATCTGTTTAATATGAGTTCGTTTTTATTTTTTAGGTCTGCCAGGTAGAAAAACACTTTGTTCCACAAAAAGTGAAGCTCTATGGCGCCTCATAGACATGCACTTACTTTTGCGTTCATTAAAATAATTTCCGTTTTTGTTTGTTTAAAAAAAAAAAAAAAAAAAAAAATTTCTTGCTTCCCCAAAAGCGGGTCTGAATGGAACTATATAAAAACTGTGTCTTTCTTCCAATGCGCAACTTTTTTATTAGACATTTTGTTTTGTTATTTAATATTATATATTGACTCCAAAATGCAATCAAGACTGTTAATTTCTATTTGTCCAACCAAAATTGTTGTTTTTAATTATTGTTGAAATATAATGTATGAGAAAAGCCAGGTGAATACTTGCTTAGTGTAGAAAATCCTTGCTCGTGTCTGTAATTGTTGAGATTTTTAAATGTTTTTATGCTACAGAATCATTCACTTTACCATAGATGCATATTTTGTTTAATTTTCCTTTCCACTGATGTTTCCTTTCTTTTGTGTGTGTTTGTTTGTTTTCTTTTTCTTTCATTAAGCACATATTTTCTAAAGAAACACGGATTGTGTGTGGGTTAAAACCTTGGAACAGCAGTATCTGTTCATATGCAGTGGAGTATACATCATGTACTAAAGTGCTAATGATACCGATGGTGTGTAACTTTCCTTTACTCTCAGTGGAAGAAGATATATTTTAAGTCAGAGATATTCATCCTCTTGGTGTCACTTTTACCTTCAAATCACTGTGGGGGGAGGGGGGGTTATAATACGGATATATATATATATATGTGTGTGGAGAATATACGAGATAAATAAATATATATATATATATATAAAGACATATATATAAGAATATATTATTTAAGTTGTTGGAACACATTGACAGTCAGCTACGGACCACCTGATGTGGTTCATTTCCATGAACTTTAACCTTCCGCTTTCTCGCTGTCTCTGTTCACATTGTGTGCTTGTTCATCACACCATCCTGTTGTCTTGTTTGTTCTTTTGATACTATTTACCATCCTACTGATTTTACTGTAATGAATGAAACTCAAAAACTTTGATGTATCATTTTAGATTTTATGCTGTATTTGTTATGGACAAAAGAAAAAAAAAAACAAATAAGGAAGCAAAAACACTACAGATGTAAAGCAGAGGTTTTTTTTCCCCCCAGCTGTATTTTTTTACGCTGTTGCAGAAGGTTGTATTTTTCAATTTCTCTCGAACTTTAACAGTGATGCAAAACTCGGGCCACGCCTCAGTGCCCTCCGAACACAAAGCAAATTCAGGTTACTCTTTTTACGTTTTTATCAAAGGTTTTCAAAGATGGAACTACATTCTCCTCTTTTCTCTCTGAATTGTACTACTGTTCCTCTCTATACTACATTTTAAGAATAAAACTTTGATATTGCTTTAACCTTTTTGTCCCCTCATTTTCCTCAATCAGACTTTTTGCTCTAATTTGTGTTTGGAATTCCAAAGAAACGCATTTCAGCCTGTGAACTGCCAAATTATTTATGTTTAGCTCTGCTCAGATGGTTCAAGAAATAAATGGATTCATGGTGATTTTTGAATAGTTAAAGTTTTTCGTCATATCAGAACAATGTGATGTAGTTGGGTCATTATAGATGGGACATTAGTCCTTTTTGGACCTGATACAATTTAAAAATGGAATTTAATGATGGGACTTCACCGTACACTATTTTTCACCACCAACCAAGTTGTTGGGAACTCTTTAGCAACACATGTTCAACACAGGCTTTCTGTTAAAAACTGAAGTCTCAAGACAAAGATTATCCTGATCAGTGGATTTTTTTTTCTCAATTCTAAAGAAAGAAAGAAAGTTCCCCTCTTGCCGCAGACGTTACACATAATCGGTCAACTCATCGTGATGAGTTAACTGAACTTCATCTGCAGATCTGTGCACCGCCTGCTCTTTTGTAAATAACAGCTCAGTTTGAAGACACCTGTGGTTAGTGAGATAACAGGGTGACGTACGGCAGGCTGCTCATTCTTGGTGATGAGATTATATTTCCAGAGCCTCAGATCAGCAGTTTATGGTGGTTAGTGCTCAAAACACGGGCAGCAAAAGTTGTTCAAACGTTGCTGTGGTTTTCTCTCCAGATGGTGCAGCTGAGGAATGCGATCTCTGCTACCTTCTGATGGATTGCTGGGTTGTTTTAATAAGAAGGTTTGATTCACCCTCCCTCTAAAAGCCTCAAAGTGCTGCCACCTGCCGTTGGGACTGAGATTATTTGGCTTTATGCCTCAGCTGACACCAGGTGGCAGTACTTTCATTTTACATTTCCCCTGGACACACAGACACACACTGTCCCTCAGTGTCCCAGTTATTTAGTGAGGCTACGGCCTGACCAATTGATCTATTCATGGATGAAATACATAATGTATTCTGTTTTGTTAGGCAGTGATTCCTAATGGATAAGTTTGTAATGAGTGAATCCTTAAATATGAGCAGTAGGCTACTTCAACCCATGCTTGAATTTTGATTCTAATGTATTGGCTTATCTCATGAGAAAATGAGAAATACATTTCTGAGCCCAAAAAGAAAAGAAAACAAAAAAACAACAAACAAACGTGTCAGGCTAGGGGTTAAAAGTTTGCCTTCAGCACAACCAAACCTTTGTGTATCTGTACTTTATACGTAAACTCAGTCTGTAACAGATAAGCTATTCTCATCCTCAAGTATGCACCATAAACAGAATTAAAACTGTGACGTGTCATGCAGATTTGTCAAATGGGACAATACACCGATTTCCACAGTCAGAGGAACATATCTGATCTGGTACCGTTTTCTGTGACTGTTTTTATGATCTTATCTGAAAGGCTGAATGCAACAAATTCTTTCAATTTAATACTTGGACTGAAGAACGGAGTGAAACAAATCCAAAGAATGCATTGTGATGTGCCGATGTGTGTTTGTCACACTGATGTTCTGCAGCACAGGCTGTACTCTAAGTGGTAACTGCCTCTCTGATGCTGTGTTTATTTCCTCATGGGCATAAGCGCTGCTGGATGTTTGAGTATATCTGTACACACACAGAAGCAGTCATCAAACACTGGCCTTGTGGGCCACCACACACTGCTCTATTCTTTTCTGTGTGTGTGTGTGTGTGTGTGTGTGTGTCCACAAGCCTCCCTCCCATTCACAGTGGCTTTTGTGTGGGTGTCTGTCAGCAGTGTTGTCTGCAGGCAGGCCCCCATTGTGTTGAACTACTGCTCCTTATTGACACAGGGACCCTGGCGTTTCATGTTCCCATGGCCCCCTCGGCCACAGAAGGCGGAAGGCTGGAACCGAAACCCCAGACCTGGGCAGAGTTTGTTTGCAGTTCCTTCTCTCTCTGCTGGTACCCCTGGAACCCACGTCCACAGGGACGAATGGTGGCATCGTGCACATGTGTGTGGATTGTAGGAAGCAGAAGTGTAGAGTGGTGGAGAAGGGGCTTTGTGTGTGTGTGTGTGTGTGTGTGTGCGTGTGTGGTGGGTTAGACATTAAAACCTAAGACAGGTAATCATGCAGTCACAGCTGCAGCTGTTGAGAGAACCCCACTACCACTCATTGTGCGTGCACGAAGTGTGTGACTTTGCATGTGTGTGTGTGTTTTGTCCTTCATGGTTTATTGCTCCTTTACTTTGCTGATGGCTTCATGCTCTGCTCTCAGAGGTCAAAGCCAGAGCAAACTTTAATGGAGAAGATTATTCTCTGATCGTTATTATCTCCTCTGTGACCTGCTCTGACCTGGCACTGGTGTTGAGACAAATCTGGTTCCCATGTGCAAAGTGTTACCAGCAGGACGGCTTAATACTGCACTGGTCATGGCCTGCATTTATGCTGCTGCATTAAAACTGACAGTCCTGTTTCCATACTGCAACAGTTTGGGCAATAGAGCCATCACGATTCGAGACAGACAGCGTAGCATTTTTTGGTCATGACTTCCTCTCCAATCTTTCACTTTTTGTACATTTGGATCGCTTCACCAACGTTCTGTTCAGGACGGTGAAGAGAAGCCAGCGAAAACATTTTCAGCTCACCTCCATGGTGACCTGAAGGTGCTGTAAATTACGATAAGCCTGATGTTCAAAATAGAAACTGTGAAGAAATGTAAACGTACACAAGGGAATTAGAGGAGAGATTATGTCATCTCAAAGATGAGATTCAGTCTTCTCCAAACAGGGCACCTATGATAACTGGGAGTTTGCTATGTGTTAGTATTGCAATGAACAGGAAGGACTATATGTGATTGATGTCGTCCAATAATGCACCTAAAGGCTGCTACGACAGCTGCCACTGAGCAACACCAGAAGAAGAAGAACTGGATGAAAAGGATGTTAGTGCAGTTGCAGTGGACCTCACGTTGACTTCAGAACTTCTTCAAAGGTGGGGACATGTCTGGCTGCGTTCTGGTTTAACATGCTGTTAGTCATTGCCGTCCTTGACATAGTTCTGCACAGTGAGCCACTTTTTTTAGGATTTTGAGGGAATCCGTTGTCTGTCTAATGCCAACTTGTCCTGCACACCTGTCTGCTATATTTAGTAGCATAAAATAATGAAACATGTTCCTCCTACTGCTGTTGAACTGACTGTCCTGGCAATCTTCAGAAAATGCTTGTTGAAAATGAAAAAAAAAGAGAAAAGGTGGAAGTAGATGTGTCTCCTCTCATTGGTTAATAATGATAATCTTTGGAGACGTAACTGTAGAGTTTTATTTTGAAAGTAAAAGCATTTCAGGTCTTGGCAGACAACAGCAGACAGGATGATGAAATTAAACTGGAAAAATGACTCCAACCATCCAGTCAGTGGAGCTAGGGGACAGCAGTGTGTCCGTGTGTGTGTGTGTGTGTTTATGGCAGGTTGAGACCCACCCACTGTGTGGCTGACAGGCTTTGCTGTGTGAGCCTGGCAGGGGCACACAGATAAACACACACACCAGAGGGGGGGCATTACCATGTGAAAACCAAAGGGGCAATTAAGATGTGGAGAGTTTCCTGAAATTTGTCGTGGTGGCCTCTCTGCTGTCTTCTTCTTTCCAGCCTCGCTTTATTTACAACCTTAGAACCACCTTCTCCGAGTCAAAGCCAACGCCAATGATACACACAAAAACTCTCTCTCTCACACACAAACATACACACATGTACAGTACAGGCCAAAAGTTTGGACACACCTTCTCATTCAAATGAATAGGAAAGTGTGTCCAAACTTTTGGCCTGTACTGTATGTGTATATATATATATATATTACATATGAGTATTTGTTATAAATAAGTTTGTTTATCCAGCCACATGAACACACACACACACACTGTCATGTCATGCTCATACTTGTTATTTATTTGTGGGATCACATAGATCACAATTTCTTTTGTATCTTTCCATCTCTGTGTATGTGTGTGGGTCCACGCATGTGTTTGTGTATGTGTTATCCTGAGGGTTTGCCTGCATCTGTTCATGGCTGCGTGTTTGTTTATAAGCATCTGTTAGTGCGTGTGTGGGAGAGCATGTGTGTGTGAGAATGTGTACACATACCAAGTCATCTCAGCGTGTGTCCCAGCGCATCTATGGTGTCAAGAGTGACACCGTAGATGCGCTGGGACACACAACTCGGTTGTGTGTATATGTGTGTGCGTGTGTGTGCGTGTGTGTGAGTGTGTGTGAGTGTGTGTCAAGGGGAAGGTGCTGGTTCCCACAGCTCAGATCTAATTCAGCTGTAACTCAATCTCCGTGTGAGTGCCGCTCCTCCACTGCTCTCCTCCTCTAACCCTCTGGAGTGTGTGTGCATGAGTTTGTATATGTGTGTGGGTATGCATTTGTGTGTGTGTGTGTGTGCATGCGCGACAAGGAGACATTTCCCCTCTCAGACCCTTTTGGATCAGTTTACTGTGTCAACGCCAGCAGCTCGACGGCAGCAGCCACACACACACTCACACACACATGTACAACCTGGACAACTTATACGAATCCAAACAACTGCAAGTTTATGGGACACTGGTGATGTGTGTGTTTGTGTGCATGTTTGTTTGTGTTTGTATCAGTGTGGGCTCTTTCTTGGGGGACGTGCAGAGATGAGACATGACGTGATGCACAGGAAGGATTAAAAGGTGTTAAACTAACACTGTGAGGAAATCCTTCATGAACAGGTTATCAGATTTGTACACTCTCTAATGCAGTCTGGGACAAAACCGTTTGTCACAACGTGTATTCTTTCATCACAGCTCAATCAATAATGTTTTATATACTGCTTAATGTGAAAGCAGTGGCAAATGTGAAAATTAAAATTAAAACTAAAATTATCTGTATGGAATGGACAGCAAAGGGTAACGATAATGTTTCAATATAATGAGTTTAGATAACATGGTGCTAAATTCACATAACATGAAAGCCCAATCTGCAGTGATAATCAGGCCTGGGTATATTTCAAAGATCTTAAAGGGAAGAATTTGGAAAATTTGCTTATTTCTCTTGCCAGGAATTGCATAAGAAGATTGAGACTACTCCGACATCAGCATGCTAACTATATAGCCACATCCAACTTGGCCCGAGTTAGGCTAGCAGCAAGATGTAAATGAGGAAACAGTTCTGTCCAAACGTAAGAAAAACCTCCTCCACATTCAGTCTCCTTGGTGCAGTCGAAACGAAGAAATATTCTCTGGTAGGTTATGAGTCAGACCATTTCCTTCTTTATTACCTTATTTCTGAAGAGCAATTCCTCACGAACGCAACACTTTTTAAATCAGCAATTTTATGCTTTGTTTGGGGCACATTCTCGGGGCACCAGTGCTCTTCCCCATAATCTCTCAGTCTCAATGTTGCTTATTTGCCTCGCAGTGTAATTTACTGCCCACTTGTGGCCACGGTAAGTTACTGTCAGGAAATAAAACTGCATCCATTACTGTCATTTCCGTGGGCATGGCTCTGTCCCGGAAGACAAAGGACTGGGCTTGTCAGGGAGAAGCCTTCGTTCAGGACAGCTCTGGGATCTTTGATAGGTGACCAGCCTGAGTCACAAGCCTCCTACGCCAAGTCATTAGCTCAGCTGTCATTCTTCTGAGATCACTTGGGACATTTTACACATTATTGCACAGGCGCACACATGTTTGTGAACATTTGTGCATCACAAAATAATTTTAACTTTAAGGCAGCAGTAGAAAGTAAACAAGCAAATGATACAGATTTATCAACTCGCATCTGCGTAAAATGTCTTTCTTCTGTCAACACGTGGGACGAAGAGATAAGGTGTTATAACATGTCCCTCCACAAGTGTGTGTGTGTGTGTCAGTAGAGAGACCATGAGGACACAAGGAGAGAAGGAGGGAGAGAGTGAAGGATGGAAGGGGCTGCTACAGACAGAGAACAAATCCAAACAGATGTGAGTGTGGGAGTGTTGTGTGTGTGTGTGTGTGTGTGTGTGTGTGTGCCTTTGTTTGCATGCATTGAAAGATTGGGTGAGCAAGGAGTGTGTGTATGTAAGAGCGGTGGGAGTGTTTGTGTGGAAATAAATGCGTGTGTGTGTCATTTGTTCGCACAAATGACACACACACGCATGACGTTTTAATGTTAAATTGCTTGTGCAGTCACTGGTGTTCATTCAGCATCTTATTACGGCTGTATTCATGTGTGTGTTGTGTACTGACTGAATAGCTGCAGAAGTAATGCCTGTCAACTGTGTGTGTGTGTGTGTGTGTGTGTGTGTGTGTGTGTGTGTGCGCTCTCAGTGAGGTGCTACTCAGTGTTGTCCATCTTGTTAATGTCTAATCTCCTCTCTCCCCCTCACACACGGCTTATTCAGCAGTGGTTAACACACTTCTGAATCTGAATTTATCCATTTTATCTCAGAATTTCTATCCAAAAAGAATTATTTTGAAGACATTAGGAAAATGTTAATGTAAATAAATATGAACATTTCATCTGCTAATCAATTCTAATGCAGAAGTGTGTTTCCTTTGATAAAAGTGTGTGAATGCACTGCATTCAACGACAATGAGACAACACCCTACATCCTGAGATATACACACTGATCCTATGACTAGGGCTCTGTGTGTGTGTGTCTGCGCGTTTGTGCGCGCGTGTGTGTGAGTCCACTGGCTCAGTACTTGCAGTTGTATCTGGTCACAGAGGCGGCGTTACTGTAGCACCTAACAATGACAAGAGCCAAGATGTCTGCTTGATTGGTTTTTAAGAGTCCCACCCAAGGGACTGTTGTCCAGCCTTATTGGCTCCCAATTGTGTGTGTGTGTGTTTGTGAGTCAACTGGCGCAGTATCCCCTGGGTCACCAAGCCCTGCATTCAGGCCAATGTTATCCTGCTTGGCACTGCTTCCTGCTGCAGTGAGGCAGCCACTCGATGCAGAGCTGATTATTGAACAGAACAATCAAAGAAATGAAAGGCTGCCAACAGCCATGCATGGGGCTGACACACACACACACACCCATGATAAGCGTGTCCAAACAATAATGTGAAACCTTTACTCCCACCCTCTTCCCCAGAGTAAGACCATGAGCATCCCTGACTCTCTTTTTCCGACACACACAGACATGACACAGCATGAACACATAAGCATCGTGACTGATGTTTTAGTGTGTAGGTTTGTTCAGATACTGTCTACAAATGATCAGATTTTAATTTAGATATTTAAACAGAAGTAGTTCTGATATAGATTTCAAACTGAAGGATCCGTCTAATACTCATTGTAGAGCTTTGGAAAAATTTGGAAAAAAGTGGCAACTATTGTAGCTTTTCTACTGATGACCACGTGGTTAGCAGTAACAAGGCAGCGTTCTTGGTCTGAATGAATCCAGCAGGAATACACGCCTGCACGTATGCGACTGGACTCGGCAGTTTCTTGCAGGATTGTATCAGCAGGATCTGTACGAAGGCGGTGCGAAGGCTCGTTGTGTCAATCAAATGACTGAAGGACAACTGAACAGCAGGGAGACACAAAGAACAGAATAACTGAAAAGAGATGTCAAACAAGTACAAAGAGACAAACAAGAGGATTACAACAAGGCAGGCGCAGATTGACCACAGCGTCGCAGAATACCCATAAGGCCATAAGGTTCCCATCATATGCTTGTTTTTTTTTTTTTTTTCTTTAATTGTTCACGAAACCATTCACTCTGAATCAGTTCACCAAATGGGGCTCAGGTGGAGCAGACTGTCTGCGGTTAGATCCACCACAATCTAATATGTTGGTCTTGGAGCAGGCGTGATCTTCCGTGACGAACCCGAACAAGCGGCAGCCACGAGTGGAAGCAAATAAGAAGACGAAGCGCTTTACCTGCCGACACTGCAGATTCTGCCCCGTTTGGACTCACTGCGTGTTCAAATGCTGTTGCTCACCACGCAGCTGCATGACTTTTCAGCTACAAATGGCACAAAAGACACGCAAACAAGCTAACAGAGCAAAAGATTTAACGCGGCGTACAATTCTGCAACATGATTCGCAGTTACCTTTCAAAGAACGCACCACAAGATAAGTTGAGATGATAGGCTAATGGACGAGTTCACTTCAGAAATCTTGCTCTGCCAGACAATTACACTGACAGGAGGAGGCTTCGTGCAATTATGCGTTGGCTGGAATCAAAAGCCACAGTTAACAGTTTGTTTTTTTACTCAGTTATTTCTTGGGAGCGATGAAAGGCGAGAGAAAACAAGACAAACACAGTTTGTACTGAACACTGAGTCACTCATTTATAAGTCAACTTGTGTCTCTTCTGAAGGCCCATGGGCTCATTTCCCAGTGCGCGCTCCATGCCAGCAGTCACACACACACACAGACACACACACACACACACACACACACACACACACACACACACACACATACACACTGTAAACAACACCTATGCAATTGCAGCATATTAAGCATATTATCCGCATACACCGCCATGCGCGCAGATACAGGTACATGCACACACATACACATGCAAACACACATATGCAGTTATATGGTTTTCCTTGCTGGTCTGTAACTGATTCTGCTCTGCCAGCTCCTTTAGGTTACAGCACAGGTGCACACATGCACACACACACATGCACACACACACATGCACACACACACACGCACAGGGAGAGATAAAGGCTGCCCAGATTTGCTATCCTCTTATTTGCCATGCCACTTCTACCCTTCTTTTTTAATTTCTTTTTGAGTAAAATAACTCCCCATTTATCTGTTAAATTGTTTTGCACCTCCCTTTCTGCCTTGTCTCACTCAGCCTCTTCTCTCACCAGCTTGAAAATAAACCTTGTAAGAGGAAATCAGTTTATTTATGCTGATTTTCAAACTTACTTTGGAGTGATTCGTAACATACTCAGCCCTTTGTGAGGGAAATCCATTCTGCTTGGTTTTGGTTACAGCATCTTATACTCCAGCTGCCTAATACAAAGTGGTTCAAAAAGGCAGAGAAGAGAACAATGTTTTGGTATTTTGTGTGTGTGCATTGAAGTGACAAAGCCAGCCTGGCTCCACTGGGGCTGGAAAAGGACGTTCGGTGATAGTCAGGTGGGATATACAGCGTGGGTGGAGGGTGGAGGCCATCCTGGTTTCGTTTTTGGCAATTACTGTGGTTTGTTTTAACCAAAACTATGACCATTCTTTAATTTCAACCACGTCGTAAACATTTGAACCAGCTCAAAAGCTGTCATTGTAACCGAAGCCACAATATTTCCACAAACCTAACCTGAGTAGTCTTTGTGCCACATCCAAACCAAACCTCCCCCAGAGCTTGCAGTTCTGATGTGCTGTATTTGTAGGAGCAGATCAGAAAGGAGGTCTCTGTTTGGCTGTGGGGGGGCACACACCGTGTTTTTTTTACCTCCTTCACTTTTCTGTAAGTTCTCTTTAAAGGAGTCCATTATTCCTCCCTAACACTCCCTTCTTCTCTTCTAGCCCTCATTTCTTTTTCCCCACTTTCGCCCTTAATTGAAGTGACAGTGTTTGTTGGTTTTCTGCCACTCGACCACCTGCTACATACACACACTTTGACCTTTACATCCTCTTCCACACACACACACACACACACACACACACGTACACATCATCTACTGGATGTGCACACCCTCATGCTTGTCAGCACATAAACAGACACATTATTTCACACAGACATAGTGACATAAACAACTGGACAGACACGCACACACACACAGGCACACACACACGATTGCTACTTTTTCTTATCGTCGCAGTCACGACCCCTCCCTTTTATTATCACACAGCCCGAGGCTCGGCAGCATCCAGTCTGGCTTCCACTCAGCACTTCCTATCCCCGATGAACAGCCATTTACCGTTCAACTCACGTTATCAATTACCATCATCGCCATTATTACCACGACTCCTCAACTTCAAAGGCCTCATCAAAGCCGTCTCATCGGGGACAACTTTCACTTGGGATAGCGATTTGATTTTGATGTTTTCACGTACAAAAACAGCAAACAACAAAGATAGCTATTTTAACTTTGGCATTTATTTTCATTCCAATATGAGTTATCTGCTGTTTGAAACGTGTGACGCCCTGGACGTATAAATAGATTTGAGAAGAAAGAGCTCAGAGTAACACTTACAATGAGATGCTTAAGAACCGATAAAAGGGGAATTAAAGCTTCTTTTTAGAGGTTACAGCTTCGTGTTATATGAACAATTGCTTGGATTGTTAGTCTATTATTTTTATTGTTATTGTCATAACTCATACTCTTTTGTTTGGAATCTTCAATAAGAGCTCATTAGAGCTCATAAGCTAAGAAGCTCATTATGCTCGAATTTCTTACTCTGGGTATCTTGGTGCTTTCACTTTGCTAGAAATAATTATGTTAAACATAATTTTCTGATAGGATTGTATTGTTTCTGCTTCTGTCACATCAGAGAACTTTTACTTTTGTTAATTTATAAAAGAAGTGTTAACTTTCAAACCAGAGTTTAACATACTAGCAGCTCTCTGTGGCTAAAAGCTAACAACATCTTACTGTCGCGCCCATGTTGATGTTCAGTAGATAAGATAGCTGTGTCACAATTAATGGCTTCCAAAGATCTGGCCCCGGGGGTAGGAAATGGCCACCATCATAACAATCATAACAAGTTTAACATAATATCATTCTTACAGTTGCTACTAAACTTATTTTACGTTTGTTTTGCATGCATCTATTTGTAAATCCGATGAATGAAGATCTCAGACCATGAACCAACAGTGATTACAATAACATGAATAAAAGTTCAAGTGTGAAACTTGTGTTGGCATTTCTGGGGAAGTGAGGAGAATCAAAAAGTCAGTAGGTTGTGTCCTCGGCTGATCATAAATATCTTCTTTGGAATCTTATTATTTTGGTCTTGATGATAATGTTGAGCGTCCGACGGTCATTGTCATGGCTCATAACTTATCTATCCACTGCAGGCATCACAGCTTTATTTTATCTGTATCTTATTATATATTATATATCTTTATCTTATTTAAAATCCAAAGAACAACTAATGAATTCATCAAACGGCAATAAATATCAGAGATGAAAAAGAGAAACAAATGTCAGTTATTGTATTTGCATCACATTCACACCGTTTGTAGCTATTTAGCCGTTTTGTGACTAACAGGAGATAAAGAGCGAGACACACCAAGGCACCCAGTTATTACATGTTATTATTATTATTATAACTGTAGATTGGAGTGGTGGGTGGGTGTGTATTGTGTGTTTGGTCTCCACAATAGGAGGGATAATGTTGTCACTCCCTACATATGGTGCATTCATATAGAAGTTTAGACATGTGAATTGTGTGTGTGTGTGTGTGTGTGTGTGAATGACAGGGTGTGCATGATGTGTAAAGAGGGCAGGTAATTATGTCAATTATACTGCTGTTATGGCAAGGTTACATACACAAATACACATGAACACATGCACACACACACACACACACACACACAGCTCGCCTCCCCGTGCTCTCCATTTGTTAGCTGTGAAATATTAATCACAGTCAGCTGCCAACCTGACAAGGAAAGGATGCAGAGCTCCAAACCCTCCACACACACACACACACACACACATAAACCAGTGACCCACAGACGTTGTACAGATTCACATGCATATCAGTAACAGGTTCTGCACTGGGCACACACATATGGACATACGCATATGAACACACACACACACACACACACACACACACACACACACACACTCCCTCCCATTCCTTATCAGCCTGAACTCTGTCCTCTGTCCTTCTCGCCTGGGCATCTGTGGCTCTGAGGGTCCCAGCTGTCTGTCTGAGGGATTGTGACAATTGAAGGATGTTCCACAGTCAGTGTGCCCATTGGCCCATTAACTAGCCTGGTGAGAGTACAGACATATTTATTTCTTCACTGTACCCAAACAGCACTTTGCTTTGTCAAATCTAAAATCAGCTCTGCCTTCAAGAAAAGGGGTCAAGAGTCATTTTTTCCCTCTCTTTAATGAATCACAGAACTTATGCTGAGACAAATGGAACCACTTCATACATTTTCTCTTTAACCATTGTTCCAGACCATTTTACATCAACATACCACGAGTAAAAAAAAAAGAAAAAGTTTCTCATCTTCTGCCAGTCCTTGGTTGTTTGATCAGTGTCTATTCTCTGGGATAATGTCACTATTAGAGATTTCCTCACCTCATCCGTGATGTATTTTACCAATTTTCAGAAACAGGATACTCATGAAGACTGATGAACATAATTTCTTTCCTTTATCTTTTAAAGGTGGTCTTTTGACCTTCTGTGTTTGTGTGAATAATGTTATGAATGTTCTTAATTAACACAATTTTCCGTAGAATATCAATACATCACAAATTCTACTCTGATGACTGTATTGAGCTATGGCATATTATACTGAAAACATGAAAGAGGTTGCTGTTTTCCTCTTCACTGAAAACTTCTGAAAGCCAGTTTTAAAATAGTGCTGACATGAACAGAAACCTGCGGCTGCCTGAAAAGCAACAAAAATGCGTGTGTTACTCCAAAGGCCTTCACAATGCTTTGGAGAATGTTTGCAGAAATGTTAACAATTTGTAGTTAATGGTCTAAAACATGAAACAGTGTTAGGATCCTTGAAGTGGTGTGGAGCTCGTCGGTGACCAGCTCTGCTCCACCTAAAAAAAAACAGTCTGCGTGGCCACATGTAGAGTTGACAGCCAGGGGCTGTGGCATAGATTGTACCTCCACATGCCCCCTGTCACTGTGTGTGACATGGGAACAACCAGGGCTGTTTTAAATCATGGGCCTAACCACTGGCCTGCTCAGTTGGGGGGGGGGTTTGGATACTTGGCATTCCTGCAGTGACTGTGGACTGTGAGAACCAAACGACACGGACAGAAATCAGGTCTTAAGGGGCTGGAAAAAACTGGTGCAGTGTGTGAATAGTGCAGTGTGTACAGACGCATGTAAACTTTTCATGCTGTACAGTTACATAGAAGTTGGGGTTTATGTTTAGCTGTGCTATGAGTTTTGTGTTACTGAGTTACTTTTCCATCTGCACATGCACGTGTGCATGTATGCCTGTGCCGTATATGTTTGTGTCACTAAGTGCCACCCCCTGTGTTACTCCAGCTCTCTCTTCAACATATAATGGATTTGCCATCGAAGTTCAAAGTGATTCCTAAAACAACAGGCCTTTCAGATGGACTAAGACTAAATCTAAAATCACTGTTTGTGGCAGGTACAGCAGATTAGCTGAGCTGATTGTGAGTTGGTGGAAGACAATATATATCTGAGGGCCATTTCAACAGTTGGGGTTAAAATGGTATTGGAACAGCAAACTGATGTTTTCAGTAAATGCAACAAGTTTGGTGTTACTAACGCCGTAAATTTGATGGACTAAAGTCCTCGATCCCTCAGACGTTGTGGGATCATGTGATTTTTCTTTTACTTTCTGTATTTTTTTAAACAAAACAAAAAAAAAACAAAAAAAACTCAGGCTAATGTAGGAAGCCAGTTAACCGTGAGCTGAAGGCGGTGAGCTGGGTATACTAAAGATTACCACTGACGAAAAAGCAGATTCTTTATTCTTTCCACTTTCCAGTTAGTGTTGCTGGGCGATCACAATGACAACAAGAGAATGAAGCTTGGCTGGCCTAGTTTCAGAATATTTTTGCCCATTATTATAGCAGAAGCACGTATATGTATGTGTGTGCACCACATATGATGAGACGGTTCTTTTCCGAAGTGTGTGCATGTCCATGTGTGGCGAGTGCGTCAGCGAGTGTGTCACGGTGCTACTCAAATGCTCAGATGTCTCTGTTATGTGTGTTTGTATACACTCTGTCCATTTACAACATTCCTCTGTGAGCGTGGTGGGTGTCTTCCATTGATGTCTAATCATCGTTCAACCATTACTGACGGGGGTAACCAGCCTACTGGGGTCCTGACAGCTGAGTGTGCCCACTTTCCCATGCTGTCAGGGGTTAAAGGTCACCCTGCAGCTACTGCCGCAGTTGTTACGACCCCTCGCACACAAGGCCCCTCCTGTGAGGTTGTATGCATTACTGATTGGGGCTGAAACAGGATAGGCAAAGCCGGGTGAGGGGAGGTGGGGTGTTGGGGGGGGGGGGGGGGGGCAAGGGAAGGCAGTGTTTGCGTGTGTTTGAAATTTTTGTGAGAATGTATACAACAATGACTTGCTGAAACAAGGCTTTGCCCTGGTCTCCCATGTTTGTTAGGACATGTATGTGTGTGTAAGGCGACTGGTAGCCTCAGTAACCGTGACCATGGCCTTGTGGGGGTCCTGATTGTTTAAACTGAAAGACTTACTGTGTGTATGCCCGACCCACCATCGCTGCAGCTCTTTGAACTGCTGGCATTCAGAATTCAAAGCTTCCGCCTTTTCTTTCACATGAAAATAAGCTGACATTTATTTATTTTTCTTGCCAGCCATGTTTAGGTCGCCACATCTCCACTCCCGGGGCGACAAAACAATTTCAAACCCCTGACATCAAAAAGACATGCCAAAGTCGGCCTTGACAAGGAGCACTTGAACTCTTTTCACATCTTCTTCCGCTGCGCTGGGGAACATTTTGAAACAAACGTGGAAGGCTGATAGTCAGCGCAGGTACAGGTGAGGTTGTCGTTATAGGCACTGTGCTTCCTGCCAGGTGGTGTTGTGTGAGGTGAGTTCTGTGCGCTCTGTGAAGCTTTTTTGGCACCTAGGGAGGTAGCATGTGTGGTGTTTTTGATGTTGTCTTCACACCTAAAGGGCAAACCAGCTAGACACAGAGCTCACTCAACTTGACTTCACTGTCATTGCATGTATGATCTTGAATCAAATGAAATTGTCTCCTTCGAAGCTACCACTGTTGAAAGTTGAGTCCGTACTTGTTAATGATGTATATATTGCCGCAGGCTGCATTTGGACAATGAAACAGAAAATGAGGTTCTATTATGCTTGGATAGATGGCCTATTGATAAAACATGAAACGAAAAATGTATGGGTGTGAATGCATAAAAAAAAAAAAAAGGCCGCTTTATCACATTATCAGAAGCTGACTTTTGGAGACAGGTGGCTTTTGGCAGCCAAACAACACCACACGTCAAACAGGACGGCTGCAAAACGGGTCAATTGTTAATGTGTTGGAGGGAAGCTTCAGAAGCACATTGAGGCCGAAGTCTCAATGCTTCGGTGTTAAACCCTGTCGTAATCCCTCAGTGTTTAGCTCTGATCCGGCTGGATTTAGTCTGTAAAAGCTGAGCAGCAGTGCAGGTGCTGGTTGATAAGACCTGGGATTCACACGGCTGACGAGAAACAGAGCTGGGGGGTGGTGGTGTCAGAGAGAGAGCACTCTGGTCTTGGTGAGTTGGTTCTGTTATGTGGGTGATACAGCAGTTTGTGTTTACATGCACAATTAAAGATATACAAGTACAATGCAACAATACAAGTATTAGTGTAACTACTAGTTGTTGGGTTTTTTGTTTTTTTTTTTTCTTTCTGATTTTCCGGTCCACATAAGAAAATGTAAACCTGTTTCAATTTCAATAGTTTTTAGAATAAACTGTTTTAAAATGTTTCACTTTATATAAACTAGCTGCATTGTTAATATTAATATAACATTTAATTTATTTGGAATCATGTTTTCTGTCAAAAAGCATTTTCTGTTGTAAATTAGTTGTCACCTATATCTCACCTAAAACCGCACATGTACCTACACTTGAGTTGTTTCTAAAATGGTTGATCAACACCCAACAAATTTCCAATAAAAGTCTTAGCCACGTTAACTGAGTTTCTCAAAAGCTCAATGTCTGACAGAAACTGCCCTGGAGGCAGAAACCCAGAGCAGAATCTCTGTGATATTCATATAACATCGGTGTGTGAAACACTCAACATCATAAACTCATAATAACAGGACAGGCTCGATTTTCAGATGTACAGTAAGGACACAAAATTCCAGTGAAAAATTTTGAGATGATAAGATCTTGTCTTTCATTTGAGGATGTGATAATCCTCACTTGTAGAAAGTCTTTGATGCAAAGTAACAATAAGTTTCAAAGGAAGATAACAGGATTAAAAGTGCAGCGCTCGTGTTTTTGTTGTGATTCAGTTTGAAAAAAAAAAACAAAACATCTTGGAGGACACTGAATGGACTGACAAGATTCCCTCAAAGTATATCTGAGTAAAAACTGAAGGTTACAAGTTCAACCGTCAAATGGCTTTGTGTGATTGAAGAAAAAAAAAAGATTTTAGGATAAAAGCATTATTATAAGCGTATCATTAAAAAACTTCATCTACTGACAGAAGACAGGAGAAGATGGTGAATAAACAATGAGGGCAATCTGAGAGTACTGAGAGGACAACAACTCCAGGGCGTCTTTCCTATCCCTTTGAGAAAGTGTGTTGCAGGCAGTAATCCCTTGTTATGACAGGGACATAGTCCAACTCTCCCTCCTTCCCACAGGTTGGAGGGATGACTCAGACAGAGAGGAAAACAAAGTAGCAGGCAGGAACCTGCACGGATTACGCTCCCATCATGTGGAAACTAGACACCGCAACCGGAGCTACTGGAGCCTGCTGACTGACAACATCCACTGTACTACTGTCTGAGTGTGTGCGTGTGTGAGGGAGAGAAGGAGGCACGGATAATCTGACCGTCAGTCATTTGTGTATTTTCCCTGTTATTTTGTTCGTGTGCTTTACAAAACCAAATCAACCAAAGTTCTCCAAACTCTAGTTTCCAATTTACACACTTTACGCCACAACAGAACAAAAGAGCCACCGTCTGCCAAAAAGTATCATGTGACATAGTTTATTCATCTGTGCCATAGGCCCTGGATAACAAGTTTATTTGTTATGAAAGAACATGGGCACAATAGTCAGTCTCAAAGACACCACTGGACTACGGCATCACTGCAGAAACAATATATCCAATAGTCTCCCACAAAAATGCTCCGCTACTTCTTATTTTAGTACCATTTATTTAAAAACAAAGACCCAAGCTGCTTCTCCAGCAACTGTGTGCAAAGAACTATTCTGAAAATACCAACGTTCAATTTCCCTGAAGCTCCCAATGAGGGAATAAACCTGTGTCACAAACGCTCTCAGGTTTCCTCCTCTAACGCTCCCAGAAATAGCTGAACAAACTGTGAGACAGCAGCTCTGCAGCAGTCTGCAGACCCACATGGTTTTTACAGAGCGGGGCTTTCCAGGGTGGTTTGAAAAGTGGACGCACACAGATACACACATACCCTCTTTTCTATGGTGCGCCTCGGGTCACGCTGGTCTTATGTAAAACACAAGTAGCCACAGAACATAAGGGCTTCAGCCCAACCTGCCCTGATGTTCACGTGTGATGAAGTAGAGCGTGGTGTGGGAGTTTTCACAAGTTTTTCTTTTTTTGCTCTACAGAGAGTATGTGGAACATTGTCAGTGATTGTGTGTGTTTTGTTTTTAGGTAATGTGCTTGCCCAGTGAAGGAGCTGTGGCGACGGTAATTAGACGGCGATGGTTTGCCGAGGTTCCCACATCACCTCGGTCCCTCATGTCTTCCTGGAGTCTTCTGCAGTTTGGACTGTCTTTGTGGTTTGTGTGTGTGTATGTGTGTGTTGATGGGGGAGACTAGACACACAGTCCTCTGTACCCCCCGTCTCCTCCTCTCAGCCAGTGAGTCTGGGACCCGAAGGAAAAGGCCAATTATAAAAAACCCCTCTCTCCATCTTTGTTCTGTGGGCATAAACCACTTCTTTGCTTTTTTGTTTTCATTCTTTCCCCTTCTTTGGCTTTCTGACATTCCTCGTCCATTCCCACCGTCCTCCAAACCCCCACTCCACCCCATTACTCACGGTCACGCACACATGCAAGCTCACTCCTTCGGCTCATGCCAACTTCTTGTAACTTTGCAAGCGACGGTTCCCAAAGTCTTAAAATAGCCACCATGCTTCCTGGTCCTTCATCAGCACCATATCTTATCATATTTGTAAGAAAAGCAGGGTGGGACTGGTCCTTAGATCGTCTGTTGCTAAGGTAACTGCTTTATCCCAGGGTTAGCTTGAAGTTCATGTTTGTCTTTGTTTGAACATGAAGTCTGTATCACTTCCATATTTCTTTTTAGACCCTTTTCAAAGAGACCCAGCTGGGCCTTATTATATGTTTTCTGAGGTTTTAAATTACATTTTTGGTAGAAAACAATAAAAAAACAGCATGTTCCTTGATGGCCTGACCTGCTGCTCTGTTGGAACTTAGTTCTACGTGTGTTTGCTCTGCAGCACTTTGTGGTGTGACCGGCCTGTAACACTGAAGAGACCCTGAAGAGGAGCACAGTGAGCAGCTCAGACGTCATCCCTCCAGCTGCTCTCTCACACTCTGTCAGATTTTCACACAACTTGACTGTACATCTTTTAATCACACATGGAGATGTCTGGAGTATCTCTCACACACTCCCACACACACTGCACCCGTTGGTGTGTGTATGTGTGTGTGTGTGTGTGTGTGTCATACGTAAGGACACACTCCTCTCTCCCACATTCAGGCTCACACTCTTTCTCTCTAAGTCTCCTATAAACACACACACACACACACACACACACACACACACACACACACACTCAAAGAGTTAGAATTGCTACTCAGTGTCCAGCTCTGGGCGGCGTTCCCATCCCCATGGCCTTTCCCAGCACAGACAATGCTTTGTGTCCCACAAAGGAAGCTCTCATCCAGGCTCTGGGGCCCTGTTTGGTCCTCAGTGGCCCCTCCAGGCTCCAGAAAGGCCCCCAGAGCCACCCCACCACAACCTGCTAAGGTGCCAAGAGGAACATCTGTGTGACTCGGGTGAAGAGACCTCGCCGAAGTTCTCACACTGAGAGGAATAGTGTTGGTTATATTCCTCTGTGTGCGATTGTGTGTGAGCTTGCGTGTGCGTGTGGGTGTTCATGTGAGCACAAACTCCCGGGTCCTGGGACTCTCCCAGTCCAGATAATAAATGGTGTGAGAGGAAAGACAAAGTGTGGTGCCAGAGCTTTCCAGTCAATGAACCACGTGTCCCAGCAGCCCGGCTGCCAACCACAGACCCTGAAACAGGGTCACATTAATAAGAAGGAAACGATGAGGGGAGATAAATGAGAAGAGTGATCTGGGAGATGGAGGGATGGATAGAGGGATAGAGAACTGACAGGAGGATTGATGGACAGACTGGATTATGGAGAGCATCAATTCCTCAGGATTAACAGCCAGTCACAGGTAGTCAGCTGGTAACCAAGAACATTTCATGAAACCATCCACATTCAGCTGATACATGAAGCAGAGTCACCATCTCCTTGCAAGTCATGCTTATAAATTAGCTTACTGAAAATATGTTTACATATTTGCGTGACTGATGAAAAGTTTTCATTCTGGCGGTTTACTGTATGTGAATCCATTAAAGATCCAAGATGTCAGTTTCCACTAACACAAACAATGTGAGTGACTCAAGCAGCAAAGCCTGTGGAAGTGGTTTTGGTTTTGCAGATATTTCTGGCTTTTATTGTTCTTGTTAAGGATTATAATCACTCTTGCTGTGTATAAATTAATGTCACATTCAGACAAAAGGCCCCTTTGTGCCATTTTCTTGCCTGAATCAGGTGATGAGATATAAATTCAAATTCCACAAATGAATGCCTCTAAGAAATTAGACACAAATAGAACACTTGTTTTATTTGCATTTTACAATATAATAGCAGCTTCTTTTTTGGTGGGGCTTTTTTTTTTTGCCATAATGAGCCAGCGACATTTTTTTCTGTGCATTAGCAGCTGACTACCTCAGCATGACTCAGCTTCATCTCTCTGATTTCATTATTTATTCACCCTTCGCTCCCAGCCATCTCCTTCCTGTGATTTCCTCAGGTCGGTTTGGAACAATCGTCTTTAAAGCAGGCTAATGAATGCATATTTACATTCTTACCACTTCACTTTTTCTTTTTGATTATCAGCCCACCTCCTTGAAATAGTTTTCAACTTTTTACACACTCTTCCAACAACACTGAATATATATACTCCAAAATCACCCATCATTGTGTTGTAGACAGCATAACATAAACCTGTAAGTAGATATAGCCGGAGATGAACTGCAGATCTTGTCTTTGAAGGATAAAACCTAACATGCTCTTGGTCAAAAAATATAGCGTGAATACTAATGAGGCTCCATTAATGTCTGCCGTCCACCTCCTGCTGTCATTAGCTAAATATGTTTGAGACAGGAAGCCATATCTGCCATGAGTCATTTATCTCCACGGCTGGAGAAACTATGACTCAGTAAGTAAATCGTTTACCTGCTTTTAAGTCACATTCGGACTCTTATAATGATGTTTGTGCTTTTGCTCTCTGTGAGTGTGTTTGCTACATTTATGTGAGACAGACAATTGGGAGCCCATTGCAGCTGGATCCCAGCACGGTCCACACCCTCTCACACACACATACACACACACACACACACACACACTATCCAGCACAGGAAGTGACATCATGCACTACTGGCCAAAATACAGGAAGTATGACGACAGCATCCAAAAAACATGAGGGACACATCAGGTCTGTATAATCCACCAGCTGCTGTTGCTGATCACACACCCATGTGCACAAAACAAACACACAGACACACACACACACACACACACACATAGACGTAATTCGCAATTACTGCAAATCAGTGTGAGAACCAAGTTAAATTTCAACACAGTCCGCTGAAATAACATATTCTCAAATGTAATTTCGTCAGTGGTTTAGAAGAGTATTCTGGCCAAAGGTCAGCTGTGAGAACAAGATGGTTAGGTTTATATCATCTGCAGTGCGGGAAAGTGAATGTTTTCCGCATGATTATGGGAACTATTATGTGTAGGCCCATATATCAGCTTGGCAACTGATTATTTACATTTTTTTTCTGTTTGGGTTCTGTATTAGTCTGCGCCGGTTTAAAGTCCACACGTGCTGACTGGAAATATAAACACCTACAATTCACAGTCACCTTACGTATTCATGAAATTTGTGTGAAAACAGCCATTGTATCACCTTGGCAAACAGGAAATACGGTTAAATGCCATTAGTTTCGTTTCCCGTCCTGATGAGAAATCTAATTACAGCATGGATGCTCATGGGGACAGGATGTTGACACCAGAGTTGGACTGGAGTGCTGTTAAATTCGGGCAACTAAGGTTTTTTGGTTTAGATTATTGAGAGGTTCTTTTTAAATAGCAAAAAATAATGCTGCAGATATCATGTGGCACAGTCTCATATTTATTTCAATATTTTTACTGATATGTTATGTAATATTTCCCATAATTCAAGTGCACGCCTAATAAACCTACTCATTACTGCAATTTCACTACACATACATGTAACTTTAAACAGACACGCAATATGAAGTAACGCGCCTCCTTGTGTAACAATACGCAAACTTATTACACTCGGGCATGTGTGTGTGGGTGATAGTGCTCATGGTTTCCTGTTATTATGTTTATGGCTCCATGTGGCCCATGTGCTCTTTGGATCAGGTTGCAAAACATATCATGCACACACAAACACAAACACACATGTCCTCTCTCTTGTGCTTTCATCCCCTGTTCTCTTACGCACAATTTGAAGACTTTCTTTCCTCTAATCACACACACGCAGTCGTTACACTTTGGCATGAGTACCCCTCTCTTTGTCTTTCTCTGTTCCCCTTTAATTTTGCGAGGAGTATTTCTCGCTTCCTTGTTTTCTTTCTGTCTCCGTGTCTTTGTCTCTCCTCTCTGTCTCGCTCCCACACTGTGACACACACAACAAACACACCACCAACCTCTTAACTTCTGCCCAGCTCATAATGCTGTGCCTCATGAGAAGTACGGACCAGTGACCACAACAGAAATCACACACATGCAAACATACATAGAGAGCAACCCGCTGTCGCCTGAACAACATGCTCTCAGATATTCATGAGAATTGCTAAAAGGCTACAAAGCAAATATGTGTGGTGAACACCAGGCATTAAATCTGGGGTCTGGAGTCACTGCAAAGATGTCACAACTTTGATTTTCATGGAGCCTCTTTCTGTCAAGTGACTGTCTCCCGCTGTCTGTTTGTCGTGTTGTTCTTTGTGTTTTACATTAGTCTTTCATTAAAATGTCCTAAATATCTCCTGACTGAACGTGATCACCATCGAGGCGACAGTGTTAATGCAGATTTCCAGATTGTAGCGTTTCCAGGGACAGCTTTGAGCACGCTGGTAGCTAACAAAGCCTTTCCTGTGCTTGTGAAACTCCAGCCTTTGTCTATTTCCATCTTCAGAGACAACAAACAATGCATAAAGTGCTCGATTTAAACATAAACACAGGGAATATGTTTTCACACTGCACGTCCAGAATACCACGGGGCCCTCAACAAATAACTAAAATGTGCAGTTTCTGCAATCAAAACAATTCCAGTGCTGAATCTTACACTCTTAGGAAGGCTTTGTCAATTTGGGAACCAATCTGTTTGTGTTCATAATGACGACGCACACTTGTGAATGACATTTTAACACAACATTATTTTGAAAGTTTTTTTTATATATCTGTTGAAAAGAAAATGTGTGAACACATCCTTTGTTCAAGCTTACTGTGTAGCCACGAGCTTTGGTTTTACCCAAAGTGGCTGCTATTTGTTTCCTGTTGAGACTGCGATCCAGTTCCCTGTTAAATACGGAAAACTTCATGGGGACAGAGCGTTGGAGAGCATATGCACAAATGTTTATTGAAATCTTTGAAATCTTAGTATGAACATCGCCGTCCTTAAAAACTCTTTGCACAGTATAAAACATGTTTCTGACACTTTTGCAGATGTGCAGCTGCCTGAGGATACTCTAATAGCTATTCTTACTTCCCCTCAGTTTTTGCTGTCCTTGTAAGAATGACACACAACACACAGCCAGTGATCAAGAAGTCTGGAAAAAGGAGCAGCTACACACTCAGGGCAACCACTGCACTGGCCAGTGAAAACTAAGACAAACAGTTAAATTATCACCAAAACTAAACATTCGTCAGAGCTTACAGGGCTACTTCCAGCTAGAAATTTGTCTGAGTATACCATATTTGTGTACACACAGTTTTCCTGTGGAAATATTACACTTCACGTGCCCTTACTTGAACTTCAGGTAGCTTCGGTGACGCTCCCTGTTTACCACCAGTCTGCTTGTTTTTCCTGCCCTGTCAAACTTCTTATCAATGTCACAGTTCTCCCCGATCTCAGTAATTGCCATTATTACAGGGCTGGTATTGCTGATAAAAATTATTCCAAAAGCTATGAAAACATGACCCAAGACAGACTGCAATATCTGCGTAACAGTGCCTGATTACCGATCAAGCTGTATTAACATGCAGAGGAGAAACACTTCACAAGTTGAAAGTTTACAATATAACTTTATGTAATACAAACTTTATTGTGCAAATAGGCAGAGCACAAAACCTTTTAAAGATAATGTGTTTTGACTGTGTGTATCTGCATCATATTTTGTGTGCAGTTGTTAGTGTATAAGTGTGTGTAATCCTTTCCAGCCATTTCCCCCTCCTTCCCTCTCTCTCCGTCACAGGCCTGGGAAGCAGCCGTGGGGGGGATCTCTCACAGCAAGCGTGTTTAGCAGACAGCTGTGTGGATGGCCGGGAGCAGCCGTTACAGCAGGGACACACACACACACACACCCACAGCCGTTCGGTCTTGACATCCCACCCCACCCTCTCCTACCCAATAGTCTCATCCTTCTTCCTCTCAGCATACTTATGTGTGTGTGTGTGTGTGTGTGTGTGTGTCTTTTGCAATTGAGAGAAGTAGGAGTCTGACCACCAGACGGCAAAGCGGTGACCTCTTTAATAATGCTGTGTGTGTTGGCTTAGACAGGGTCACATTACATGGTTGACTAAGTGTTCATGTACCATAAACCATCTTGAGCATGTCAGCATGTGTCTCTGCGTGTGTGTCTTTATCTTACATCTGTGTGTGCGGGTGCCGAACCATCACAAGTTGCGTCAAAGATGGTCCAGAGTGAATTGAAGGTTTCGCAAGAAAAATCAATTACTTTATTTGCTTAATTCAGATCAAAAAAGATATCTGAAAATAGATTATTATCATTCGTGGAAGTCAGCAGCAGTAATTGATTTTCAGCGGGTCAAACCATATGATAGGATGCGCAAAAAATACTTGGGAACTAAGTTTAGCACTAAATGTTCTGATTGTGTCTGATTGAGTTAGTCTGTTGTGACTGAACATGCATACAGAACAAAACTGAACCCAGAAGGTGCCCTCTCAAATCAAACAGCCGTTTGAAACCCAGTTAAACCACCTTCCTTTACACATTTTACACATTTTACACAGTAAATTCAAGAAAATGTTAAATATTTGTAGATATACATATATTCCTATATATATATATATATATATCTGTATATATGAGTGAAATGAGGCAATTTCAAGGAAAATAAAAACAATTTTGTGCTTTTGAAAATACATTTCCCTCAGTATTTCTCCTCTATGATGTTGAAAATGACTTGTTTCAAACATCAAGATTTACTGTATGTTATTTTGGGGCTCAGACAGGAAGTGTGGTGTGGGAGTTTCAGGGTGCAGGGGACAGAGGGAAGAGCGCGACCCCGCTGTTAGTGTTGGTACGGCCGCGGGGACTCAATGAAAATAGAGCTGTCAGTGCTGCTCCTGACTGCTGGGCTCTGTGTCAACCCACAGACCAAATAAACAGCAATCAGTGCTGTACTAACCACTGTGTGACAAAGCACACACACGCACAAGCGCACACGCAGCAGAGCCTAAAGCTCGGTGAGCAAACTCAGCCACAAACAAAGTTAAGAAGAGCATGCGCGTGTGCACACACACTAGTACACACATGTATGGATCCTAACAAATGCATACACACGTCACTCACAAGTCCAAAAGCAAACAAGTCAGGGAAGTAGGTCTAATTAATGTTTTGAATTTGGCCTCTGAGTAATACAACAACACGCAAGTCACACTCTGTCAGTGTGAGTGTGCGACTTCCCACAATCCTGGATTTGACTTTCAGAACACAAAGCACAAGCGCATCACCTACAAAGTTGTTGCGTTGTGCTAAATAAGCACACTGAGCACTGCTAAATGTCTTAATACATTTCTTTTTTTGTGCCAATTAATGTCACAAAGAAGCACATTTACAGCATATGACTGGAAATGACATAATTGCTCAGTTTTAATTGTGGAAATTACAGCGATTTCATCCAAACCTGCTGATCACACAACAGTAAGATGTATTTTTTTACTCCAGTGTGAAAGTGATTAAAAGTTCTTAAAAAAAATAAAATAAAATAAAACAGTAGCGAACAAAACAGTTCAGGATCATGCAAACTTCCATAATTCATGTTGTATCATCATCCACTCAGGGATAAGTGATAAAAAGTCCCAATCTTTGCTTCCGCAGACCAGTTGTAAATATCTTCTCGCAAATCAGTATCACTAATATTTGTTCTATTGTGCATTGTGCGTTGTGTGTTTGATGTTCATTCCCGTCACCATCCTTCATATCACAGTATAGCTGATCTAAATGATTTAAGACTTCATAGCATTACTTTAAAGCTGTGGGAAATTCTGACTGGATTCTTGACAAATTTCCTTTTTCTTTTTTTTTTTTTTCTTTTTTTTTTACAGACCTCAAAGAATTTCTGAATGGGGTGTGCCACATTTCCACACAGACCCCATGTACAGTGGGGGGATCAGACATCACAAGTCCCAACTAATTCATCCGATTGTTTCGAAATGTCTGTACAAAGCCTCTGAGAGGGAACAGACAGACAAAAAAGCTCACAAGATCCCTCTGTGATTGAATAAGCACAAGGAGGGATTGGTTTTGTAGCTGCCATAATGAGCCCGCAGATATGACTGAAGTGGTCGCCTCTAAACAGGCGCAGCAGACAGACAGTGGAGGTTTGACCAGAGAGGGAGGGAACGCTGAGAGGAAAAGCAGATGCTGAAGATGAAAGAGCAGTCAGGCCTTCGCTGGTCGGGTCTGTCTCACAGATACTGACACACACACAGAAAAAACTTCCTGCCATGTGTCTCTTGATCTTTAACATACACTTTTTTACTTTCTATTTAATTTAAAGTTTCCTTATTCAATTTAATTAGATTTCGATTTTTAGAGCATGAAGAGGACAATGGACGAGTAAGAGCATGGGGATATACGTATGTGTGTGTGTGTGTGTGTGTGTGTGTGTGTGTGTGTGTGTGTGTGTGTGTGTGTGTGTGTGTGTGTGTGTGTGTGTGTGTGATAATGACATTACGCTATAACATAACTGTAGAAATAAATAAATAACCTACCATTGACATAGTTCAACTTCAAACAGGTTTATCACATTAGCTTGCTGAAATGAATTTCACTGGTTTATTTGCTCCGTTTAGTGGAGATATTTGTGCTAATGTTAGCTCTGTGAGTTGTAGTATGCGTCCGGGGCTGAAAGAACCTGGAAACAGCCAAAAGGACCATACTTGGTCTGATGCTGGCTGATCTGTTTGGCGAATGTGAAAGTGGAAGTAACGAGACAAAGAGAGCTGTCATGGAGAGAGGGGAAAGGTGAAAAATCCACAGCAGCACTTGAAATAGACAGCAGAACTTATAATGATATGTCTTGGCGTGTTCATCAGGATAATTTCAGTCACACCATTTTGTTTGTAGGTTACCTTTGGCTCATTAGCCAGAAGCCATGCTAATGATCGATGAGGTAACAGTGAATTCTTTACTTTTCTTTTTTTATTTTCGCAGTTCTTCGTTGTTTTGGAATGGTTAAATATAAACACATGAGGTTTTGTTAAGTATTGCTGGTCATTTCAACTAGTTTTTCTCTCAACACTAACCCTCTAAAAGTAAAGTACAGGGTTTGATTTTTCTGCAGCTATTTAGAGTAGGAGAAAAGTTAATCTGGGGGCTTTTATGCAATTTTTTTCTTTCTGAAGAGTGTTAAGTCATCTTCCCTGCACAATCACTGCTTCTGTAGACAGAGAGGCAGACAGAGCACCCTGCTTACAGCACAAGAGGCCAACCAGCGGGATCTACCATTTCCGCTGGTGTGTCTCCTGTCGCGGTCGTTCCACTCCTACACACAGACAACCGCCACACATAAACATAAATACCCACCACTGGTCCCCTCTGGAGGGATCAATTTCACGGGATCACACGGCGAGCTCTGGTTCCCAGGCGCTCCTCACGCGCTCTGCAGACGTAGACAGCTCCTTCACACAACCTGACTCCTGACCTGCTGTCATTACTCGGGGTCAGGGGAGCAGCAACCCCTCGCTGCAGCAGGAGTGGAGGGGGTGGGCTCTCTCCCAAGACTGCAGGAGATATTGATGGGAGGCCAGTTTTGGTCTCTCACCATTTCTTTCTTTCTTTCTTTCTTTCTTTTTTTTTTTTCTTGAGGCCAAAGGTCAAACGCTAAAACATGTTTGAACTGTTCAGGCTCGTTATCGAATTAGTCCGTAAAAAGATGAGTGAACGGGACTTAGTGGCTGTTTGGAGCGTGTGTGCATGTGTGTGAGCATGCGTGACAAACTCCTGAAACCAATGTTTTCACTTCAAATTGTGACATACCTTCATATCAGACTCAGAAATGACACTGCAGTCATATAAAAGGAATCTAAGTCAGCATTTAGGCACTAACTGTGAATTTCTTGCTCTGCTCGTGACTTCTGTTGCATGCCAGCAGGTTTTCCTTTCTCTAGCCTTAGCTGCTACACTATATGCTATTCATCGCATGAAATGTCAAAACAGGACAAAATTCATTATTTTTAAGGTCAGTGTGGGTCACTTTGAAAGTCTGACTGGGACAAACTCCAACCAAAATAATTACCTCAAGCTGAGATGAAAGTTAAATAAGTGCCTTTGTTCTCCATGACTTTCTCTCACACTTTCCTCTCAGGGGCCACCCACCAGGAGTTTCACCGACTCCAGACATGAGTCACACCCAAACACCCCCAAAACCAACCGCTTCGCTTCACACTTTACCTCCAGATTAAAGTCAGACAACAATGATTATGACATCCAGTGAATATTCACCAGCAGGTATTAAAGCCTTTTTTTTTTTTTCAACTTGACTGAACGTAACACATGGGAGTCAAATACCAAGTCGGCTTCTCTCCCACCTGTTGGATTTAGATATCGAATGTACCAGACTGAGGATTGGAGGACCGTTCAGTAGATCAGAGAGGTGCAGATTAGGGGAGTGTGCTCAGGTTATCTGAGTTTCCTGTCGACCAAAACATGATGTCTGCAACATGTGTCCACTAACTCTGCTGTCTGGGCGACACTACAGGTGGCACAGAGCGCTGGCATCTGAGCTCATGAGCAGTTTTTTTTTTTTTTCCTCTTCCTGAAGATTTTGTGTTTCTGAAGAAACCATTGGCGACAAGAAATCTAAACACACATCCAAACATTTAATTATTTTACAAACTGCCTCTTTGAATCGATGTCAAGTATTCTAGACTGGACATCAAAATATGATTTTCATTTTCGTTTAATTTGCAACCACATATTCGTCAGGGCCACAGTGGCTTGTTGAGCCAATCCCAGCTGGCATCTCGGGCGTGGGTGGGTACGCCCTGGACTGATCGCAGACGTACAGGAACATCCAGAGACAAAAACCATTCACACTTTCACTCACAGGAATTAGACTCACCAATTAACCTAGAGATGCTTGCCTTTGAACTGTGGGAGGAAACCCACGCAGGCACAGTGAGAACATACAAACTGCACGCAGCGAGGCCCCAGGCACGGGGATCAAACCCATTGCCTTCCTGCTGTCCCAAAATATCATCTAAAACTACAAAATTATATCTAAATCCGAGGTCCTGGATAGTTAAAAGCACAATAATAATAATGATAAGATGAAAAATATTTTCAAAATCTGATAAAAAATGAACAGTGCAGAGATGGAGTTGGACTCTTTGCCTGTCTGTCTGTGAGTGACAGAGAGGCAGAGGGAGGCCCTCAGACACTTCCCATGGGGAGAGTAGACAGAGATGAGTGTCAGCGGGTCAACTTTGACACATCCTTCACTTCCTCAATACATGCACACACTGAGAAACACATAACCAACACAGAAAGGGGAGAAGAATACAAGTCAAGAGGGGCGGAGGAGAGGACCCCCACTGACAAAACTCACAGGGGAACTGATAGACAAGGGCAAACAATGAAACCGCGTTCAAACCCCCACCCTCTTTAAGAACAATATGTGTGTGTGTGTGTGTGTCTCTCTCACCCACACACACCTCATAGACACACAAAAGGCACACACATTCTTAAACAATGTTTGTCCCTCTCACTCTCTTACCCCCTCTCGCTCGCCCTCTCTAAAGGCACAATGGTCGGGTGTCACACACGTCTGGTGCAGAATTAGCCATCGCTTCCTCTCCCTGTCAGGGGAAACAAAGTTAGCCTTCCTCAGTGCTCCACACAGTTCTATTTATAAACAATAACAAGGCTCGCCCTCCGCTGGTTTCACCACAGAGTGGCTCGATGTATTGTTTTGAGCGGACGAACATCTGTCTGTGGCTAACCTGCAGACGCCGCAGTTCTCAGTGTCTCCAAATGAGTCACTGACGGTCACACCTTCCAAAAATGCACCACTTTAGATAAACATTAAAACTGAGAAATATTTAGGCATGCTTAGGCAACCCTAACCCCTGAGTTAAAGAAGTGCAGTTCTCTACAAGCATGACATTGTGACATCACAACAGGAAGCTGATTACAATCCAGCCTGATAGATGCACAAATATGAGGGGGAACCTTGAAGCACCAATTTGTATCTGAATGTGATTTCTAGGAGACAGACCTTCTAGGATCAGAAGAATGCAACAATTTAGAGCCGCCATCGTGTTTGTCCGTTCTTCGTCTGTAGAAAAATAGCCTTGCATCCTTCACTCAGTTGAGGGCTCCTTATAAGACATCACTCTTGTGTTAATGTAAAGATACAAAAACCATAATTACAAAAACATATCTGTCCATAGATGTTTTTATTTAATTTATAAAGTCTATTGCTTCATTTTATCAGAAAAAAAAAGTAGGAAAGATCTTTATTGACACTTAAAAAATCACAAAAGTTTGACAGCTCTTCTCTGATGTGCAGGAGAAGTGGCACAGAAAACTACAGAAAAGCTCTTATATTAGAAATTGTTCTAAATTTTACAGACTGTAAACCTAGTTGGGCTCTGCCTGGACCTTCATTTGAGCCATGAGGCGAAAGTTTGGCTGAAACTTTGTGCTGATTGTTTTCAGACCGAGTCCACATGTTACATGGTTCTAATTATATCTAAAGATTTGATTGCATTGGCATTGACCAATCAAGCTTGTGAAACATTGTTTGTGTTGATAAATGCATAAATGTATCTTTTTGGAAGTCAGCCTATGATGACAGGATTTTAAGAGCGACGCCATCAGGAACATTTAAGTGTTTTTTGCCGTTAACAGCTTTGCATGACTTTGTTTGGTTAAGGAGCAACTAAGAGTTCCTGAACTTGATATCAACATCATTCATCAATGGCAGTCTGTCAGCACTTCAGTAAAACTTAATTTACACCCACTGCAGTCATGTAGAGCCACGTGAGCTGCTCGAGGAAAATCATATCCAAACAAGTTGATACAATTAAACACCTGATGACATGTGGACCATTTTATAAATATGTGAAGCAGAGACATTACGCTTGATGCAAAAATTATATTTACAGCATGGAGGAAAATATTTTGGTGGAATCCCTCATTAAAACAGCTTCAAAGCTTGGTAGTAGGCACACAGACATCCAACTATTTCCATTTCCTTTTGGGGAGCCGAAACTCAATTTATGTCTGCTCTGATGACATGTTATTGCTGCAAAACACACACTTGCGGCTTACTAATGTACTGAAATTCAAAACCTTTTGATTTTACATAGCGAGAGGGCAAAGCATACAGAAACATATGATTTTCTGGCCAAAATGTGTGTCCCTTTATGACAGACACTAAACCATATGTATTAATATTTGGTGTTTTATAGAATTTGGCAGCTGAAGATGGAGTCTGAAAAGACAGAATTCCCTTCAAGTTAATGATTTTGAGTAGGAGAGAGGCAAGAGCCAGGATTGAATCCAAGAAAAAAAAAATCGGGGAAAATATGTGAAAACAGGAAATTAGACATGAAAGAAAAGGAGAAAAGAATACATGAGCAGAGAAAGAGCGATGGAGATGGACCGTCACTGCGGCCTCTGATTGTTTTGGCCCCGAGTGTGATAGGGTTTGGTGGCCTGATTTGCAGTGGGAGAGAAGGGGAGGAGGAGGAGGAGGGTGGTGATTTGATGATGCCATGTTGTGGGCCCTCACCTTCAAAGGGCGGCTCCTGAAAGGCCCTACTAATCACAACATGTGATGAGACCGGTAGAACAAAGACAGCCGGGCAGAAAATAACAGCGTGGGAACTCTGGGTGAACTTGAAATACAACAAGAGGGCTCACCCACTCCCCCTCCTCATCCTCTCCCCCCTCCAACTCCCCCTCGTCTCACACACACAAAGTTAGAAACTTAATGTGGACGCACACCTGTGTTTATTGTGACAAAGGCTTCAGGTTGCATGATCTCGTACGTGTTGTGTGTGAATGCGGCCCAAACACTCCCACTGCCCAACACACACACCAATACACCTCTCTATGAATGTGTGAGTGCCTCTGTGTGTCTGTCCTACTCCAAGCATAGCCTTGTACAACAACAATAAGATGAAAACAGCCCTAAGTGCTTCCTCTCATTCATATGAACCAAAAGAGGCATCCTCCTCTCGCTCTGCAATGACTGTTACGCCTTTGGTTGCTTTTTGCTTCCACTGATAAAGATCACCGTGTCATTATGTGTGTTAGTACTTAATAATCTTTAATTAAGCGCTTTCAGTTTAATCTTTAGTAGCACAACATAAAAAAAAAGACCTCCCAAAATGAATGGTGATTTCAATTCATATTGCAATATAGCTTCCATATCTGAGGAGTCTTGGTTTTATATTTCCTCAATGAAATGTACAAAACACACATTTCATTGCTTCATTTTCAGTTTTGTTGTCTGGAGAGTGTCTTTCACAGGAAGAATTATGTGTCTGCTTTTTTTTATTATTATTATTCAAAGCAACCTCCGCTGACATTATGAAACATATTTTTTCCTTTCAGATTGTAAGACAGGACAAAACAATTATAGCATCCTGCCAGCAACAACTGGTCTGTAAAAAGCTAAAAATGATGCCAACCACGCTCTAAATTCAGTTTTTAATGCATTTCTAAGGGACAAGCATTAGCTCATTTACTTGAGTTGCATTTTTATTTGGATCATCTAAACTGAATTGGATTCATGTAAACTTCCTATACTCCCAAATTACCATTATTTGACAGATTATGTATTATCTGTAAATATCTTGTGAGAAACAGCACCTGATTGTAAATTCTTTATGTGCTTTTGACTGGATTAATGTTTGTCGGTTTATTAGGCCATAAACTGGAAATCTAAAAATTATGTGATGATGCATAATCTCATTTTCTTTAAAGTTCCTCACTTCAGTATAAAATAACATTAACTTAACATAAAGTTGGAATGTTGTAGTTTACTGGCTACAGTTATTGTACCTCCACCAATGCTGCAAAAAGACTACCTATAGGTTGTTTTTTTATGAAGTTGTGTTTCATGACAATATTCTTTCAGTGAAACGTCAGTCAGCTGTTTGACATTGGCACAGTTCACACCCTGCAGGAGACCCTCCACTGAAGAGCTGCAGCTCCACACACAGTAACATGAGCCCTCCGTGTATACAAACACACACCAGCGGCTCTGTCAAATTATTTGGGGGAGTGTGACCATTATAGGAGCCTCCAGTCTTGTGGTGGTGATGATGTGGAAACTCCAGGGAGAAGGGATGGAGGACGGCTTTGATTGCGTTATGGCCTTTTGTTGGGTCCTTGAAGTCCCCACAGCGTCTTTACGGTGCATGAGGTCTCTCTGTGGGGTAAGATTAGACTCGGTGGCTTCCTCTGGTTGCGGCGGTGCTCCCTGTCTCTCCTCCAGGGCTGAGTCAGTATTGGATTACAGGTTCACACGCTCGCTCGCAGACCGCCCGTCGCCCCGACCAATTGCTCCATTCATTCCAGCGCCGGAGACGGCCGCCGGCCTCTGATTGGTTATCAGCGCCGGTTGGGGAACTTTCCCACGGCCAGCGCGTGCTGACAGCCGGCCAGCCACTCCTCATCACCACCGGGACACACACGGGGGAGGAGGGGGGGGGGCAGTCAGGGGCCGAAAGTCCATTGGACCGCTGTCAAAGTTTCTCCAAAGATCCTCTCTGATTGTGAAGATCAGCCACTCTCGGGAGTTGAGAGGGAGCGCTGGTCCTTAAAATGCTGGAGAAGGAGGAAGACCGCGCCACGTTGGAGAAAACTGCTGAACAGCTGCACATCGGATCCCCAGAGACTGGAGCTCCTGTTCTGGGTGGCTGGTGGATAACTCACCTCCAGAAATACTGTCAGAGTGAGACGTCTGTCCGTCTCCCTCATCTCAGTGCTGCCAAAGCGCACTGGGGACGTGCTTGGGTCCAACTGCGCTGTCAGTCAAACCCACAGCCGCCCTGTGATTGGCCGGTTTGGCCCAGGCCCCGCCCCCGCTGGCCGGCAGCACTGTTGAAATGACACCGTGGGAAAGCAGCGAGCTTCAAACAGAGGCGCTCCGGGCGGACCTGGACAGACGCACCGAAGGACTATTGTGGACTAATCAAAATGAAGAGGAATCACGACTTTAGCTCCTCGGACAGCGAGCTGGATGAGACGATTGAAGTGGAGAAGGAGAGCGCAGATGAGAATGGGTATGTTTATTTCTCAGTTTATTTGACACGGAACTGAAGTTTTCTTCGGATTTCTTTCCATTTTTGTTTTTTTGTTCAGGTCACTTAGCCGAAGTGGACCACACTGCTGTAAAATATTTATATAGGCCTAAATTTGAAATATTTGTCAAACAAATTGTAAACAGTCACTGTATTTTTTCCTTGCAGGAATATGAGCTCTCCTCTCGGCTCCATGTCTCCAACTACATCGACTCAGGTGCAGGCGAGGAAGAGGCGTCGAGGAGTAAGTGATTTAATTATTTTATTTATTTTTTTTTTAACATAAAAACCTAATCATGCAGTAGGAAACACTGTGAGCTGTGTCCATTCTGCAAATAGCTAAACAAGGTGTGCTCTGTCTCCGCAGATTATCGAGAAAAGGCGCCGGGACCGGATCAACAACAGTCTGAGCGAGCTCCGCAGGCTGGTGCCCAGTGCCTATGAGAAACAGGTAGGAAGCAGGCGTCACCTCCAGCACATAAAGTGTCAGAAACGGAAAATTATTTATGCTCCTCTAGTTTATTTATATGTTGGCTTATCATCTCCAACTTCTCTCCGCCACAATTAAGGGCTCGGCGAAACTGGAGAAAGCAGAGATTTTGCAAATGACTGTTGATCATCTGAAGATGCTCCATACAGCTGGAGGCAAAGGTAAATGTCTGAGAGTCACTGACAGTGACACATACCACACACGTGCCGAATCAACAAACTGGGGGGGAAACCTGGACATGCAAATCAAGTCCATTCTGTTTCCTTGAAAAATAAAGAAACAGCTTAATTAATACTGAATAAATCATAAAACGTTTGGGTTGAATATTTGAATATTTCCACCAGGCCTGTCTAATAAAACCTATCTTGTTTAATTTCTCACACTTCTCAAAGCCAAGTGCTAATTGATTGGTGGCAAAGCTTTTTCTAACCCTTGTCTAACTTGTTTTGCCTTTAACTAACCAGCTGTATTCCCTCCCCTCCTCCCCTTAGGTTACTTTGACGCCCACGCCCTGGCGATGGACTACCGTGGCCTGGGCTTCAGGGAGTGTCTGGCTGAGACAGCTCGCTATCTGAGCATAATCGAAGGCTTGGACAGCACCGACCCCCTTAGGATCCGTCTGGTGTCCCACCTGAACAACTACGCCAGTCAGCGAGAGGCTCACTCCGGCCTGAGTCACCTGGCATGGGGCTCTGCATTTGGATCTCCCCCTGCCCACCTCACCCACCCTCTCCTCCTCCAGCACCAACAGGGGGCACCTTTGGCACCTTTACCCCGCAGCGCCACCAGCAGCCCACAGACTCCTCTGACGTCCACGTCGACTTCATCTACGTCTTCCTCCTCTTCGTCCTCATCATCCTCATCGGCTGCAGAGACTCACGTCCCGGGCAGGCGCAGCAGCAGCACCACCCCCCACTCAGATCAAGGTCCGATCCGGGTCCCCCCTACGACTGCAGCTCCTACCACAGTCCTGCACCCTGCCTTGGTTCCCTCATCAGCGTCCAAGCTCTCTCCTCCTCTCCTCTCCTCACTCTCAGCGTTCCCCTTCCCCTTCAGTGCCTTCCCCATCATCTCCCCCACCACCACCCTCAGCCCCCCAGCTCCAACGTCCACTGTGGGGAAACCCTACAGACCTTGGGGTATGGAGATCGGAGCTTTCTGACTGAAGTGAGCACCTCAACACAACCCACATTTAGACTCAAATCACTACCCAGCTGAGCTGGACATTCAAGGACAAGACTTTTTATGTTCCCTACTAAGAAAGTACTATTTTTTTTTTTTTCTATGACACTGACATCCCACAGAGGATCTTGTTAGATGTAGGATTTGTATTTTCTTGCTAACGTATTGTGTTTTGTATAGAAGAGAAAACAGTGAGGAGGGAGACCACAACAAAAAAAAAAAAAAAAAGCAGCCAGAGTGATTTATTGTGTTGATTAGCCTGTGTTCCTGCCCACTCCCTTAAAAGTTTTCACCCACTGTTGTCCGCCTATCAGGAATGGCTTTTCCAGATGGTCAAGCAGTTGCCGTCCGTCAAGTTCCTGGGTGAAACTGTCCCCCTTTTGTTTTGCCCTGAGCTGAAACACCCAGTGTTCACGCCCTGGTTACTCAGAGAGGGTGGTGTGAAAGGAGGGCTTGAGGTGATGCAGAGTCAACCTCTTTTTATAGCATTTTATGGGGTGGAATAACCGAAACCAGGTGTTTGTTCGACTAAATACTGAGAACAGAAGTTAGCTATCAGCTTGGTTGCAACAAACCTAACCACAATTTACCCACGACCTCTTGATGTTCATATGGTGCTCCACTGTTTAAGCTTACATCTTTAAGCTATGTTCTACAGTAAATTCTGTCCTTAACAATCCAAGGTTCACATATGTTTTACCAATTTTTACCAGCCTTTCCAATTGTTTCTCATGCAAATGATGTTAAGGTGATTTTTATGACCTTGTCTCTTGTATTTGCCCAGCAGAGCAGCATTGTCCATTAGTTTTTACCAAAAGGCAGCCATGCTTCATCCATGAGAGCATGTGCAGTAAAACAAAACCCCACAGTTGTTGTGTTCTTTTGTTTTGTTTTGTTTTTTGTCATTGTCTTTAAACACGTTTAGAAATTCTACTTTCTTGTCTCCCGCTGATATTTGTGGCCCTCGTGATAAACTTAATTATGAATGTGTATATCTTATGGTTGTACAAAATACAAGCAAGCACTGACAAATCATTTTCAGCTTTTCAAAGTCGTTGCTGGTGGTAAAGACAACTTCCCTTTAATAAAAAAAAAAAAAAAAAAAAAGCTCTGATACATCGCCTGTTGCTTCATCGCTGATTTTTCACTTTTGCGTATGTTACATCTGTTTGTGAAGTGTGCATGTACTGTACGTGGCCACAGTTGTTTGCATGTGTGTGTGTGTGTGTGTGTGTGTGCACAGTACATGGTGATGCCTGGTATCAGATGAGGCTGCTTGTTTCCCTCAGCAGCCCTCTGTGTGTGCACAGGAAACCATTAACAAGGAGGGGATATCCTGGACAATAGCAGCCCGGCTGGCCCCATGCGCTCCGTGGGAACTAGAGGAGGAGGAAAGAGGGAGGGAGGGAAGGTTGGAAGAGGATGAAAATGAAGGCGGGATTGAGCATAGAGTAAGAGATGGAGGGAAGAAAGAAAAAGAAGAGGGAGGCCAGAGGAGGGAGCAGGAGCGAGACTAAGAAACTGTGAGAAAGGAAGTGTGCGGAGAACAGTTTTGTCTCTTTGCCATCGTTTCAGCTTGCACCAGCTGCACCTTCTGTTCTCAGCTCCTACGCTCTTCTCTCCGTCTGCTGGACCAAAATTGTTCCTCACTTGGCAAAATATCCCTACCTCTTTCATTTGTTTGTTTATAATGTCTGATCTCTCTTCCCCCTTTCATCTCTTTCGTCATTCCCCTGAAACTCTTCGTCTGTTATTGAGGATGCTGCAGGGCCAGATAGTGATGTAAGTGTCGCTGCAGCCAAATCCACAAGGTCAATCACATTTTCAGTGAAGCCAACTTGTCTTTTGCCTCCCCCAGCTGGTCATAGGTGGTATTTCAACAATTGTGATTGTTTCATTTTACTTTGTATATAAATGTATGAACTACACAGAGTGATGTATAAATTAGTAAGTAGTTATTACAGTCTCTGTAAAAATTCAGTTGTTTTTTCCCGTTGAATCTGGTAATGTAGAAGAATAAACACTTAATCAATAGGACGAATGCTTCAAGTACAAAATTACAGCAAATGGACTTTTAATGCAAATGGCCGCTCACGTGTAAAATCTGATTTCTTATAGCTTTTCTCTCTAACAAAATGTAACCTTGGAAATATAATTAAACTGCAATGTCATCTTCACAGTGGTAAAACAATAAGTAGATTAATAGATTAGATAGTCAAAAATGAATTGAGAGCATGTGTGATACTTCATCAATTGTATAAGTCATTCATCACAAGCATTCAATCTTTTGAGTGTCTGTTAGTTTCATAGACTTTTTATGGACTTGTGATGGCAAATTATAAAACTATGTTTTACAGTCTTATTTACAATTTGGATGAGTATAAACTGTTGGTTTTGTTGTATCAAAATGTCTGCACTGACAAAATCAATTATATAATTTTTTTAATTCGCTTCATTGAAAGATAGTCAGCACATTGATCGGTCTAATCAGATGTCCTGTTTCATATGTTATAAAGTTTTATATGTCCAATACTTGAATGCTGAAGGATGTAAAAGAAATCAGTCTCCATACCCGTTTCATTCACTGAACCCCAAATCTTTATTAACCACTGCTTGCTCACAAAGATATACGTGGAGGGGGGGAAACACACAAATGGACAGAGGAGAGCGAGAGAGGCAGGCAGGAGAGTCACTGTCTGTGGTGAGCGGCTGTTACACACTGTGATGGTGTTGCTTTATAACTTCACTTGGCACAAACATTCTGTTACCGCCCTGGCTTTTCTGAAATACACACACACTCACACACACATCCATAGGCCAACTGTGCGTGCGTGACTGACAGGGTTCAACCTCAGGCTTCAACATCCCTAGTACTCTGATACTTTAATACACTTGTATACACCTTTACAGATGGAAATACTGTGTTCATGAATTGCTGTTGCAGTGATACCTGTTATGGCTTAAATATCTTTCTTGTGCCGGCCTTTCAGTGGCATTTACAGTGTCTGGAGGTGAAGTGCAATGATTCCAGTAGGTGCTGCTGATTTTGAGCACTAATCAATGGCGAAAGGTGATACTTATTGAATATTTTCTCCAGTGTAAGATTCACAGTAACAAGTCTGATCTCAGGTGAAGTGTTCTTAAACCTCAGTTGTGTTATGCATTACAGTAACATGTGTCTGAAATGTGATTGGAAGTTTGTTTTGAGGAATATTAGAGGCCCACCATTGGTCAGGGATGTTATCTGGGTTTTCCGGTGCCAGATGGACAGAGTTTTAGCAAGCTCCTCTTGAGCTCTATGCTGTGACTGGCTAAATGCCTGCCCATGTAGAAAGCGTGAGTGAGTGCTTCTACAGTATGTATATAGGTAGAGAGATGAAGAGGCTGCAGACGGAGGGAAGGAGGATGAGGATGGGCTCATTAAATGCTATAGTGTTCTCCTGTGGTACAGTCACCATCTACCTCACAGGAGTGGATGTGCAGTGAAAGCTTGCAGTCCCCACAGAATCGCAAACTGTCTCCTTTCCTTCTGCCAACTTTCCTGCACATGTCCCTTGTTAATTGGAACATTGGCATAAACTGGATGGAAAATCACCCAGACCAAACACAGATCCAATTTTCCTTCCATATCTGAGGGGTCAAATCAGTAAATGCCCACTTGAAGGGACAAGGGACAGGAGCCAGGATGCGGGATTGTGAGGACACAACCCGTCACGGCAAACATCAGCTAGCTGGCAAACTCACAACAAACACCTAAGCCTGTTACCACACGAGAAAAAAAACCAAAAAGATTCTCAGGCTGAAATGAACAAACATAAAAAAACATGAAAATGAACAAATTATTACATCCATATATATGCAGGGAGAGGAAACTTATATATAAAAATGGCACACTGCAATCAATACTTTGCTGCTTGTATCGTACTGTATATAACAAAAAAAGAAGTATTTACAAAAACCAATACCCACTGTCACCTATCAATTAGATTTTTTTCTTCTCATTTGAAAGAGGAGAAAAAACAATCTTTTTTTCGGGAAGAGTGGGTGGGAGACATTAATTTTCTTTTTCTTTTTCTTTTTTTTTTTTATTAATCATTTACGCTTTTTTGTTTTCCACCCCCAACCCCGTTTGAACCTCCCACTGTCTTGGGGTGATGTCTCAGGCTGTGGTAGTTTCATAGTAGTATGGGGGGAGTATGGCGTAGGTGGGGAAATGTGGGATAAGGTGGTGGGGGTGAGGGGTGTTCCTCAGGGTCAGGGGTGGTGATGGGGGGAGGGTTTGAAGTGGGACCAGCTGGGGCTTCTCACGCTGTCAACTCTTCTCTCAACTCCTTGTTCCTGCGCACCTCCTGAGCATGCCTCTCCTGTTGGAAACACAAACAGATCGACCATGTCAAGTTCTCTTCTTTAAGTGGCACCTTTGTCTTTGCCATTTCCACTGAATGTACTGACTTTCTCTGCCTTCGTCTTTCCTGTCTTTTTTCAAAATGTTCTCAGTTGTGACACTTTTTTTCACTTTTATCCTACAACCTGTCCCCTATTTTCACCAAAAAAAAAAACCCCCAAAACATTACAAACGCAGAAATATATATTATTTTAAAAAAATTAACTGAATATTTCATAGGCATTTGTTATATTATTATTATTATTTGATATATTAGTTTAATCAACTAACCCTAACCCTAACCCACCTTCTCCTGCAGGCGCTCCATTATGGCAGCCAGGTAGGCCATCCGGTTCTCTTCAATCTGCTCCATCTTCAGCTGGAGCTTCTCTTCAGCCATGCGGCTGAAGTTGCTGTTCTCCTCCATGGCCTTAAGCAGCACGTCACGCTCATGCTCCCGTTTCTCAGCCAGGGCCCGAAGTACCTGGGCCTCCTGGGACTAAAGCAGGAAGGAGAATGAGTTCGAGAAAAATAGAGCCAATAGTAAGATAGTGATGATGCAAATACTTCATTGATTTTTCCCCAAGTTAAAGCATGAGTCAGAGTTGGTTCAACACATTAGATACTTGGATGTAAGAGAATTACTCCTTACCTTCTCGGGTATTGCAATTTATGGAATATACTATATCTTTGACCCACAGTATTGGACATCTTATTATTTGTATTGGTGGCATAAAATCTATGTTATTGATTTGAGGATTGATTTGTTGGTGGGCTGATGGATTTGTCAGTTGGTGGACTGACTGCATTGATGTTCAAATCAATTATATTCAGGAATTAGCCAGAGTCAGATTAAATTTTGGCAGATGCAGTGGTCATTGTGATGCACAATTGATCAAACAAGCAAACATCAAATTTGATGCCAAGGAAAGTCAAGCATTATGAGGTAAAAATAGTAGCTCATAATGGCTGTTTTGATATTGCCAAAAGCTTAATTATGAATTTGTGCGTTTCTGAAAAAAGGTAATATTTGGCAGCTGGGTACAATGAAAATGATTGAAAGCATCCTTACTCTCCTCCGGTCCTCAGCTGCCTCCAGTTTCTTCTGGATGTCCTCCAGGGAAATGTCCCTCTTTGGGGGGGTGGAGATGCAGTGGGCAACTTCAGACACGGGAGAAGTCGGCTTCAGGATGACCTCAAAGGCCTGGCCTGAGGCTCGCTTTTTAATGGCCTTGATGTCCATGTCTGTATGTGAGCACATCAAAGAGAAACAAATATAGCTGCTTTTCATTCAGACATTTTTCCCAAAGAAGATGAAAAGTCTGACTTCCACCTACCGTCAAAGTCACCCATGATGTTTTTGCGGCTCTCAGGGTAAAGACAAGAGCAGATGAGAGACAGGACTGAAATCTCCTTCATCTTCTCTTTGTAAGCTGAAGGGGTGAGTTGAAACACAACTGTTAATTAGTTTGTTGCACGCTGCATGTAAACCAGCAGATGGCTAACATGCATGTTCAAAGATTTGACATCACTAACCCGCTAACATACAGAAAGATGAAACCTCATTAACCCAGTTCGCCCTCCACAGGAGGTCCTTAATCAAGATATTTAGAAGAATAATTATGCATCACATCTCCCCAAAAAGAAAACCCCATCAAAGGATGTCTGGCGAAGCTGAACTGCCCCAGGTTTTTTGGAAATATCGTGGCTTATGTTTTCACTGCACCATGAGAGGAGCAGGATAGATGTGTCCTCACTTGGCCTAATTTCCCCACCAGCGAAGATGCTGCTGTCCCTACAGGATTCTCCACACATCATTAGGTATGCTTTTCATTTCACTCTATCATTTATTAACATAGCAAGACCACACCCTGCTGCCTCTCAGCCATTCTGCGGCTAACCCCCCAAAAACATCAGAGATTAATTCACATCTTTCAGCTAATTGAAAAAGCAAAAATGCCAGGATTTAGGTTGGATGCTGGGCTGTTTCTTATCTTCTTCCGCTGTGGCTCATGCACAGAGGCTAATTGCTGAGGGTTTTGCTTATCAGTATAACACAGCAATATGGCCGTCCATCCCATGGTCCATTTACGTTCCAAAAACTTAATAACATAGAAGCAACGCTGGCACCCAATCACAGTGTTATTAGTGTGTTGGGTATAGCTGCTACGACTTTGAAATGTGAGCCTCAAGTCCCAACAGGGAGAACGACAAATATATCTGCAACACACTGCAGCTTTTTTTTTTTTTTTTTTTTGCACATGGCTGCTGCGTTCTGTCAAGGTAGTCTGCCTCATGGTGCACATTTGCATGCCAACTGTCATTGTATGGCATAATTCATCACCCAGCGCACATAAGGCCTGCAGGGCTGAAATGTGCTACATAGATTCATGATTTTCAGAAGGCTTACAGCTGCAAAGCCAGAAATGAGATTTGCTGTGAAAGAGCCTCTCCAAGGTGGGGCACAGCGTTCGGAGTGATTAATCCAAATCCTCGTCTTTACTCTTCTTCTCTGCTCACTCTCCTTCTCCTCTTCCTCTCCCTGCGTCTCACTTTCTGCCCTGCAGACTGGCAGACGCCGCAGTAATGTGATCAACTGTCAGATGCAGCTCTTACTACTCTCTGATGGCCTTGTTAACCCCTTCCCTGAGGACGAAGTAGGAAAGGATGACAGCGTGTTGGGGGTTAAAAAAAAAAACCCCAAAACAAAACAGAGAGGCGATCAACATGGATTTTGGTAGACAAAAAGGAAAGTAAGGTGTTTCGTCAGAGGAAGAGCCTGTCAGTGATGAGCAAGGGAGGAAACGCTTGGATGTTTGTGTAGGTTTCATCATCATGAAACCTACACAACACATCAACACCTTTCTCTTTTTTACACTTATAATTTTTATTGAGTTGTTTCTCCTACATAAATTCATATTCACATGATCACTTACACACATCTGTAACTTACATTCATGCCCATTCACACAATCAGATGGTGCCATGGCGTGGAGATTGAAAAAAATTATGAATTTCCTCCTTTGACTGAGAAATGTGTGATCTTTTCGACATCTTCCAACCAGTAAGGAAGGCCAGCTGGGCAGTACCAGAAGATGTGAAAGTGCTTTGCCACATTCCCTCCACCACTGACCAAATCTTTTCTGACCTTTCTGATGTTTGATTTTCGGAAAAATTGAACCATAATTTACTGTTAATTCCCTCCACCGACCTTAACTTGAAGTGGTCGATTGTGCTTTACAAATATTCAGTCAATCCTCCTCTGAGATTTTTATTTATTATTATTTATACCAAGAGTTGAAACTCACTGTATGATTGTAAACATCAGTATATTTTAGCGATGAGTCTGCTGTTGGGTTCACACTAACGTGCCAATCAAACTATCAGTCTCTGTTGCATTCTTCAGTTGGTTTTATTTTACAATTAAAATGAGCCCTAATCTGAATAAGTCTTGTTTTTCTCAATTATATGCAAACACTTTTCTAATATAATCAGAGAGCGTAGCTGGATTAAGACCCAGAAAAACAGGGCAGCTCCCAGTGGGACTTCCTGTCGCCATCAACTGGCCCCAGGACGGCCTAATGGAAGCATTCGCTTCAGGTAGATAGCACTTTAATTTGTAATTAGTGGACCGCACCATTTCTGCTGACAAGAGGGGGAGAAGAAAGGCTTCTGGAGGGTTGTCGCACACTCATTAGTTGCTGTGTATATGTCAAGACCCCAGCAGCCATTTTCTCCCACACACACAACCACTTGACAGATCAAGACTCAAACCATTACCAGTTCAGTGGAGCAGGTAATTTGGGATAAGTGATGACAGGGCAGATCAGCTGAGATTGTCTGATGCTGGTTGCCAATTTCTGGTTTCAGCTTTTTTCCGTGCTTAGTCATGTTGTTTTTTATTTGTTTAAAAAATGATTATGCAGTTTAAGTCTGCCTCCATGCTGCTTTGCTTGGTTTTATTTTAGGTTGCTTTGGTAAATTTGGTTTCTACTGTGTCTGCAGAGTACATTTTATTTCTTTCTTATCTTGGAGGATACTCCCCCAGACTTTAAGCTGAGCTGTAGCACTCTACTTCAGATCCACAGAGATATTGCTTTTATATCCATAATCAAATGAGATTATCCACTGTGCAAAAAAAATTATATTGCAAGTTTATTACCCCTGTGACAAAATATCCTTTTCTTCTGTAACTGCTCCAGTAATAAGCCCATTCCCTGTGGATGAGACTCATAAAAATGATAAATGATCCTGGATAACATCCTTTGCGCTTCCACAGCAGGAAATGTTCAAGCTCATCTGTTCAGAAATTTGTCAGAATTTTAGGTGGGATGCTTATTTTGCCATTATGAGAATACCGGATAAACTAATGCCAGACTGGCTTCACACCATGTAAAACTATCACTCTAGTCAAGCAGGCTGATTTCTATCTCCTCCTGGCCTCCTCAGCTGCTCCCTCTGCCCCGTCCTCAGACACACAGGCAGCAAACTGCACTTCCTCTTTCAATCCATCAGCCAAAGAGCACAGATCGTCAATATCTACTGTATCTCCTCCCCCACAAGCATCTCTCTTCCCAAACACCTTCTGCATCCCCAAGCCCCCGATTCATCTGTTGCTGCTGTATTCTCCCTTTCAGTCCCGTCCTGTCCTTCTTACGTTATTTTTCTCCCACTCACTCTGAATCTCTCGGGAGCTTCAATTCTGAATGTGCACAAACCACCACACCTCTTTTTGGTTCCTTCTTCCTTTTTCTTTTTTTTTTTTTTTTTTTTAGATATTTTTCTGAAACACACTCATCCTCCCTGCCTCCATCTTGTCTTCAAAACACCACCACTAAAAAATTTAAACAGAGTATGGTGCTCGAAGGAAAGTACAGTCACTTTGGGCAACAAGGCACGAAGTGAAATGAAAAATGTGAACGATTCTGTTGAAAAGAGCATGAGCAAGCAGTTACAGCCGACTCAAAAAATATGACCCTGCGCAGCAAAGAGTTTATTGCCCTCCTCGGCTCTATAGCTCCACAACAGCATGGGCTTGGCATCCGTGTTAGATACATACAGGACAATTACTGCAGGGCCACCTGACAACAATATAATCATAAAATTATGATAGTATTACTGGGGAAAATTGGCTGTTAAAGAAAATGCTATGGCAGCCAGATGATCATGAGCAGATTTAGGCACTCAGTTCAGATATTTCAGGCATTTCTGCCTAACTGAACCCTGTATCGCCTGACGAACTGTTTCATGTTAAATGAAACCGTTTTGTCTGATAATTGGACCAGACAGTGAAACATATTTCCTTTATTATCACAGGCGAGCCAAAAAAGCAGCTAATCGTCATATTTAAAAGGCCGAAAACAGGCAACCTCTGCTTGAAAAACAACTTAAATGATTAAATGAAATCAAAATGAATACCTGCTCAATTTTCTGCTTGGGAACGAATCATCTCATTGTAAATCAATTAAAAGGCGGTGCCAAATATCTTGGGCGTGCAGGCAACTCTGTGCGATGCATAAATAAGTCAGGCTTGCCCAACTAAATGCTTAAATGTCTGAACCCAGATGTTAATTTTCACTAATGATGAACAGATCATGAGCATATGGCATGACCATGACGGCTGGATTGATGTCACCTCTTCCTCTTTAACATTTAAGAGCAACAGTCATCAGAACCAGTAATGAGGGTGTGCTGCATTGATCGATGAGACTCAGGATGACTTGTGAGTATGTTGAGCCTTACGCATACGGCCTATGATGACAATCATGATAGAGATGTTAGAAGAAGAAATGTAGCTGGATTAGGACATGACTATTTGTGTAGGAGCGAGGGTATTGCAACCTATAAGACGTTTCTGCTTGTGAGCACAAAGGAATTGAGTTCACGGCACCAGCTGAAGGGCCACACCTAGTTGGATATGGCAGCACTGAACGATAAGGATCAGAAAAAGTGCTTGGAGGTCTTAATGCACGCAGAACTGATTCTGGGCACTAGTTTGCTGAGGGAAAAGTTGATCCATTTTGTGGTGTACAGCCCTTAGGATGTCTTAATTTAAAGTGATCATAAAATCTCCTACAAAGACAAAATAACCCGGTCGTTTGCAAATGCACACACAATGTGGTTTTTATTCTATCTTAAAGTCCTTAAAGGAAACCGTGAATGTTCATATACCAATAAAACCTGATGTGCTTTTTGCAGCTCAGGCTCAGGATTGCATGAAAAAGAATGAAATGACCTGTATAATTCCTAAATGTTAAGGGTGCAAATGAAATGAACGAGGGCTGAATGAACTCAGCGACCTGCTGAGTGCTGACTGGCATGATGACTGCTTTCCTCGCTGAGTGTCCGCTCCCTGCCCATCCCATTCTGCCTGTTCACAGCTCAAATCATGGAGGAGAAAGGAGGAGGAGGAGGGTGAGGAGGAGGAGGAGGAGGAGAGGGGAATAAATACAACAGTCATGGTTTGGATGCTGGTGTCCAGACACCATGCCTTACCCTTATTCTTACTGCTGCCTGTCTGCGTGCCCCTCCGTCCATCTACTGTCTAGTCAAACAGAAGACATACAGACTGTCCCCTAAACTGGACACTTAGACTGAGCTAAGATCAAACGCAGTTTGCCTTTAGGCTTCTTTTTCATTAAGCTCTTAGGTTAGATTTAGTGTTTCTATGCCTGGAACAGTAGATCTTTTCATATGGAAATTCATGAGCCGGCACAAATTTGTAGGCCTTCCAGCTGCCATGAGATGTAATCTCATTTTATTTCTCCATATATTTCTACCAAATGCTGTAAACCTCCAGTCGAGGCCCGATAATAATGCAGTTATTGAACATAATAGAGCACATTCAGAGCCAATCGCCGTCCAAACAGGATTGGAGGCTGACATTCCTGTTACGACATTCATTTTCATGGCCAGTCGTAAATTCTTCCTTCGACTGCAAATAAGGATGCTTTTTTTTTTTTTTTTTTTTTTCTTCTTCTTCTCTCTCCTCCTTTCGCATTCACGCCTTTGACCCTTCACGGAGAAGTTGGATAAGATGGCCCAGTTTGGACGGGCAGACTAGTCAGGGTGATACATCTCCCATCCCGGAGATCGGATGGATGGATGGACGGCTGGCTGGCTTTGCAGGGAGCGGAGATGTTGGGTGGGGTCGCTGGCGCTGCATTATGCTGCACGGCTCTGAGTCAGGCAGAGAGGGGCAGGTGCGGCAGGCAGACAACGACAAAATGCTGCTGAGGGGGGTGGTGGTGGTGGTGGCGGGGGGGGGGGGGGTCACCTCTCATGTGATGATAACGATTCAATCTCTTTAATTCTCTGGATTTGCAGTGGATGTAAAAAGTATGCGTCACTCATAAGGGCGCGCTGAATCCCGAAACAGCTCGTGTTGATTGACGCTCATTTGTATCTAGAATCAGGCAAAAGCTGCAAAATAAACTCTTTTTAACAAAGTGGAGGAGAATAAAAATCATGCCTCTTTTTTTTTCTCGAAAGTGACTTGCAGTGGAGTTTGGCCGCTCCCTCTCACCAACCCTCAGCATCCTTTTGTGCCATGGGTGTCGCCACAGCCTCTCAGCATCCTCAAACCTGCGAAGCTATCTAGGATTTTTTTTTTTTTAAATCCCCACAAATATTGAATGCAACACTTACCGATTGCGGTCTTGGCCATTTCTGTAGGGTGGTCTCGGGGCAGGTTGACCGGAGGAGTGTGCGTCGGTTGCTGGATGCTGTGTCTCGGGCTGGAGGGACTGCTGGTAAGGCACTGAGTCAGCAGAGACTGGGGCTGCTGGTGCGCCTGGTGGTCTGGGATGAGCGGCGTGAAGCCAGCGGGAAATAACTACAACAAGAGCGGAAGTGTGCAGGCATAGCTTTCACAATAAAAGCCCCCAAGTTCTCCCATCGTGCAGCGAATGTACTTGGCTAAATCCAAGTACGATCATTTTGAGAACAAAACGCTTGAGCAATTTTGATTCAAGGTCGGTTCAACTCTTGAGCAGGACCACAGAAGCATCAGAGTCTAAACAAGTCTCAAACATGCACACAAACCTGAAAAATAAATAATAATAATATTAATAATAATCCAAGTCCTTATACATTTCATTTCCGAATTTAAATGCAGCACACAAGTCAAGTTACGAGACCTGAAAAATTTGGTCTTAAGTTTGACTCACATCAGTTATGGATTCAACAAACATAACGCCAGTGCATGGGTAAGGAAATATACAACAAAAGCAGACACTAACTTACTTTCTAATTCGTCTCTATTGTTTCTTATAGACCAAACCAATATTGTGATTAGTAGGATATTCCATCGTGTATAACGTTTTATTTTGAAGTTTATGGTAGGAAAGCCTACAGACATATGATCTGATTGGCTTGACACTGGCTAAAGTAAGGAGCGTTTATGTGTCTTTTAGATTAGACTGGCTGGCATGGTCCCTTGACACGCCTCTCCCTGCTAAAGCCCTGACAAATGCAACGTCCCCCTTGTCCTGGAGGGTTCAGGCTCTGCTTTGAAGGCCGTAGTGGGTGTTTCCCCCATTGTTTCTCTGGCGATGGCCAGAAACTCTGAGAGAGGAAGCATTTTAAAGGATACAATTCTGATTAAGAATAATCCGTAGTTATAATTGTCTTATTTAATACATACAATAACAGGTTTGAATTTTCAACCAAGTAAAATGGTGTGGAATGAGGTTAAAGCTGTGCAATCAGTTTCCAGCCTTTATCCAGCCCTGGTGACACCTAAACATCTATGATCCGTACAGTCAATCATACCAATTCTCACCTCTTAATTGCAGAAAATACTGACGTTCAAATCACTAGCCCCCCCCCCCACACACCACCACCAATTAATAGATCGGAGCATAAAAGCAACAACCATTGGGTGGCGCCAAAGTTCAATTTATCTTGGCCATTTGGTTCCGGAGAAACTATTTGACAACATTCAGCTTTCGTATTTGTATTTTAGGCCTACAGACCAAACGAAATGGAAACAAATATTTAAAAAGACCTTCTAGTTTTAAATGTATCAAATAAGTAGTCTAAGCCTGGTTTCCAGCTTTTGGACTGTTCTGGTTTCACACAAATAGTACACACAAACTCAAGCATACCGTCATGTTTTATCAAATACTTACTGTTTGAGCTGATAACAGAGAATTTAGGTCACTTCTGTTAATTTAAAACTTTATACAAATTGTGTTGGAGGATGGTCAGAGATTTCGAATGGTCAATGGTTGACTAGACCCACAGATTACAGTTGCCGGGGGTTAAAATGCTAAATTTTAGTGCGCAAGAAACTGTATTTATACGTGTGACAAGGGAAAATACCTTTACTAAGAATGCACTACAATATAGTACCGAGTTAAAACAGCAAAGGCAATGAAAAAAAATCTACGAAAAAATATAATTGTGTTTCGGTTTTACAGTGTTAATAGGTGCAAAAATACTCACATATAAGTGTAAGATGCAGTATATGAGAGAACTGAATTAGAACAAAAAAGTTTACCTTTTTGTCAGTCGCACACTGCTGCTGATTACTTGTTATGTGTGCATGAAAATAAAAATGAAAATTTGACCTGACTATTGTAGGCATATACTTCCAATATGTTGTGATTGATCGAACATGAAACATAATAGATTGACCGCAGATATCATAAAAGATAACTATACTATAATTATACTAATTATAATAAAATGTCCACAAATGAGATCCGTTTACCTTTCCTCGCTTCTGATTGGCTGACTCTTGGGCCGACGTCACATTACGCCTGTACACCTGTTTGACCGCACCACCGCTCCGACAAAATAAAATCAATCAATCCGCTGATCACGGGGAACGGCGTTCAAGTATTTTTGTTGTTTAATGGCATCGCTGCAGCTCCAGCTGTAGTGGCGATAGTGAACATAAAAGGATTGTGCTCCTTCAGAGGTCCGCTTCAGGCGGATGCGGACGAGGAGGAGCTAGCAGCTGCAGATGTTGACCGCTGTTTGTGGAGCAGCGTTAGCATAAGTTAGTCACGCATATCAGACGCACATGTTGCAGCTTCCTTCACTGGAGGGGGGAGCAAAAAAAAAAAAGAAAAGAAAAGAAAAGAAAAAGAACAGGCAACAAAAGGTAACACATTTTTATTACATTGTGATTTAACTCACATCTTAGTTCACACTATTGAGGCGACCAGGAGTTGGTAAATGCCTCGTAGACGACCGACGTTTTGCCACATACCAGTAACACAGTAACGTTAGCATGTTCATCTGGAGCATCATGTGCTGTTGGCGGTTAGCTCCGGCAGCTACACGTCACTTTTCAGAGCTTCTGTGTAATCACACTTTAGATGGATCTTCATTTTGGATAGTCGGCAGACTTTAGGCTGGCCATCCAGCCTGGAAGTCAGGTTACATTTCTCCTCTGGTGAGTCTCCATCGGGCCGGTGCTAACAAGGCTATCATCCAATCACGGGCTAATAATTAACAAAAAGCGCTCATTTGGTTATGAAGGGATGTAATGGGAGTCCTTGTTGAAGTTAATGGTACCGCCACACGGCGTTGGTGGGGACGTTCATTTAACTTCGTGTTCCGGGAAAGTTTTCAGCTAAACGGACGCTTGTGAGCAACGTCGGGAAACGAGAGATATTAAACACGTCTTCCTTCCGAGCTGTGTGTGTTTGCTCAGCCTGATTTAAGTGTGGTGATCCGGGTCTGACATGTGAAGAGAGAGGGGGGGGGGCGCTGCTTTTCCTGGAAAATACGGTTAGTTTTATGGCCATAGTCGTCTGTTTGGTTCCCCACGAAGGCGGTACAAATGGGGAGGGGATGTAGCCGTGATGGCGGGGGTTGTATCCGATGTCTTTAAGTTTGTGATCGTATAGCCGCTGCAGCCATGTTGGCTGCAAAAACAGATGCTAGCCGAATTTCACTGGCCTGTCATTGGGACACGCTTGTCCCTCACAAGACCACTCCGATGTGCTGAAGAAATGTGTGGCGGTGCTGAATTTAGACAAATAAAAAGTCTCAAAAATAAAACGAGAGATCCAGCGATCTTAAGGACCAAACTTCTCTGAGAGTTGACTGGTAAACCTGATCTATCAACACATCACGCCATTCCCTGAAAATATCAACAAATGCCAACCTATTGCTTTAAAATGCTCCTCAAAGAACGATCATTTGGCAGTCACACTACACTACATAAGAAGTGGAGTATAAAATCGGCTATCAATTGGAAATGGTGTGTTTGTTTGGACGGCAGCGTGTTCATAGTGTGAGCAAAATATTTCCTTGGCTACTAGTAATGAATTGGAACCACTGGATTTAATGAAGTGTTAGCACTGTCTTCATATTTTTTTTATTAGCTCAAAATGGTTACGTTTTATATACAGTGGAATTAGCAGCTGCAGCCAATAATATATTAACAATACTTTACATAATTTCTAGGCTACTAACGCTCAGTGAGTGAATAATTCCTCCTGTTCACCAATTTGACAGTCTTGCTGTTTGTCAAAGACAGAGTGACATAACTGGGGAATGATTGCAGTAATTATAACTCTAACAATAACTTTTTAAAAATGATATTATATAATTTCACAGAAAGTTAGCTGTATAATTGGCAGGAGAGAGTGCTCAGTGTGTTCAAATGACTCCTCGCTCCCCACACAGTTAAACTAAATATATTTTGAACACAGACAGTATCTCAACCTAAATGAAACAAGTAGAAGAAAATATTCTCATTCTTTCATCAGTAATAGTCAAGTAAATTTTTGCGTTATTTCCTTTCCATGTTTTTGATTGCCAAAGAGATTCCTGTTGAATTTGATTTGCGGTTGCTCTAGAAAGCTTGTGCCATTACTTACTGTTTATTGAATGCAGTACACCACTTGAATATGGGAAAGCATTTAATCAGTTTCACTAAATTCTCAAGTGTTATTAATTTACTCACTAGCAGTTACAATATTGACTCCACAGTGTCCATTAAGGATGTCAGAGTGTGTAGCAATGATGTCTGAATCAGGGTCACTTCAACATTTAGAAAGCATTTTTGTGAGCATTTCTTTTTCTTACAAATTCCAACGGAGAAGTACTCCCTGGATTTAACAGTGACTGTTTGAGACAGCCAAAGTCTTAGTCCTCCAGCGACCCTCCCACCTCATTTTCTCCTTTGCTCAGTCCGCACCGACATGTCCATCTTGCCCACTATTTAATGATTCTGTTCTTCTTCCTTGTTTCAGTTTTTCTTGCTGCCGGGAATCAAGCTGTCCTCTTTATCTCTCTGCTGTCACCATCCTGTCCTCTAACGTCAACTGAGCTGAGACTGAAGACTGTAAAACCCTCACAATGGTTGCTGAGGCAGACTCTGCATCTCAGGGTAGTGGTGTGCGGCTGAAGCAGGAGATTTCCCTCCTCCATGGGGTCTGTCTCATCGTGGGAAACATGATTGGCTCTGGCATTTTTGTCTCACCAAAGGTAGGATAGAATTCCAGCCATAGCCATAGAATTCATGTCCTGATTTCAATTTCCTTCTGGAGCAACAAAATTAAGACAAAAATAGTTGTTTTTAATTCTATGAAACAACTTTTTACTGCTGTATAATGTTGAGGATTGAATTTAGTGTTGTCTTTTTTAGTGTTTACACTTATGTTGGGCCTGGATTATTAAAATTTTTATTGTAATAGTCTGCTGTTCTTGCTGCCATTGTTTGGTATGAACAGATGAAATTAAGGCTTACACCTGAGCAAACATGTACCTAAGGAGGAACAGGAAACACTGGTATGCAATTAAATGCCAAATGCATTCTGTTTTGTTTGTTATGAGATTGTTTCTAGTATATACAAAATGTTACATATGCTGCTATATTCTCTGCTCTCATCCTCTAGGGGGTTCTTATGTATACAGGCTCATTTGGCCTTTCCTTGGTAGTGTGGTCCATTGGAGGGATCTTTTCTGTGTTTGGAGCTTTATGCTATGCTGAGCTGGGAACTACCATCTGTAAATCTGGAGCTTCTTATGCTTACATCTTTGAAGCCTTTGGAGGCTTCTTGGCCTTTATTCGGTATGAGGTTATTTTAATATATCTGTCTGTGGACATGTTTATTAGATTATCATGCAAATAACGCACAATAGAAACTCTACTTGAAGTTCACAGTACCTGCTAAGAAGACCCATTAATTTGAACTGTACATAGGGCACAGCTTGGAAAAGTAATACATTTGACATTGAGATTATATCATGATTTTTGACATTATTTGTTGATATTTCACTGTAACGTAGGTAAATGCTACGTTTATGCCTTCCACTGATAAATGTTTATTAATATCTCTGTAGACTCTGGACGTCGTTGTTAATAGTAGAGCCAGCATGCCAGGCAGTGATTGCCTTGACCTTCTCCAACTACCTGGTCCAGCCTTTCTACCGCACCTGTTCAGCCCCCTATGATGCTGTCCGTCTCATTGCTGCCGTCATCATATGTAAGGCATGACATTTACTAAACACACTTAACATGCTATCCTTAAGCGTTTGTAAACGGACAGGTTTTCTGTGTGTGTGTGTGTGTGTGTGTGTGTGTGTGTGTGTGTGTGTGTGTGTGTGTGTGTGTGTGTGTGTGTGTGTGTGTGTGTGTGTGTGTGTGTGTGTGTGTGTGTGTGTGTGTGTGTGTGTGTGTGTGTGTGTGTGAAAAATATCCATTGTGGATTACAAAATAGTTTTTTGCCCTGTGATGTGCTGCAGTATCCAGCGACAATTTTAATTGAGCTGATGACTTCCCATGACTGTGGTTTATAAGTTCATGGTAACCCCACAGAACAACCGTTAAGTCCGTTGCAGTTCATTGAGTGCATGAGGAACTGTGGGGCAAAAGCGCTCATAAAAGCTGCGAGAAAGGCTTCATGTGTTTTCAGGAAAAACTGTGATGAAATGCCCGCAGTAGTTAATGTCTGTGTCATTATGTTCAGCCTCGCAGGCTGCATTCAATTAATTGGCACATTTTTATGTGGTTAGCATTTGGAAAAATTTACATTTACTCATTTGGATACTCTTATCCAAAGAGAGTGAGAAGACATCACTAAAATTTCAACGCATGCATAAGGTGTTGGTGTAAGTACTAAGTACTACACTTATTTGTTAAGTCCAAGGAGATCAACTAAAGACATGCACTCTTAGTGCTCGTTAGGCATTTCAGGGTATTTAAAGAAGAAATGCTCTTTCAAGAGATGAGTGAAAGAGAGGGACATCTCTGCTCTGATGACATTGCTTATTATTATCTTTTCCCAAACACAGCTCACTAATCTAATGTTTAACTTTGCACTTTGAGGGATGCACGTGCAACTACTCTTTAAACCTCTTGATTCCCCTGAACTTAACTTAAGACTACACTGCTTAGTATGTGACAGCTTTGCGATTGCACAATAATTAGGAATTGCAGCAATGGCAACATAGCTTCTCTCCCTGAAACCTGTTGGGCTTATGCAGATATTTATGCTTATGCATCGCAGCACTGTCTCAGATTTTGTTGAACATTTATAACATTTATATTGTTTTGGCCCCAAGATTAAGGCCTACAAAATATGTTTTACTTTAACTTGGATCCTTTTTTTTTTTTTTTTTTTTAACTTGTACTCCTTAACCTTATGCACAACAGGACTGGAATGAGTACAAACAGGTTTCCTTGATGGCACACACCCAGATTTATTCACATCTGATATTTGACATTTTAACTTGCATATCAGTAAAGCTTCCAGACAGAGCTTCCTAACTTACACAATGTAAAATATAAAGTACAAACACATCTAAACTTCTGTGTTGGTGAGACATTACTGTAGTGCTCGGTGACATTTAAGGATGTCACTTATTGTCAAAGTATTTTTGTTACTTTCAATATCTGCAACTTGCCAGAGATATAATTCTCATTCTCAATACCATCTATTCCAATAAACTCACTATTGCAAAGTTTCTGAGACTAAACAATAAGAGTTATGAATTTTCAAACATAGCTGTCAAGATAAGGCATTTTTGAGCCTGTAAAGATGAACTAATGTAAAGGACTGTAGACTGTAGACTGTAGAATTTGACTAAAATATTTACACACCATGGTTTTGGGATTATAACCTTGACCACGTAACCCTTTGTCCTGTTATTGCACCTGGTAGTGATTATACCCATATCTCATTTCTACTCTTACAGGGTATCAAATAATTGGTATCTCTTCTCAATCCCTCTTTTTATTGAGTATGTATTATAAATGAGTTAAATGTTGCAGATATTAAAAAAAAAAGTTAATATTTGTTTCACAAGTTCAAATATGAATCCCTGCACATCTTATATGTTTTGGTTAACTGCTATTTACCTTTTCAATTTGTTTCGCACTTTCTCTCTGTCAGGTCTGTTGACTGTTGTGAACTGTATGAAAGTGAAATGGGGTGCTATTCTTCAGGTTATCTCCACTGTAGCCAAGGTCCTGGCTCTCATCGTCATCATCATTACTGGCCTGGTTAAGCTAGCACAAGGTAGGATGTCAAACAGCTCTTTGAGTCATCGCTGTTTTGAGAAGAGCATGGATGACTTTTTCAGATCAATCAATTCAACATTCTGTGGGAATGATAAACGCAAAAAGTCGAACACTTCTTGTTGTGTCAATGCGCAATTCTCTCTCTCGCCCTCTTTTTTTTTTTTTTTTTTTTTTTGTATGTGTGTGTAGGTTTTGATCAGAACTTCGAGAACTCATTCAAAGGATCCAGGCTGAACCCTGGTGACATGGCCTTGGCCCTTTATTCAGCACTCTATTCCTACTCAGGCTGGGACACACTCAACTTCATCACAGAGGAGATAAAGAACCCAAAGAGGTACAAAGGCTGTCATTTCAGAGAGCTTTCACATTAAGCAAGTTTGTTTTTCATATTTGGTGGACTTTTTCTTCGTTAACTACTGTAAATCTATGATGTTTTCAATCTTAACACTGAGTAATTTTATTTGTAAGTCATGAAAGCCTCCAATTCACTTTGTAGATGTTGTTTGCACCACAGCTTAACAGAATGCTTTAAGTGACTATAAGCCACTGCTTTAAATTTCCCTTCTAGGAATTTACCCTTAGCCATCGCTATTTCCATGCCCATTGTCACAGTGATCTACATCTTGACCAACGTAGCTTATTACGTTGTCATGGATGCCGACCAATTGCTCAGCAGTGAAGCTGTTGCTGTGGTGAGTCTGAAGATCATTAACTTGGTGTAGTCTTCTTGTGCACTAAGGAGGGTGTGTATAAGCAGTTACTCAGGCTTTATGGCCAGATTTAATGCACATGGTATATTTTCTATTAGTACAGGCTGGACTTGTCTAAATTGACATGATCTGCTCAGCCTCATAAGACCAGCAGGTCCTGATCTTCCCTTCCTGTCCTTTGCTGTCACCTCTCAGTCTGGAATGCAGCCGCAAGCATTAGTGCCTGGTCCAATGCTCGCTTTTGGTTATCTGAGATTGTAGGAGTCAAGATGATAATAGGAACCTCATTTACCTAAAGACGTTAGTGCCCCACACAGGAACATCTGGAAGTTTGTTATGTGATTAGTGTACTGGCAGCGGAAAAGCAGCAGTAGCACGTCGTCACTGGTATTCCATAATCTTTTTATACAAGTATTCAGTCTAATGGGTCATTCATGTTAATGCTATCAGCAAGCTGTCTGCTCTATTGAATGCAAGGAGTCTTGTCTATGCTGCCATTGACTTGGATTTGTCAGATTGTGAAGAGAGAGTAACTTAAACTATGTTTGGCACAGTTAACAAGTGCAGTCCTGACCATGAAGCAAATACATAAACATTTATGTTTTAAATTTACAAGGATGAATCAGGGTTTAATTTTGATTTCATTTTGTAAGAGCATATAAATGTTTAATTGAGCTTTAGGTATTGCCTCTGATCACCCAGTGAGTCTTGTGCAGACTGCTTATTATGTGTCTACCTGTGAGCACTTGTCAAAGAACTTACCTTAGGTGTACTGTCTATGATACATGGCTTCTCGACAACCTTGCCTCTGCCAAAAATGCTTCCAAAATGGCTCTTTTCTTAGAAATGTAGGAGAATTCGCATGGCATGAAAACCACATCTGACATATATGCTGACACATCTTCCTGAGTTGCTGTACTCTTTTTGTTGCTCTTTAATTAGTCTTATTTACTTTTTGTGAGTCTTTATTTTTCAAGTGTCAGCAGATTGATAAAATTGAAAGAGTGACTGAGTGTTTTAGGAGCAACAGTGACCCTGTCTAGTTAGAAATATCAGCAGATGAATGCGAGGGAACACACAGGAGTGATTATGCACTGATAATAGCAAGTTAGCAAATAAATCCCCTTAAATAAGCACACATCAGTATCCACTAACAATTAAAATTGTGATACAGATTTAAATGGATGTAATCAGGAGCTTTGTACAGTTTGTTAACTCTGAAATAGTATTTTATTGCAGAAGGTTGGTTTTCTGTTCAGTAAATGATTGGGAGCAGTAAACACTCTGAATGTCTCTGCAGACATTTGCAGATCAGACACTGAGCTGGGCACGCTGGCTGATCCCTTTGTCTGTGGCCATTTCCTGCTACGGAGGCCTCAACTCCTCCATCATTGCAGCCTCCAGGTCAGTAGAAAACATAAATTGACATAAGTCAATTAAAGTCAGCAACAATGTCATCCGTTTTATCTTCAGCTTGTGTTTTTTCCTGCAGGTTGTTTTTTGTTGGTTCCAGAGAAGGCCACCTACCTAATGTCCTGTGCATGATCCACATTAAGCGTTTCACTCCAATTCCTGCACTGCTTTTCAATGTTGGTATCACAATTTGTATTATGAAATTTTAAATAACATCCAGCTGCTTTTTTTTTTTTTTTTTTTAATACAATGTGTTAACCATGCTTTTTTTTTTTTTCTTCTTCTCTTCCCAGGGTGCCATGTCTCTGTTCTACCTTTCTGTGCCTGATGTTTTCCAGCTGATCAACTACTTCAGTTTTAACTACTGGTTGTTTATTGGCTTGTCAATAGCCAGTCAGATCTACCTTCGCATCAAGGCTCCTGATATGCCCCGACCTGTTAAGGTAGGAAAGCCCATGCAACAGCAACTATCTCCCAGGCTGTGCTTGGTTTTGGCATTCATCATTGTTGTGCATCATGTGTCATCTTGGAATCTGCACATTTTGATGCTTGTCAATCACATTCACAAGTCGCCTTGGCAGAAATACTAAATGTGGTTTTGCTGAGCATGCGTCATGATTATGTAACATCCAAATGGTATAACTGTCCCAGCCACAATCTCCCCAACAATATGTGTGATCTTTGTATATAGAGATTTCACTCTGTGTATGGAGGTTTCACATTAATTTAATCACCCTCCAATTAGGCATCTTCAGTTTTCTTCTAACTCACAAGAGCTGCAAGGAAAACTTGCGGAAACTTAAACAAAGCTCTGTGTAGATCAAACACAAGAAGTTTAATATCATTATTAAAACATTATTAAAACTATCACAGTGTGGTTGTGAAGTTATCTAATTGCTTTAGCCACACATTGCTCACATTTATAGTTATTAATTGTAGAATTGGAAAATAATCTGATTACACAAATGTTTAATGCATTGCTGCTGTGTTTGTGTGAAATGTATACAGAAACTAAATACCAAGTTCTGCGTTGAATAATCACTAAACGTCAACATTAAGAAACAGCTGCCTGTCCTGTTCAGACAAGTAGGCTTAGATATATAACGTGACATCTGTGCTGTTTTAAGCATGTTGACATGTTTATCCATCAACAGTACCTCCACTGTGGGGCCTAACCACACTCAGCACTTACTTAAATTATGAAAAAGTGAAAGCCCCCACGATGGTTTGAACCTGACAGTTTGTTTCATGTCATTCTCTCATCAACCTTAAAAGTGATTAAAATTTGTTCTTTCTCTCTCCAACCTTTTCTGCTCTCATTTTCTTTTCCACCCTTCACCCCCCCTTTTAACATTTATTTTATCCTTGTTATTACCCTCCTCCTTGCCCCATGCCCTGCAGCTGTCTTTGTTCTTCCCAATCGTTTACTGTTTGTGCAGCATTTTCCTGGTGGTGGTGCCCCTGTACAGCGATACCATAAACTCTCTGGTAGGAATTGGTGTGGCACTGTCTGGGGCACCCGTCTACTACTTCTTTATCTACCTGCCACGCAGCTCCAGACCAGCCTTCTTTGGAGAAACACTCAGTAAGACGCTTACATGATACTGTATTGCATGTCTTGAAACTAAACTAAACATCACTTTTTATGTCATTTATCTAACTATTCTTTAAAGGAATCATGTCACGTTTTAGATTGTTGTTACATGATTCATGAACCTTGAACTATTTATACAGAGAGCGATGAGTGGAAACGGAGACATTTCCATCCATTTCTCATCATCAAAATCAGTATTTTAGTAGCAGGGTTTGGTAAACCCTCAACAGGCTATGAAGGATAGCAGCTGATTTTTCTTCGGTGTTAAAAAATCCTTTAAGGGACAAAAAGGGGCCTCACTATGCATTTACAAGAACAAAGTTATTGTACAGTGACTCTTAAGTCTTTGGAAACAAGCTGAAAGTTTCCCTGTGCATGTATGTGGTCGTGTGATGTTATTAGGGATAACTTTTTTTTTTTTTTTAAGTAGCTTATTAGTCTTAAGTTCACATAAACCAACTACTAGACGTATAAAAATTCCTGTTCTTAGTATTTAAAAGCTGATGAATGATTGAGATTAAGGTTTCAAAGTTCACCTTACTACTGTGTACAGTCTACATAGTTTGAATTGTTCCTTAGTGCACAAGTGTAAAACCCCTACAGCTGAGTAAATTCTTCTTTTTTTTTTCTTTAACTACGATCTGTTGAAAGCATTGGTTGACAATATATTTTTGGCTATTAAATACAACAATGAATTTTTCTGTCTTTCCTTCCTCTTTCTGCAGATGAGATATCTCTTTACACACAAAAACTTTGCATGTGTTGTGTGGCCTCACCGGATATTGATCTGGACAACATAGACCCTGAAAAAATCGAATGATGGAGCAGCAAAGGACAATGACTTACTATATTGAGTGAAGTGAAGATGATGAATGAGGGAAGCTGCAGACAATCAGGATTTGGATGATGAAAAGTTTGATTTATGAAAGTAAGAGGGGGAAACTGGACAGATTAAACACAATTCTGTTCTTTCACCTTTCTTTAAAATGAGCTGTATGAATAATGGATAGGACTTACAGTTAATTTTGTACATGGTCTCCAACAGGCAACTCTAAGCATATTAAATTCCAGTGTTTGGTTGTGCACTTCCCTCCACATATACCCATGCTGCAATTCAGACGCACACACACACACACACACCATTTTTGTTGCAATGAATGAAGTATTTATACAATGTAGATTCTATATTCATAGAAAATGCATCAGGTAGACACAGGTTGGACACATGCTGTCTCATTTTAATGAATTGCGACCTTTTTTTAAAATGAATCGCCTAGTTACCGTTTGGAAATAGCATTTAAATTAACAGTTTGTAATGGTTTTGCATATGCATTGTTGTCTAGTTAAGAGTTATTCAAACAAAAAATATTGTATTCATTCAGCCAAATCCTTTGTTTGCATCTTTAGGGCTATATTTGATTTTTAGTGCCTCCTAATGGTAGCTAATATTTGAGACTTTTCAAGACAAGTGCCATTTAAGTTCACATTCTGTGTGTTTATGGGAGGCGGTGTCATTTTTCACATCGTGGGGGTGGTCCAAACATACTTCTTTGGTTGTGTACGGATCAAGCAGCTGCTCCTGAAGAAGGGTCCTGTGGGCTGCAATGTTTTTCAGAATTGTCTTTGTAGATACAAACCAAACCTCAAGATCAACCATGCTGATGTGCACACATTGCTGCTGGTATTTATTGTGTTGCCCCCCCAGGTAAATTATAAATCATCCACATGGACCATTTACTCAGCGTGTAACCAAAGTCTTTAAAAGGCAGACTACTCACAGAGAAACAAGACAGACTGGTGATGTTCTGCAGATGTTATTAACTTTACGTGCCTTCAGTGTCATAAATCATATCGACACATTGTTGCCCTCCACATTGCACATTTACCAAATGTTCTTCAGGTCATCATCCTCAACCTGTTTCTTTTTTTTTTTTTTTTTTTTTTGGTGCTGTTGTTTTTGTTTGTGTTCCTAACTGCAGTGGCATCACCAGCCAGATGTTGAAGTTGAGGTCAGATGCAAATGGTCAGGCCAACCGTCCAAACCATGTTTAGTGTCCTGACAGAAGATGTTGCAGTCATTGGGCTTAAATCACTGTTTGGACCAAACAGCAGTTTTTTTTGGAAAAACACTGTATACAGCCACAGCAAAGAATATTCACTTCATATACGTTTGTATTATGAAATGTTAGATTCCTACGAAATACAAGACTTGAATGTTGCAGTTTGCCATATAAGTACCAAGTACCAATGTGTGGCTTTTGTTCTGTGTTTTTGGAGAATTGTGATTTAACTGCTTTGTTCACAGTTTTTAGTGTGTGTGTTTTTATTTGAATAAAGGCAAGGGCAGAATGTGTACCATGAAATGTGTGTTGTTTTTTTTGTTTTTTTTTTTTTTTTTTTGTTTGTTTGTTTTGTTTTTTAACCTCTGAAGACTCTAAACTGTAGTTTCAGTGCACTGGGCAGCTGACAGCCACTAGAGGTCACAGTCTTCCACCACTTCAACCTGAACATACTGTTTGAAGACTTAATTTAACTTCAGGTTCTGGAAGATGTGTAAGTTGCAGTAAGTGATTAAAAATAACAAGGTAAGGATTTATTTATATATATATATATTTTTTTTTACTCCATGCATCGCAGTTTACCATCTACCCCAAAGAGAAATCCTCCTAATTACTTTTTTTATCAAGCAGTATAGTCAGTTCAATAAAAGCTTTAAGATTTATTTTTAAAACTTGGCTGTAAGAGGCGTAAGGGCAAATCTATTTGGCACACCGGTGTGAGTCAAAAACTTAGTGCAGCATCAAATTAGTTTTGGTGAAGATGAGCTGTCAAATTTAGAGTAGACCCTATTAAAAACCTGCTGAGTGGTATTTTCTTTGTGTTAGAAAATTGCAGCTTTGGAACTTTTGATTTCTTCTTCTCTGCTTCATTGCTTTTCAGTGCTTTAATAATGCTTGATATTGTGTTTTGGTTTTTTTTTTAGACATATTAAGAAATGCATCTTTGGCTCACCGTCCACCTTCCAGTCTCCTCGGGTGGCTGGCAGAGCCCCGCTTCCTGTGCTTCCACCCACCTTACCACCTCGGAGGCTCAGTGCAGAGGCATCACATTTCACCAGGGTGTGCACTCTGCACTTTAGCTGCTGCTGCCTGATGATAGGTGCTCTTTCCTGTGGAGGGAGGCCTGACTCTCCTTACCCAGCACCAAAGGAGTTGAGTTCCACTGACTCATGCATAAAAGATAAAGCAGCCGAGCCGAGCAACATAACTTCTGTGAAGGCTCTGGCCAACAGAGTGGAGGACGGGCAGTTGTCAAAGTGAAGTATTTCTTATCTTTCAAAGGCCCGGGCCGCTCGGTGTGTACTTGGCACCACTGATGCTCTGCAGTGAGTATCTCCGCTGGGGATGGGCAGAACAGCTGAGGAGCTGCCCTCTGATGGCTGAGAGGCCTTTGCATGCTGGCACTCGCCTGGCATCATGGAGCTACCCCGACGCCTGAACTGGATACGGAGCCGACCCTGGAGGCCTCATGTCTGCCGCAGGGAGTTCAAGCGTAAGTGGAGGATACGATGTTGACAATGCTTGTATGAGGTGTAGGTGTATTCACAAAATAGTCCTCTCACATTGTCATGAGTTATATTAGCGGCTTCCCTTTGCCCTCATGTTTTGCCTTTCTTTCTGAATATCTGTCTTGTGGGACTCCTTTTAATTGTTTAAGTGCTTCTGGGAACCTGAGAAGCTCTCAGTGAAGTCATCACTGTCTTGTTAAGTGAAGTGTTGGTGACTCTACAGACTATGCTGCTGCTGCTGCCACTCGGTGAAAATCCTCATGTTCTTCAGGCACATAATTGTTCCTGTGCTCACTGATGTGAAGTAGATATTTGCCATTCTTCCAGGTTCTTTGCTTTTACATCATAATTTGATTCTGCCTGTTTTACTGTAAAGCATCATACACAGTGTTGGATAGGAATGACTTTACATGGGAGACTGAGCTGTAAATGCCTCAGTTCTTTTTGAGATTATTTGGGGCTCTTTGTGGTTGTTGTACATCCCTTTATCTTTTTCATCTGTGGTTATATTTAACTCTCCTTGTAGCAATTTTGCTTGTTTTTCCAGGTTTGTTATACAACACAAAGCCCCAGTGAGGCTTTGTGTTGTTTTTACAGTTTTGTGTCTCATAATTGACTTTCGAAGTGTTAACGCTCATTTAAAACATGGGTCTTGGTTCAGGGGCCCTGATCCTTTGGGCTCCTGAGTAGCCTGTTCAATAATCCTTCCACGGACTCTCGCTGAGAAAGTGGTCAGTTCATACTTTTCATGCTGGAGTTGATTTGATCAGACTTCATCAATGAATGTTAACCTCAGTAGCATCTGGGTGGTTGTGTAAAATCAGCCTGTAGAGAGAGTGGATAGCTGCACTCATGGGGCAGTGGGTCCACTGGTGTTTTATTCGGCTCTGGTGACACCTATAAACTGTAACTTTTAAAGATTTTGTCCGACTGATGAATATAAGATATGAATCTGTGTGTAGGAAGCAGTTGTGTAGTGTTATGTGGCTACGTCTGTGGTGTGTTGGGTTAATGGTTTGATGGAAACTAAGTAAATACCAGCACTCAGATATTTCATTTACATCTTGAGGACAGTGTGTCCACTGTAAATCATACACAAAGAATAAAAGCTGTTGGTTGATTGTCTCTAGAGTCAGTGTGTCAGTGTGAGTGTGTGCGCTGGCTTAGCTGCAGTTTTTGTGTGCTCAGCAGTAATCTGTTTTAACCGGTTTGGTGGTGGTGGTGGAGGGGGGGGGGGGGCAGATGATGGACTGAGTGGTTATGATGAGGCTTTTAAGAAAGAACATCCTGCGTATGAATTCCATTTGTCTGGAAGTTATTTTTGATCAATGTAGTTTTAATGGAGGCAGCAAACAGTGAGATCTCACCACCAGCAGTTTTCATGAGAGAACACAATTATGTAAGAATGAGTTGAAACTGAAAAGTAACGAACAACACAGAGCGCATCTGATGATTACTGCATCAGATGATCCATTATTAAACATTTTCTCCACATTGCTCAGAGAGGAGAGAGAGAGAAAAACAACCCCAAAACAACTCAAACTCCTAAAATCATCTCAGGATATTTCCTCCACTCTCAGCAATAAACGTAGCCAACCAACTCACACCATTGTTAAAGAAAGAAACATGGACAGAAACAGGAATCAGTGTTGCTCATGTTGAGTACACAGACTCATCTTTGTTAGATTTGCACCGAAATAAAATATCATTACACATCTGGGTATGCGAAAATAAAATAATTTCCTGGCATGTATGTCGTTTTACAATCACATTATCCGTAGCTACTCATATTCACACTCACCAATACCCTCCTTATGTTTTCATGTTCATGCTACTACAAACTGTTCATTTAAACTGGGGAACCGACTATATATTATAGTTGGATGACACACTCCTCTAAATGATGTTAAAATGTTTTCAATAGCTTGCACTAAAAATGCTTTGCAATTTATCATTAAATTAAAGTTAAGGGGAAGAATGCCACATACTCAACTCCTGTCTCTTTCACTGCAGCACTGTCTTTTCAGGCTGCACTTTAAAGAAGATGCATGGCACTGAAGGTTATTGATTATTTCATCCGTCTTTGAGTGGCTTTGGCCATCACCGCTTAGCTCGGCAATTATTCATGAGAGGACAGTTTGTAGGGTTTTCACTGCAGGTCACCGCAGAGCTGAGGCCTTTTGGGCTGCATTTTATATTCATTATTATATATTATATTATATATTATTTAGTAACCTGCTACATTGATTTACTTATACATCTCAGTGTTGTTCTTTCACGTAATTAAGAGTTAAGTATCTTGCTGTGTGTAGACGGGAGTCATCTCATTGATTCTTGTGATATTTCCAAACACATCAGTGTTTTCTTTCTTACTTACTTACTCTTCTTCCATCTGTTGACGTGTGTATGAATCTTATTTTTAAAAACACTCCGTCTCACACACATTAAGTTGCAGTAGCCTTAGCAACCACCCACTTCTATTTAGAAAGTCTTCCATATCAACAAATGTTTTTCTGTGACTCACTTTGACAGCCCACTCTGCCTTTGTTTATGGCTATAGGGCTAATGGACTGTGGAGCATGTTACACAACATCACACAATATTCAGTACGTGTATGTATTAGGCTATATATTTCCACCGTGTTGTAGGGAAACAGGAATAAATCAGACAACTTAATATCTATCACCAAAAATATGGTTTTATCAGAAAGTTGTGTAACAGCGTGGGACATAACCAATCCACTGAACTCAGAGAAGTTGGAATTACTCCGCTAAACAGAATTCCCATAAATTCCACCACTTTTGTGAAAAACAAGTAACTTTTGCCAAAAAAAATAAAAAATAAAAAATCACTCTGAATATGTGAAAGTCCTAACATGAAATTTAAAATAATTGAAGACTTCTGTTGATTTCAAAGTAAAGTTTGCATCGAACATGACTTTGTCTTAGAATTAGAAGCTTGCAGACACAAGTTATCTCGAACCCATTATTTTCAGTGTACGACGAATGCCTCCCCACTTAGCAAGGTGAAATATTAATATTGCTATCATTATTTCTTATTAAAATCTCAATTGTCTGTTTTCAAACCTTTGTTTCACCAGTAGGTGGCCTCCAGAGTTTGATTTAATATTCGGTCAGATTCATGCTGTATGTTCCTCTGCTGAGCTTAAAGGGAAGTGAGCCGGTATCAGGACTGCACGTCCCCTCAGCTTGGCAGCGTCATAGGGAGGCTAAGGTGATGGAGAAAAAGCAGGTTCAGTTTTTCTGACGCCTTGCTAAAGCCAAAGTGTCACTGCCAGCCTTATAATAAAATGCCGAGGCGAAGGTGTTTTCCATGAATAATCTGTCGGGCTGGTTTTTATGTTTTGTTTAGTTTTTTTTTTTTTTTTTTCGTTGTTGTTATTGTTGTTTTTATCCAAGCTATAATGGAAGTGATCAAAATCAAACACTTTACCAGATTGTGTTGTCCGCTTTGTGCGACCTGCCTGACTCATGCACTTTCCTCTTCTCCTTTATTCTGTTGTCATCCTCCTTCTGTCCCTCACCTCTGCCCTCCCTGCATTTTCTATATTGCTTTCTTTGTTTCTCGTGTCTCTTTGTGCCTCTGCTGCCACTTATCGTTCTGCTATCCTGCAACCCCCCCCCCCGTCTTTGTCCCCTCCTTCCCCTCTGATCTCCTCTCCTCTCCTGAATCAGATTCGTAATGGTGCTCACTCTCTCAAAATCTTCCCACTCCATAGCAACGCGCCTCCTCACTACTGTAGCCTCTGCTGCCGCTGATGCAGGAGGCGGTGTTGGGATGTAAACTACATCAGAGGAGATTACATATCGCCTCGGCTCATTTTCCAGTTGTCAGCTGTGGCTGGAAATGATTGTCGACTTGCCCTCCCTTCTTTCTCCTCCTTTAGTTTATTTCTGTCACGCACTTATTACGTCTCTCTCTTTGTTCCTTCTTTCATGCTTCTTTTGCACGTTTCTCCATCCCTCTCTCCCTTCACCCAGAAAATAATTCAATTCACAACCTTACAGGGCACATGTGAGTGGGGAATTGTGTTAGCCCTCTCTCTGTAATTTCACACAATAAAGTCAACAAGCGGGGCTGCTGCGTGGGCTGCTTATGAACACAGAGAACGACTAATGGGAAAAGAGACAAGGAGAGAGTGAGAGACAGAGGGAGGAGAGAACAAAAAAAAAAAGAAGTGCTGCCTCCATGTCCCAAAGAAAGACACGTGTTTCACTTATTACAGCTGTTGCTCTCATTTCCAGCACAGCTTCCATACACGGCAGTATTTTCAGTTACTCATCACAATATTAATCCAGATGCAAAAACCTCTTCTGTAATAATTTCTTTCCAGATATATCAGTCATGCCCAGCTCGTCCAAATTACATTCACCTCAAGATAATTTGAAATTCCAGATAAATCTGAGATTTCTTGCTGCACTGGTAAGAGGCTATTATTGAGACACGTTTTACGCTGCATCCTTTATGTGTATCACGTATTTCTTATTCAAACTGAGAATTGAGAATGTGCACAAAGATAATGGATGCAATCGCACTCAACGTTGGTAGAGCTCAGCATCATGACCCACACAGCTGAAGCAGCACTAAGACGTTAATACCAAGCAGCCTTATGGGGGTTGTGCTGTTGCCCGGTCTGACCTCTGTCCTCTCTGTATAATGGAACGAACATAAATAAAATCAATGGAGCATCATGTTTTTCATCCAATCCTGAGGCAATGAGGGAAAAGTTCAGATTGACCTTATCCACTGTTGTTTTGTGGAGGCTTTACTTTTTTATTTCTTTATTTATCTTATTTTTCTTCAAATGCACAATTCAGGGAATTATAGATTTAGTTTATCTCGATGCAAAAGGATGAATTACATTGAGGAATAGTCTATGCTTTGTCGGCTCTGCTTCTTCACTCAGTCCAGAGACCTCCAGGTTCTCATCTCTGGATTTATTTATCATTTGCCAGGTCGCCATTTGGTTTCTTTTGGGTTTTGAGAAACATCGCTATCAAAGACTAAACACACTTAACAGACAACAAGAAAGCCCCCCACCTTCTCATGATTTTAGTGTTTTCATTGAGACGCATCTTGAAATTGTTCTTGATGAATAGTGTAAGGTCGACTGGTCAAACTTGATGCAAGTTTCAGTGTCTCAAGGCCAAGGCTGAAAGATTTGGCATCCTCTGAGTATATGGCAACACTAGCTCATGAGCTCATGGTTCCCATGTCACTGGGCTTGGGTCGGGTTGCCAGTTTCTTCTTTGTGCTTCTCAGTGGAACTCCTGGGTTTTCATGGTGGCCAGGATGTGGCTGTATTGAGTGTCATTCCCCTCAGAGGGATGCCAGACTAAGATAATTGTATGTGTGTGTTCTTGCTTGCAACCAAATAAGATGCTGGCCTTGGGTAAACCCATGCTGGCTTCACCAATGAGACGAAACATTCAAATGCTGATGGACCGGAAAGCAAGTCCTGATTCGACTCCCCAGCATTGTGGGAGAGTCTTTGTCTCTGTCTCACTCAACTAACGTTTACGCCATATGTTCGTTGTTAATACTGTTCGAGCTGTGTCTGCAGCATCAAGTCATTTTATTCATATACATCCTGTTTTATAGCTGCTTTGTACATTTGAGGAGTGTGTTTTGATTAAAGTCAATCTATTTTATACATAAGATGGGGCCAGTTTACTGGTCTTTAGGAGTAATACCCAGCTTATAATATAATTGTACAATGTCACCTGTTGCTCTGAAGGAGCTTTGTAAAAATCTTTTGTAATTTCTGTCGATGCCATGGTGATGTCATTATGGTTATCTCAGAATGAGGACCAAAAATGTGTAAGTCACAACCTGAGGGCATGACGTTCACTGGATTTGAGAATATACCAGCCTAAGGGTAAAAAAGGCTACCAAGTTGCATGATGGCAAATGAAAGATCCAGACATTTTTTGGCTGAGACTTACAGATCAGGACAGGTCTGCCGCTTTGTTCATCCTCATCTGTCTCCTCAACAAATCAGTTTGAGTGCGATACTAATCAGTTCAGTGTCGGAAAATCATAATGTTTATATTCATCAATATGAATCATATTAATAATCTTTCCAGCTAATGGAATAAAAAAAAAAAAAAAAAAAACCTAAATGATACCTTCTGCTGGTGGCAAACTGTGGCATCCCCAGCAAAGGACACTTTTACATAAAAGTTTGTAATAGTTTTAGAGTGTTTTATTATTTAAACATGATTTATCAGGAATGAAGGAAGGAAGGAATGAAACTTTAAATATTTGCTGTGAATATCAGAAATAATTGTGACATTAGCTTTTTGAACATGAAAATAAAAAAAGTCTCACCTAAACCACTGACAAAAATGGAGATGTATGTAGGTCACATATGGGTGGTACATGTCAGGACTGCAGGGAGAAGGACAGATGTGTAGGCAGAGCAGATGTCATTATTCTGGACACAAAGTGTGTGTGTGTGTGTGTGTGTGTGTGTGTGTGTGTGTGTGTGTGTGTGTGTGTGTGTGACTTGATGAACACACACACACCCAAACAGACAGGCTTTTAGTTGGATTTTTTTTTTTTTTTTTTTAGATGCCCTCACGTGCGGTGATGAACTGTCACTGCAGTTTCTAGCCCAGCTCACACTGCCCTTATTTCTCTGACCATCCCGGCATGAAGGCGACATGTGTAACACTTACAGTGACCAGCTCTGCCATCTTCCAGCCCTGAGGCACCCTGCGGCCTGCACCCTTCTTTCTAACTTACGGCTATTTTGGCATGATTGAATTCCCCTAGTAGTGTTCAGGCAAAGCAGCTGCAATAGGCGCTCAGTGTAATTTTACACACTGTTGGCCAACCTTCCTTCCATGTCTCCACCCTGTTTCTCAGAAGCTAAGCTGTGAAATCGTCCCTTCCTGTTCACGTGGTAACATTTGTTTGAATCTATTACTGTATCCCCCTTCTCACTCCAGATTTTATTCGATTTTATCCTCTGAATCCAGGTGTTTGTGCTCTGTGTTTGCAACTGCGTACATGCCACGTGTTTTAAACCTGAAAAACACCAACAGGGCTGGTCGTGACCTCCAGTAATATTTTCCACCTAGAGCTTATTGCCTCAGTTACCCATGGTTTCTTTTTTTTTTTTGTTCTCTAAGCTGGCTTCCCCATTTCTACACCACCCAGGTGTTGATAATAATAATGTAAGATAGATGACACAGTGATGTGGTGGGTGTGTGGTATGGGAGCGGAAACTGTGGTTTGCAGAATTTTCGCCACCCTGTTGCCCCACCCTGCTGCAACTCTCAGCATCTGTTTTCTGGACGTCCTACTCAGTTCTTTGTTAAAAATAGAACAAGGTTATGTAAAACCTAATGAACCACTGTTGGCTCCCTGAAGAGACCTTCTCAGTCTTGAGGGTGATTTAAAACAGGAGGAATATGAGCGTACACTCATGCACATTTTGGAATGTGATGTTCATAAATACTGTAATACTGTTGCAAATTCTTGAGAGGCAAAAATGCAATTCGCAATAATAACAGTGGCAGATTTGCAACTTAAAATTCTCAGTCATTCTTCAACAATAAATCTCCAGTGTGAAACAAAGCCTGTCTGAAATGCCAGCAGTATAGCGGTGTAGCTTTACACGCCTTGGTCGGACATGCTACCTTTCACTGTTGCAGTTCAAATTTATGTGTAAGCAGAGCGCCTGTAAAAGGAGCTCTTATACTTTCCGTGGCTTTGCAGGGAATATTTGGTTATGGGGTAGTTATTTAGCTGGACGAGCTAGCAGCAGCATCAGTCTGCATCAAGCAGATTGACTTTTTATTTAACATATTTCTGCTATGTTTGATCTGGCGTCACTCGTGCAAAAAGAAAAAAAATTCACAAACACCCCCAGACTCCTCCAACTCCTGACAATAGCGGAGCACAACAACCTTAAGCAAATCCGTGTAATGAAGCTCACCCTCCATATTGTCTTTAGTGCATCAGTTTCTAATTTGATAGTGAGAGCCACAAAGACAGTCTGATGATTCATTTGGTTGAATGCTCCGGCTCCCTGTTATCGCTCCCCTCCAGGTGTGCCCGGGAGCATCAGGGCCCAGCATGGGCACTGCCATCTCTGCTGTGCCAGTCTGTGCAGCTGGTGTGCAGCGGCTGTATCGCTGCCATTGTCTGATGCCCTCTGTGCACTCTGGGACAGAGAAAGAACAGCAAAGAGTAAACGGGAGAGAGAGAGAGAGAAAAGGATTCAATTGTAGAACAGAGAAAGACAAAATACAATAGCGGCAGGGAGAGATGGGGAGAGGGCATGAGAATAGAAATTGGTAGTATCACAGAAGTTAGAGGCTTCACACTGACAAGGAGGCTACATTCGGATTATCTTCTGACATAATGTACCGCAGAGTCAGGACTTACCACCATGTGAGGATGAAAAGATATCGATATTCTTTCAGTAGGTATATCTACCAGCTTTACTTTTGGCTTTAATTGGCATTACACTTGCTTTTTATCTCACTGCTCCTCATAAGCGCTAAACCATTAATGTACCAGAGTACATTAAAACAATCACACACTGCATGTTTGTCCAGGTGGAGCTCATGCTGCTGGATGCTGCTGAGAAAAGGGGATGTGGAAGCTGAAATGAAATGGTGCTGCTTCGCACTGTGGTAGATGAAGTCAGTTTTTGGTTAAACCTCAGACTCTGGATCTTCATGGCATTTCATGCAGACATACACTAACTGCACAGTTTTTCTTTGATACGTTTTACTCATTCCACTCTCAACTATAGGATTTAGATAAAAGACCAGCAGTATCATGACACTGCTAATGCATAATCCGGATCTTTTCTTTTTTTTTATTCTTTGATTGTTGAGACACCACAGGGAACTGGATTGTGTATTTGTGTGTGTTTGTGTGTGTGTGTACTTCCATGAGTATGCGTAAGGGCTCCAATGCATTAAAATATGGTTGTTTTCCATCAGACACATGGCAATATGCATGTGTACAGACACACACAAACTCTCACATGTGCACATCAGATGACTCAGAAAGTGCCATGGCAAATTGGATTTACCATGCAATGCCCTCATTGTTGTTACCAGGGTAACCAGGCACCCCATCACAATCATCCCATTTGGTCATCCTTCTTGAAGGGAGAGAAATAGAGGCAGAATGCTGAAACGAAAGGCGGGAAGAGAAGACTCCAATGTCTCTCTCTTACCCACCTCCATCTTTCTTATGACCTCCAGCCTTCATTCTCTCCAACTCTCTTTTGCATTAGTCTCTGGGAATTATGAGGCGATCTCTGGAACTTTCCATTTTCCAAATAGGGTGTAACATTGGTAATATTTGTCCACCCGTATCACACCACCACCCCTATGAACATCTTGCCATAGTTTTGTTAAACTGTACTTTTTCAATTAGTTTGTTCATCTTTCTCCTCCATAAGTTTCCTGTCTTACATCCAACCTTTCATGATGAAATCTCTGAGGTGACCTTTAGTGACCTGCTGTGCAGTGTGCACTCCTCCTAGTTCCATGGACTTGGAAATCCAGTCTCTTCAACATTTATGAATAGGCTTTTTTGTGCAGCAACATCATCCTGTGTGTTGAGCGTGTTCCCCTTTCTTCATTCAAGTTTGTACTTTTTGTAATTTCATTGCTTGTTAGATCATTTCTTTGCATGTTCTGCAGTTCTTCTTGAAAATAAAACATATAAAATGTCACTCAACAAGACAAAGTACTTTTAATCTAGACATCTTTGAAACTGCAAAAAAACTGAAATTGTAGTGGGAATTCATTAGTATTCATTTTTGATGACATAAAACTATTAAAATTTTAAAGAGGTGAATAAATTAATCAGCCTAGCAAATATCCTGTAAGTGTGTTTCTAATTAACTTTTTATTTGTGAACTCTTTGACCTCAATAGCTTGCAGTTGGTAATGATACAAACCAGGCCCAATAAAGTCATATAATTACCAGCCATGGCTGTGTGTGTGTGCGATCATGGCAAACTACCACAGGGAGCGTTTTCAGGTGTTTGTCTGCCTGCAGACAGTATTTTTCACAGAACCATCACAACTTTGCAAAATATGGTCATGAAACTTTACAGGCATACAGTTGGGTTGAAAATGAGGGTTTGAGGGTATCCGATGAATTGTGAGTATTCGTCGGTCAGAATCTCTAATACCAAGATGGTCTCTAATTCATTTTGTTTCTTAATGATCATTCCTTCATATTGAACAGTCTGATCTGAAGGCAATAAATTGCTAGTCCACTTTGCAATAATCTATACGTCAAGTTTCCAATGCAGGAATTTCTTGTCTGATGTTAATTAATTTATTTTGTTTTTCAGTATCAGGCCATTGGAGTATTTGTGCAAATGGCGGCATACTTGCAAATTTACCAGCAGCATAGAATTAGCCTGGATGCTAATAACTTGCTGCTTCCAAGCTGATGACTGATATTTTAGTGCACAGTTCAGGCAGCGGACTGATGCATATAGTCAGCACCAGAAGAGCGAGTGTGTAGGAGGCTGAGGCCGCCTATTCAGCCTCCTGGGATACTCATCATCTGGCTTGATTCAGATGCCAAAGAGCTCCATTGTTTGAGCCCATTCAAACAACACCATTGTACCGACCGGGTCTGATTGTGCGACTCTCTGCAACGCCGCAGCAACAACTGTGTACGGTGTGTGTACTTGTCTGTTTGTCTGTGTTGTGTTTTGTTGGCACTGTGTGTTGAATGTTCAGCATTACCATGGATGTGAATGTCTGTTCTGCCAGTGTGTGTGTGTGCGGCATTGTGTGTTAGAAGCCCAGCAGCATGCGTTTGCATTTCCCAAAGCAGGGGGTTTTCTTTGCTGGTGACAACAATGTGGCCCCGTCATTGAAATGCGGCAGGGCAAATGCAGCCCAAACGTGACCCCGTTTTTATGGAGCTGCAGCCTGAAGCTTGTGGTCCGAAGCTGCTACTTGTTGAAACCCCTTTAAATGCTGTCTTCATATTTGTTAATTTTCTTGTGTGGGTTTAATCACAGGCGTGTTTTGAAACAGGCGATGATGAATATGGCAGTGAGCAGATGGGAATGGGCTGTTTCTGCCCAGGACAGCGGGCTTTCATTGGCCTGTCTGTGTTCGATTGTATTTTCTGTTGGCTTTTGTGACCAGTGATTCTTCGCTCCACCATCATGTTAGTCAGATTGTCCCAGCTGGCTTCAGTGAACCACCACACTGTTTATGAGCATTAACCACAGCTAGAAGTTTTAACACAGATCATAATACAACCACGTATCTTGGAGAAATATTTGAATGGCAATAATTTGTCGTTATAATTTCATTTTCTTTTGAAAAGATTCATTCTGTGTGTTCTCAGATTTTTCTTTGGTAAATCTCATTTCACCTTTTTTGCTTTCTGTTGTTCCCCTTTCATTTGGACCTGGACGTTCCCTGGTGTGTGACTAACAGCTTCTGGATCCTAATTCTGGATTTTTGAGATGCTTTTCTACCACTTCTCATCTTAGGTTGAGGAACTCTGTCCCATGCTGCTTGGTGTGAAACACAAGGTAAAAGGACTCGCCCTGTGTGCGCGTGTGCATGTGCACTGAGAGTTTTTTATAAAAAAAAAAGCAGAAAACTGAGAAATGAATTGATGAATAAAGTAATCATGTAAGGACGTCTCTCTGGGGAAGTGCTTGTGTGCACCGTCACTTATAGGATTCGGCTGGACTTGTATCTAACACAGAGACATTAATCCAGCTGTTTCTGCTATGTTTATGTCCAACCTATGTGAGTTTTGTTTCTTTTCGCCTCTGTTTCAAACCCACTGCCTGGTCGTAATTGCGCTAGCTAAATCAAGTTGCTTCAGCCTCAGATTTTGTCACACATGTTGGCTCTTCTGCAACTTACTGTCGCCTGCACCACCCACCTCTGTGTAGGTTCGCAGATGTTTATCTTTGGAGGCAGCGGCAACCTTAAACACCATAAATCAGCCACATACATTAATACAGATGGAATTTTTTTTTTTTATAAATGTTATAAACGTTTGGAGGGAACACAGTGCAAACAAATTTTAGAACAATGTCAGTAATTCAGTGAAAGATGTTCCAGTTCAGTGAGTTCCCCTTTTCGATGTTTCACTTATAGAAAGTAGCTTGTGTGGGTTTTTTAGGTTGTAGTAGCCGAAGCAGTTCCAGGTCTCCTCTTTAGAGCTGTTTTACTTCCACCTTTAGCTTTAGTCTTGTTTCCTGCCTGTTTGGGCGATGAGTAAACACTTTCTGCCCAACCAATACTACCAAACACCTAACTGTTGTTAGTTTTCACACCACCCTCCTCATCAGCCTCAGACATATGGGAATTCGTACACTCAGCTTAACAGAATGAATTTACAGCTTTAAGTTCAGAGTAAATGTTCTGCACATGTAGTCAGACCCAAATCAAACCTCCCCAGTAGTGCTTTGTCTGGACCAGTCTCAGTGAAAATGAATTTGTCTCCAGGTTCATTCCCTTGAGCTTCATCCTTAAAGGGAGATGGTGGCAGGGGAGAGGAAGCTTGAAGGAAAAGTGATAATGAAGCGACTTGAGGCCTACTTTCTATTTTGGTTGGGTTGGTTTGTCTAAATGGGATGTGAGTCAGAGAAACTGCACTTTAAAGACAGACGGAAGCACAATGTGAAAAAGAGGAAGAAAATTCTGTGTGTAGCTGCTTTCTTAAAAACATTCATTTATTTCATTGAAGAATACATAAAAAAAAAAAAGAGAGGGCCTCTTTGTTAACAATGATGCAGGTGTGAAATTGAAATGCTTGAGAAAGACTGGTGAGGGGCATCCTGGGATTGGTGAAACTCCAAGAAGCTTGATGAAAACCATTTCAGAGCCGCAAAGTATAGTCACTCTGCCCACAGCCGACTGGAAGGTTGTTATTACACATGACTTGATTTGTATTCACAAATTGCACCTAGTTTGTTTCGGGTGTCCAGCTGTACCAAACAGTGCTAAAGCTGAAGCCTGTCTAATGCTGCTATTTTTTTATTTTTTTTTACTTTGTGCAGTGCTATTGTAACAGCCTCTAGCCCAGTTTGTGTCCTTCATTTGATCGTCATTTTGCATTTTTCTGTAGATGCAAATGTTGCTGATTGAGCGATCCAGTTACACCACCAGTGAGCCAAATGCTGCATAATAGGAGTGAGTCAAGCCAACCAGTAAGATTACCCTCACTGGTTGGCCATCCAAGTGCTAGAGTTTCCTTTTGTAGTCTTCTCAGAGCCCTTTCACAAATGTCTTTCTGAATCAAACCAAGCTATGATGTGTTCCAGGCCCATGCAAGCTCCAACCAGGTCTTGTTATGTAGTAGACTGTTGCATTAAATAATGAAGTCAAGTTTGTAGAGCCAAAAATAACTCACAACTAAGTTTAAGACCTTGCCAGTTTCTGTCCTGTCAACCTGTCCCTTTTTTTGTTCGACGATAAGAAAATATAAAATCTTTAAAATAGGTTGATCTGAATTAACATTCTAATTTTGGTGATGCATCTTTGGAAAAATCTGGGACATAAGTTAGAAATAAGTAGCTGTGATTTCTGTGTAAAGAGTAAAGACTTGGAAGCTGGGAAACACATCAAAAAAAATGGGTCGCAGACTGAAAATGCTGTTTTCCAGAATGACTAAATATTCTTTGAAGTCTCCAGAAATATATTGATAAGAGCAGTACATGGTGTCACACAGCCTGCAGGGCTGTTTAAAGTTCAGCCCCTGTTTATGCTTCTACACTTACTGCAGCTGTTTGTCTAAAATGTACTCTGAAATGGGGATTGTGTGAGAGATGTTCCTGCAGTGTCTGAATCAGAGCAGGTGAGTCTGTTTATACGCCACATCCTGAGCAGCACCATAGAAACTTTGAGCAGCAGCAGACGACACCCGGCGCTATCAGTGATGCCGAGTCCTTTTCAATGTGGGCCAAGTGAAAAAATAGCAGGAGCAATCAGTGTGGTCCCATGAGTCCTAGTGAGCTGTGAAGGAATGACAAGTAGGGCCGACATCTCATCTCAGATGCCATGCCATAAACACACAAACAGTCCCGCACACACATTTCACACCCATTCTGCGTGCCCCTACTGGCTCGATATATAAAATCTAATTATTTCTGTTAATCACCAGGCACCAGAGCTGACTCACAACAGAGAGAACTGTGCATATGGACATACACACAAGTAGACACACATGTACACACACACACACACACACCCACATACTGTACATGCATACACACACAGTGTGCACACTTACTCATACAAGTGCTCTTTAAACAGCATGCTCTCACTTCAGTTTTTACACAGGATGTTATGAAACACTGCTGCTGAAACTTAGCGAAGGTCGCTGGGAGTCCTCTCTCTCACCCAAACACCCACACACACACACACACACACACACACACATTCTCATGCTGGCAGCTGAAGCTCAGTCCCAGTCCTCTTCTACTTGAGTGAGGAGCCTGGCGGTGATCGGACTGTCGCCTGAAGCGAAGAGGCCGCGCCGGTGTTGATTCAATCTTACATCCCAGTCACTCTCTTCAAAGCTACAGCCAGTCAGCTGAGGGAAAACGAGGGGGAGAGAAGACGAGGAAGAAGAGAAGTGATGGCTATGGCCGACATTGTGGAGGATGACCTGGAAGAGATGATGCGTGAGGAAGCGGAGGACGTCTTCTATGCAGACGGTAGGCTTGCAAAGGGTCAGTTGTGAAGCACAAGGACAGGCGCGGGGTTATAGGTGGGCTGCAGGCCCGAGACAGCTGCTCAGGAAGGAGAGCAGGGTCAGGCTGCTTGGTTTGGGATTCATGTTGTGGTCAGGGTTAAAGAGGATAGAAAGTGATGGTTGAAATGGTGCTCAGAGGAGTTTGTTTCAGCTGTCAGGTGAGATTCTTTTACATGTGGTTGAATAGGCACTGATACACAAACTAATGTGGGGAAAAAAAAATCACCAAAATATGATTGATCTTACTGTTGGCGGCAGCAGAAACACTTTATCTGTGTGATGAATGCAACTGATGAAAACTCCATGTTTCTTTATAGATATTTCAACTTTTACCCTTTTTTAGAAAGCAGAGAAGAGCTGTGCCCTCTGCTGTGTGGGCGGTCTTGTATAACAGGCAGATGTGTTTAACCAAACAATGTACACCACAAGAAAATGTTTTCAACATGTACACAATATTCAAGTGTTCATAACTTACAGTCAGCTGAGAACGAGCTGTAAAGGCAGCACCTGAATGATGAATAATGAATGAATATTCACAGGTAGACAAAAAAAAAGGGGGAAATGCTGTTTGGTTTGCTGATAATTGAGTATTATGTAACAGCCTTGATTGCAATATTGTTTTAAATATGCATATTTCTTTCTTAATGGCATAAAAGACCCGTACGCCGATCATACCTGCAGAATAAATGCAAAGCTACAACTAGCAGTCAGTTATCTTAATTTAGCTAAGATAAAACACTGAAAGCAAGGGAAACTGCTTGTGTAGCTCCGTCCAACAATCAATTTGCCAAATTCCCAGAAGCTTGCTATCTATTTAGTTCACAAAGAAGAAACAATTTCACACTCCTTGTAAATTGTCATAAAACATAGATTTGTTATTATTTCAGAAATAGCAGTTTGTTGCCTGCCTGTGGAAAAATGTTCAACTGCACTTATTTTGGAACCAATTTCACAGTTTCAGTGTAAATTGTTCTTCTCTAGCTAAAAAAAAAAAGAATAATAGTAATAAGATAAACTGGCCAACTGCTTCCACTGTACACATCACTCCACCATGGCCTTAATGCATTTTCAGATATAGTACATCGAGTGTGACGAGTGGACAGTGAGCAGGAGGATATTCCAAGATATTGCATCATTTGGTGTGTAATATATGTTAATGCCTCCTTTGACCCACTTCTGACTGAGATGAGGCCGCTCTCTTTAAACAACACAGCCAGGAGCTGCGCAGCCAGATGACTCTCTGAAACCAACCAGCCAATCGCAGAAACAAGATTTGTGCAGAAGCTGGCCAGCAGGCATCACTGTGTTTATTCATGGTCGCAGCTGAAGGTTGCACAATATGGACCACTTATATTTTCTATTCTAATTAGATCTTCGGATTAGTCATGGAAGTAAGATGGTGTGCGTTGTGTTGAATATTTAAATGTTTGATTCTCTATGGTGCTGAATGCAAATTTACCATCACTGGCCTATTTTCTTTCAAAATAATTAGTTTCAACATTAGGAGTGGATCTGTAAATCCACAAAATTAGAGCTTACTATTGAATGAGCTCAGTTGCTTAGTTGTGTGATTTTAGTTGTATACAGTGTTACGTGCAGTGGAAATCTGGACCCCCACAAGGAACCAGAAAATCTAATTAAAGCAAATCCAGATGACTCCTGGAGCCGGGGAAATTTTATGGCAATACAATAGCTGAGATGTTTTATTCTGGACCACATTGCTGGAGCAAAGATTTGCCGTAACCATCCCTATAGAGTAAAAGCCTAAAAAACACTGGTTTAATGTCATTAAATACTCATTTGTTTTTTATGCAGACAAATCAATGGAGAACTGCACAATACAAAACCCAGGATGGAGGCCCTGAAACAAACAAAACATGTTTATTACCACAACCTATATGTAGCACTGACCTCAGAGTAACTGTAATAAAACTGCAGGAGATCAAACATATTAGCTGTCAGCTCTGCGCTCACAGTGACAATAGTTGTTGTATATAGCATTGCAGGGTTGTCATTACTGTGCTGCTGTCAGTAGAAAACTGAATTATGACTGCAGCGATACTACTTTTAGCCCGGGCTGATAGACAACCACAGGCATTCTTTCTCCCTCCCATTATCTGCCTCTCGTCCCTACTCACACTCTCGATGAGTCCAATTCGGTTCATATAAACCAGCAAAAAGCCTCAGTTATCTTTACTCCGCGAAAACAAATGTGCTTTAGTTTCATCCCCGCCTCAGACAGTGCACCCTTATTTTAATCAAAGTGAAAAGCAGCGGCTTCACAGAAGCAGGAAAAGGAAGTTGCTGTTGGCAGATTACCATTTTTAAATTTGGGGCACATTCTATATAGTAGCAGGTTGTACCATCTGTGTTAATAAATGTGTTTCCTGCATTGACACAATGTGCCTGACTATAAATAAGTAGGCATCCTAATTTGAGTCTGGATTAAAGGTGCTGCTAATCCAGAATCAATTCTCTCACTCGCATATAATAGCATTTAATCGTGAATATTTTCGGTCTGATAAACTGGATCTATAGATTTTCCAGCATGACCCGGAATTTATTTTGCGTTTTTCTGGTTGAAGAAAATACCAAAGTGTCGAGGGTATGCCTAAGAATCTTTATTCATAGCAAGATAGCTGTCAATCTGTACTTAGTGAAAACTATAGTGGCAGAAAATGAACACAAGCGTTGATGTGACAGTGCTCATGGAAGTACACACAACAACTCTTAAACTTGATTTTTCCTCATCGTGAAAACTGTTACCTGTTGACTGAATGAAAATGCCATGAACCAATCCTATCACACTTGATTGGTGGAGACAGATATATCTCCTATCAATATATCTGACTGGCTACGAGCAGAAAGTGGAAAACAGTCTGTTTAAGTGTTTTTCATGTTTTGTTATTTTGGTCAAATGACCCTTTTAAAATACTTTGACATGGCTGAACATTTGGGAAGCTGAAGAATCTTGGTTGCAGCAACATTTTATGCCAGTTACAGTCTGATTAAAAATGTATTCTTAGATCCTGAAATTGTTTGCAGCCCCCGATGTATTTATTTTTAGAAATTTGTTTTATTACTGATTGTCCTGTGAAATAACCTTTGCATGAACCCCCACCTGACCTAAACAATTTTATCAAGGGTTCACATGAAATACAGTCTGAAGTGGTTCTCATTAGCATTAGCACGAACACAACTCTGATTTGTTCCCTTGTTATCTCCCTTTACCACACATACACACCTCCACACCCCCTTTCCAGAAATGAAAAAGAAACCAAAATAAGCACAATGGCTTCTTTAAGTCCTTCTTCCTCCCTTTGAGCAGTCAGCAGTGAGCTGTCAGGCTTTAATGATGAAAAAATACAGTGGAGTATGACATTAATGGCAGCGTGGTCGAAATGAAGGGTCCGTGTTTGGTGTCTAAACAAATCAGTGTTTGACTAACTGGGTCAGGTCAGAAACCATAAAGAGCTGCTTTCAGTCACACATACGGAGCTCTTGGAAATCCCTTGGCTGTGAGCACCCCAGGACTCAGCCATCTGAGTTCCTTGCGGCATCTTGAGTTGTAGTTGTGCTCATAAACTTTGCAGAAATAACGTATCAGCTTGAGAGTCTTTTAAAGGCAATACGCATCGGAGGTTTTGCAGTTTGATGTGTTGAACTGGACTTATGTCCCACCATCTGACACATGTGTTTTGAAATGTTTTGTCTGTTGTCACAGAGGATTTTTCATATTGTTCTTGTGCATTGTGCAGGGGGATGTGCTTCTACTCTGCAATTAGTGGTTTTGCCACTAATTGCAGGGATCAACAGCTTTTGTTTTTGTTTTTTTTTTCCCCCTTTGGCTGGTCAGCTTAGTCTGCTGCAATGACCCGTCAAAAACTTGCTGCGCATGTTATACGGGTTTTGAAAGTTGCTAAATTACCAAGATGTGGTTTGGACAGTATTTGAATAAATTCTAGCTAGGTGGGTGGTAGCGGTGGTGAGGTGCAACGGTGTTGGGTGATGTACGCTTCAATGCGGTTCAAGCTTTGATGTGGCATTTTCACCTCGAAGCCCTTTAAGCCCTCACTGCAGACTTTTCTAAATGGCTTTTCTTTAATTCTCTCAGCTTAACAACACCTGAGATTTGAGGAGTGAACAAATAAACCACAGTATGTGAAGGAACGACACGGCATGCAGGCTTATTTTAAAGGAAGCTTGTGACAAATACCAAATAATGGTCTCGTTTCTCACAGTACAGGAACTTTTATGGCAGCAAGCAGAGAAAGATTCCTCTGGTGATCTGCAAAACAAGGGAACAGAAACACTAATAAAGACTTCTTGGAAAGTTGACAACTCGCTGGCAGTTGCACTCAAACTGTGTAAGCCAAACAACCTTTGTTTTAGTCACTTTGAATTACATTACACATGTAAAAACTAGTACAACTGAAGGATGGCCAATCGTTTCTTTGAGCGCCAACCAGATATAGTCATTAATCAAACGATTTTATTGAAAACATCATATCACATCGAATGAGACATCTTTTTGGAGCTGTTTCTGAATTAAAACCCATGTATTTCACTGAACTAATTCATTTGGATATATTCAACACTATTGGGAACTTTACAGTCACAGATCGGAGCAAAATTCTCTTACCTTATGGAGAAAAGTTTGAACTAAAAGGAATAATACAAGATGAATCTAGTGTGTGCTCAAGTCAGAGGTTTCTATATTAAATTTTAAGGGAGTAGTCCATGTTATGATCAAATCACAAACTCACGAATGAGCTCTCATTATATTACCATGCTGATGACTAGAAGTCTGTATTAGTGCGTGTGTATAAGCTTTCATCTCTTGCCTAGAGGGTGAAACGGCGGGCACGCCCCCACCCCCAACCCCACCTCACATACAAAAACACACACAAGTACAAACACACACAGGGCTTTAGCATGAGCTACAGAACTCAAGGAAGAGGCTGCAAAACTAGAAGCCAGGTCAGATTTCACAAATCCATTTCTCTCAAAGTCTCTTGTCTGTACATGCCTTGTGCTGCAAAGCCCAGGAAATAGTATCCTCCTCTGAGCTGACATGGTGGCCACCGAGGATCAGGATCAGAGTGAGCATAGTCCCGCTCCACCGAGTGGACGGCTGGGAGGGAGGTGATTTATCCGCACAGGGACCATCTGACAGCTTAGCATTTATATATAGACATACAAGACAGCGTTTAATAAGTGTTTTTCTGGGAGGAAGTAAAAAGGATTAGAGATTTGAAACCTTGGTTGAAAAGCTTGCATTGCGGTTATACCTGCTTTTCAGGGGCTTTTGATCATACAGATATAAGAGCTCTAATCTCAAAATGTAATAATATTGAGAGGGCACTCTGTTTCAAGGTTTGAAGATTTTTCCATAGGAGAGCTTTTTTCTCTCTGTGAAGTTAGAGCACCATTTATTATCATGATATAATGGCAGTTTGATATGACCTTTCAAGGCCAAAGAATAAAAGTGGCCACTATGTCTGACCTCACATTTCAAGATTACAGACGAAGTGAAATGGAAGGATATAAAATTGTATTTCACAAAAACACTCCCTACCTCGCTCCGCTTTAAGGTGGCAAAACCTGACAGTTCTCTCTTCTTTCAGAATGAACACTGCAACTGCTAAGCCAATATATGCATATAAAAACTAGGTCATACCCATTCTGACAAATGGTTTGTACAAGTTTAATATGCAACCCTAAAAACAGTTCAAGTTATGTCGCAGTGTGTTATCTTTTACAGGGGTGACATTTAACTGGATGGGCCCATTCGCAGCAGGTTTTCAAAGCCTTTATCTGTGGAGCTTCAATAATGAAACTTGAGACTTCATTTAAGAGTTTAATATTAGGAAATAGTTTCTAAGAACTTCAGAAGGACTTTATACAAAGAATTTGTGATTTTTTTATGAATTGCTCAAGCAACCCAACCCTGATTAACGTCAATAGAAAGAAAATGTGGCTTTTTACCTCAGGTCAACAATATTGGCAAACATCTTCATATTCACTGGGGCATTTTACTAAACCATGTCTTGTCTTGACTTGTCTTGTCAAGTCTTGTCCACTGTCACCCCCCTGATATCAGGGCTGCAGTGGGACAGGATGGGCGGGGTGAGAGCCAAAGAGGGTAGAGAATTATCTAAAACTGACCTTATCTATTTGCCCAACTATGAAATCCACTCAGAAACACGCGCAATGACCCTTTTTAACCTCTTTTACGCAGACACACACATGCAGCATTGTTGTCTTGCTACATGAACATTAGTAAGCTGACAGTCCACCCACACATACAGCTCCACTGTCTGCCCGCAGTTGTCATCTGTGTCCACAGTGCTACAACACACACAGCACAGCAGTTTGTGCATCAGCGGCCGCTCTGCGTTGGGAATAGCTCGGACCTGAGGGGACCTACTGGAGCTGCCGTGTTACTGCTCTGCTTCTGACAGTTGGCCCCACTGACCTAATTCAGCTGAAAGACTCCAACTAGTATTATTCTGCAGTTTTCACCAAAAAAAATAAAAAAGGGGGGACGGGGGAAGACAAAAACACAGAAAATATCTGTTGGTGAATTTTTAAAGGCAGAACACACAGTAAGAGATGAGACGGGTCCCTGCAGCCATGTTTCAGCTTGAATGTCTCCGTTTTTTTAGTTGCAGTGGTTTACATGTGGCCATGTCTCAGATGGCTGTTTCTCTGAACGGGTAACCTTTCCCTTTCAGTTCCCACAGGGTTACCATGACAGTCTGTGCTGCTGGCAACGTTGGGCGCGCAAGGTTTACACTTAGTGGTCTGGAATCTCACTCACAATGAGGTAACCCTGCCTAAAAAATAAAACAGAACAGACCACCCATGGCTCATCCTCAGGGTCTAACACATGGTCACAAGTGTCTTTGTAGGCACTAATAATTATTGTCAGTTGACTATCACTAGAAGAAGTAAATGTCTTCCATTACATCATTTTTTTAGAAATAGACTTAGTCATACTGCTGATAGAGAACATTTTATTATGTCGAGCAGGTACCTTGCAGTGGTTTTATTAGAGGCTTCTTTTCATTAAATATAATTGCATGATGGAAATGCATCTGATCATCAAAACAAATCAAAAGAGATAGAAAAGGCTACTAAGCTGAGTGGAGCTGCCTCGTATTAACACTGTTGACTTGATCATCATAAGTAGTCTTTTACATTTCATGGAGTCATTTTTGTTGTAAACATATTTGTTAATGCAGTTTGAAAATCTAGTCAGAGATGAATTTTGAAAAAGAAAAAAAAAAAACCTATAAAAACTAAAGACTTCACATATTTTTCTTATGAAGTTCCTGGATGAGTGGGAGGATATTGCTTGCGTACACCTGCAGTCTGCAGGCCTGTGACGTACCTGAAGGCCCCTCGCGGGAGAGACTCTACCTGCAACATGCAGCCTGTCATTACAGAACAAAGCGCAACCACATCATGGAGCTGTGCCACAGGGCAGCATACACCCTGCAATTGGTTCACCTGTGAATGTGTGACTCATCGACGCTGAATAATAATAATATGCAACTTTGAGCTGACAGACAAAAGCATTCAGTGTGCCATTTAGAAAACCATATAACAAGCACTCATCTGCATTAACAAATGCATGTATGTGTCCTTTTTTTTTTTTTGTGGCAATGCTGTTAGCAAGAACAAAAGTTGTGTGAACAATGTCGGAATTTCACTTTCATACTTACAACTGGGAGAATCCAACAATGAGTCAATTTAAACAAGACTGGTAACCTGAGAGCCGGAGACACACAGCAATTTCCTCTGATATTTTAGTGCCACACACTCGCGCTCTGACACACACACACACACACACACATACACACCAAGCACAGTGTCAGCTGTGCTTGTACATCCTTTAGCCTTGACCTTCCTGCCCTCCAGTCATGGGGCCCTTCTGACTCATTCTGGTTTAGCGGTCAGGCGAGGTGGGCAGAGACATAAAATTGTTGAAAGAAAAAGGGAAAACAAATGAGAAACTTAGAGACTCAGGATAAAGGTCGTACTTTTAATGATATATTATATAACAGAGACGTGTTGGAACAAGGCTGAGGTGTTTCAGTGCAACTCTACAATTGGAGCAGGAGGTCAGTGGCAGTGACTAACGGCAACAGTGGCTATGATGAAGGAAAAAGTCGTGCACTGCTGAGTGGTCAGTGGGAGTTGGTTTCATTCATACCTTCCGTGTATGAATGAGTGGGGATGTTAAATAGATGTTGAACTTAGTACTTAGTACTCATACCGAGTCACTTTGGACGTAAGTCTTTGCCAAATGAGTTCATTTCGATTATATGTGCATTTGTGAAAGAGGAGACGTACACACATCCTGCCCAGTTACGGTTCACACAGAGGAGTCTGATCAGCACAGGTGGCAGTAAACAGATCTGAGTGGCGTAGTAGAGGATCATGAAAATATCAAATCAAATGTATAAAACCTTGGGGTTTCTGTGAGATTACAGTGTACAAGTACTGTTGATTTTCTGCAACAGCATTAACATAGACTTTTCTTCACAGAGTGTTGTTCTGTAGAAGTATTTTAAAATTGCAATTTGAATTAATCAAGTGATAAAATCTTATTCCTTCTAATTTAGCACAACCAGAAAAGAGTAAAACAGCTCTGACATGAAAGTTGGTCCATGTTAAATTACCCGTTCCTGTGACTCTGACTGGCCACATTTCTAATTACTTGGTAATGTATCTGTGTATATGTTTGTTATACAATCTATGTGTGCATAGACTTTGTGAGTGTGTGCGTGTGTGTGCACTGTTTCTCCTGTAAATATAGCCACCAGTCAGGGGCTATGGATGTCAGCCATAATTACAGGCTGAGCTATTCAGCAGCTGAGAGTCTAGGAGGAAGAACGAGGCGTGCGTGTTCACACAAGGGTCTGTGTTAATGTTAGCGGAGGGGGTTATGGAAACCACGCAGAGCTCCCTGGATGTATGATTTCAACCTGCAACACAAAGGAATGAAGGGTACAGCCTTTTTTAAAAAGTTTTGGTATTGCAATTAAAGTTTGAGTCTGGGAAAAAAAAAACAATGAAAAAGTGAGCAACAAGTAGGCAAATTACAGCCGCTGTTAGAGCGACAGACAAGGACAGGCGAAGTCTGGTATGGCTCCCACAGAAGCCCTTCAGACAGGCTTTAGGTTCTTTAGCAGATTCTTTCAGCGATTCCTTCCTTAAGAGGAAGATTTCTCAGTGTGGGCACTTTTGCAACAATAATTTCTGTCAACATTTTGATGCCACAGAGTAAATGTTTAATTCAGGAGCTGATGTCGCAGCGAGGGTGCAAAGGTGACTGCATGGAAACCCCTCTGCGTTTTAGATTAATCATATCAACAAGTCATTTTGACATCCCTTCCTCTGCCAGCACCAAACTGATGGATTAAAAGGTGCAGGCCATTTTATGCTCGCTTTGCTTCTTGGAAGCGTGAACTTTATTGGATTTGTATGGACTCAGTGGAACAGCATATCCACTTATTGAGGGCAATTATCCTGGCAGGAGCACTTCAAGACGAGTCACTCTTCATAAGCAGCACCATGGAAATGTATTTTCCTGCAGGTCTCAAACACGAACACCGGTGTGTTTCTAAAGATGGAGGAGTTTGTCTTTGTCATGGTTTCCCATCCACGTAATTTAATTAGTTTGTTGCCTGCTGTCCAGGGAAAGGCACTTGCTGTAAACCCACTTGAGGCAGTCAGATTGCAATAGTATTGTTTTGTTAAAGTGTGTCATCACAAATAATCATCCCATCATCCTACAACCTGTCAATAAATCTATGAAGTTCAATTCAACTTTTTTCATGCAGCGGCTTTTGCTGCAGAAAGATCCAATGAGCTGATCGAAGTTCAGTTAAAATCAGTACAACAACTCAATTCTGAAGTTGGTTCACAAGGTATAAAATTAAACCTTCAAGGCTGAAAGGGTGTCAGCTCTCATAAAAAGGGCCCAGCTGCAGTCCAAACTGCAACAGCAAAGAGAAATATTAGAGACACTTCATAAGGTGACGGCTGGTTAAATGTAGTATTAAACAGGCCCCCAGAGGCGAGCAGAGAGGGACCAGCCACAACACCTGAGCTGCCGGCTGACAACACACACTACGATGTGTGTTGCAGCAGATGCTGAGGTCACATCATTGGCCTTTTGGACCAAAGATTTTGAGTTTGAGTCACTTGAATGGAATTTAAAGGTGTTAAATTGGCTTTTGAACACACACACAGAAATACCTTTGGAGAGCTCATTATGGTAAAATTAAATATACGAATCTAGAACACCTGTTTCCCTCTCATTTAGTTTATTTCTTTATTCTTAAATAATCATATCAATTTAAAAAGGAGTTTTGAATTTTGAACCTTAAAATCGATGCAAATGCACCTTATTGTTAGGTGATTTGTGTGTGTGTGTTTATTTGTTTTGAATCTTCTTGTTTTTCATGCAGACACAGACAAAGAAAGTCGAGGCACGCTCCAAACTTAATTTATGCTCTCCGGTGGCGTGCACATTCAGACATTCACGTGAACGCGCCCTCCCGTCCCCGACTCACACACAAGGGAGAGGTGGGGGGGGGGCTGTGTGTACAACAGTGGCCCCGCCCCCACGGTGACATCCTCCGCCTCTGATTGGCCGCCCATTGATCAGGCGGAGCGCCGCAAACACAAACCGGAGTGTGTGTACGTGTGTGTGTGCGTGTGTGAGCTCGGTGTTTGCTGCTGTGTGCAGGACGCTTCGTCGACGCTGAAAACGGGACTCAAACGTTGAACAAGCCGCTCAATCGGGCGGTCGGATCATCCTTTCTGAAGACTGAGAGAGTTGTTGTTTTTTTTTTTTTTTTTTTTTTTTTTGGCATCTTGAACACCTGCAAGATAGCCACACTTTTTCTGCCTACTTTCTATTTTTGCTCCTTTGCGCATGGATGGAGAGGCGCAGGTAGACGAGCCGAGCCGCGTCTGAGGAGCCGCTTGTGTGAAGTTTTGGAGAGGTGGGTGAAAACTTTAGGTCGGCTTCATATATTCAGTAAACCCGGGTGGTGGTGGTGGGGGGGGGACTTCTGTCTCCTGTGGGAAAAAGCTTTTTTTCCGGGGCAGTGGGTCAGTGGACCAGCGTGGGGCGTGAAGTGATTTCACTGAGATAAATTCCCATAAACCTCCAACAGCTTTTAAAATAAACACGAACCTCTCATCAGTGCCCAACATGGCTCAGTAATGATGCTCTGCAAGTGAGCATGAAGATGATTTGGTTTCTTTAAATACAGTAATATAGAGAGCTGTAACCCAAATCCAGCCGTAAAATTATAGGGATTTAGTGTGCAGCCCGGCTCAGTGTGATGTGTGTTGTTGTGATTAGTCTACTTGTTAGTGAGTCCTTTTGACGGATGATGTGCTGTGAGTAATGTCTGAACCTTCAAGGCGTTTTGGTGAAACAAGTGAAATGGCAAGCGTGTTATTGTGAAACTCCTACCTGCCTGCCTGCCTGTGTGTGTGTGTGTGTGCGCGCGATCTGTTTAGAAAGGCACACTCGTGATGCTGCAAAAGAAAAGTGAAAAAAAAAAACAGGTCAGTGATTTTTAAAAATGCCCCTGCAGGTTTGCAGGTTTGTTTAGGAGGCTGGGGGGGGTCAAAGGTCATCAGTCCTCTGTCAGGTATTGTTCACCGATCCCACCTACAGTGAATCTCCCAGCTGAGCAGGAGCAGATAAACACTGTAAAGTGAGCAGCCTCCACTTTCCTGATAGAACAACATCAATCGCGACCAGCTTTTCTACCTTCCAGACGGCCTGCAAATCACTTTTAGCTGGAGAGCAGTGTTGATATTTTTAAAATCTGCTCCTGTTTTAAAGCCTGCCAACTGAGTTGATGCTGTCTTTTCAGCTGCAAGTAGTCCATGTTGATCAAAAGCAGAAAACCGTTTTCTCCAGCATGTAACAAGCACTTGATTCTCAACCAGCTCCAGTGCATTTGAAAATAAAAACAAAATGAGAGCGTAATTCTGCCTGCAGCGAGGTTTTTCCCTCGGCGTCTCATGCTGGTCCTGAGGAGGGGGGGAGAAAAAAAAAAGAAGTGTTTTTTCAGGGCTAAATGCCCGTTCAGTGCCGCGCCAGGCTGACTTTGATATGGTTAAGTGGAAGTGCTTTGCTTCCCTGCCAGCATGTTTGGGCCGCGGTGAAGCTGTTTGTTGGGGGCTGGAGACGAGGGGGTTGTGTGTTTGTGCCAAGCCGAGACGGGCTGCAGGGTTGCAAGACCAGCGTCTGTTCCCAGACTCTCTCCCTCACCTTCTCTCTACTTTACCCCAGCCAGCCTTTCACTCGCTGCATCTGTTCCCTCAGTCTTGGCCCTTTTTTTTTTTGTTTGTTTGTTTTGTTTTGTTTTTCCCTCCCCCTTCTTTCTCTTTCTCTGTTTTTTACTTTCACTGCCTCACACATGCACCAATTTCCTTCTCTTTCTCTCCGAAGCCTCATTAAAGAAATTATGACTGTTTGGTTTGGAGGAAATTCAGACGCTCCCTTGTTTTTGTTCCCCCCCCCGCCTCCTCAAACTATTAAAAAACAACTCTTCAGTATAAACTAGATGGGGCTTTTAATTAATGTTGCTATCACGTGAACACATTTGAGAGGTACCCCTGGATTTCTGCTCACAATTATTTTTATTTTGAATTATTTCTTTGATTAAATAAAGCCTGTGATTTGTTAACAACACAAGTTAATCCAAATATGGATTAAGTGTTTTATCCAGGTCCAGAGTTTAGAGTTTAGAGCATCTTTTGGGAGTTTTGTCACTTTCACCATTATTCTTGCAGCCTTGTTCTAAGGATGGAAACATTGGTCTGTCAGCATGACGCCAAAATAAACATCTTCACAAGTTATGGTTCCGAGAGAATGCATTCATGAGGACGTTTCCTCTCGTGCTCTCCAAAGGTCAAAGGTGTCATTTATTCCTTTATCTGTCTCAACATATATGCAGACATTCACGGTTCACTGGCAGTGTAGCCTAGTGACTTTATTCTCCCTCCAAACCAACCACAAGGTTTATTTTTGGTTTTCGTTGAAATCTAGCCACAACTCTTCACTGGATCTCTGTGAAATTTGCTACCGACATTTGTGGTTTCCTGAAGATGGACTGATCATTTTAACCTCCCCAATAGTGTCATCACGGGGTCACAAGTTAAATTTGGCAAATATCTGCAAAATCAAGGACAAAATTCAACAGTAGCACATTATAAAGGCTTTTAAAGTGACAAACCAAAAGAGGGAGGAAAAAAATGGCCTGGATGTACATTGTGCTGGCAGCCACAATAAGGACTTGAGTGTTTTTTAAAGTTTATTGACATCTCGCTTGTGAGCACTTGACCTTTTCCTTTCCATGGAAACACCCACTTGCCGTTCTTGGGAAAATTGCCCACTTGTACATGTTTGTGTTTGTGGGGCGGGTGTGGGTGGCTTTGTGCGTTCATTGCATGCAGATACATATGTTTTTCCATCTGTGAGCATGTGTGGTTTTTGGTTGGGGGTACATAAGCCTTGCATTCTTACAGGAGGAGTGCCTCCTTAAGGTTTTCACAGCTGAGAGTTATTTCATAAAGCATGTAAGCTCCAGAAAGTTAAAATGCTCTCCTGGGAGTGGGGGAGAAATTATTTCAACTGGAGGCTGTGGCTGCGCTGGATGCTCTGTCAGAGTTTAATGATACAGACGACTTAATAATGAAGTCAAAGAGTTTTCGCCAGACTTCCAACTTTTTATCGTCCCTCTGCGTTTGGGAAGGGGCTGTGATATCAACCTGGACAGAACCAGGACAGAGGTTAATCTGTCCTGGTTCTTTCTTTGATGAAGCTTTGATGGGTCCTGGTGGAGAAATTGGGTCATTCTGTTCACAGATTATAAGACAGTTGTTTTAATATTCATCTCATAACAGTTAGTTCTCAAATTGTCACACCTTTTATTCTTGTTAAAAACAAAATAACTATTGCTTTTTTAGTGTTGTGACTTCAGAGTCTAATAAAGGGGCTGAAACATTTGCTCTGATTCAGAGGTTATCCGCTCTCTGGATGCTGGTCTGACCTTATTTGCTTGTCTCAGCACGTCCTGCATTCACGGCTCATAGGGGTTGGTGGGAGGTATTTGATGTTTGTTGGGAATTTGTGGAGTGAAGAAGGTGGGCTGTGTTTGTTATCCTGGGGTTAAGTGGAATGTGGAGGTGGGGGGTGACTGGGAGATGACCAGCCAGAGGAGAGGAGGTGATGTCTCTGGGGAGGAGAGGGAGGAGAAGAACCTGTAGAGGTAGGCTTTTTATCTCATGCTGCTGGCATGGCTCCAAGACTCTGGAGCCTGAAATATGTCAACAACTGTTTGATGGATCACCATGAAATGTCTCCAGACATTCGTGGACCCCAGAGAATGAATCCTGCTGACTTTGGTGACCTTATGCTACCACCAGAACAAAGTTTTCAGATACCCTGAGAGACAAATCAGCACGACGAGACTGATGGATACAGTTATGGTTCTCAGAGGAGGTTTCTTTATTATTCTCTTGGTTTTTTCTTTAGTTATAATAGAAATCCTGAACTAGATTGCAAGTATTTTAATGAACCAGAGAGATGAAAACGAAAACAAAAACCAAAAAAAAAAAAAAAAAAAAAAACACCCCGAAGCATTCCTTCTTCTCAGATGAAGTCCAGTGTATTTCTCACAACACTCAGCTGTGTTTCCTTCAGTGTAGCTACAGCACCATCAGCCTATAGCAGAGCTGCTGAGGACCGATCCATCTCCGGAGATGTCTGAGCTCTTTCGGGTTAGTGACCTAAATACTGTTTCCTTACCATCAGTGGCTCAGCCAGTTGTTGAGGTCGCTGCCAGTTACATCACATCAAATTCCGTACACCAAGACAACACGTACATGGACACGACTACCTGCTTGTGTGTGTTTGTTTTTCCCTGACTGCGTTAGTGATGTAATGAGCTCTGAGAGAGAGATTGGGGGGGGGGAATTTGTTCCTTGATTGCAGGTCTACTCTTAGTTTTGCCATCTTTATTTTATTTTATTTTATTTTTTTTTTACTTTTTCCTCTGCTTCCTCCTCTAGTCCCTTCCCATCTGTCCACCCTTCCCTCCTTTACTATCCCCCCTCTCCCACTCAGCTACAGATGAAGAATTTATGGCGGGGAGTTTGAACCCATCCTCACCCCTCCGCTTGTTGTCTCGATGCACAGCATTCTTTGTGTGTGTGTGTGTGTGTGTGTGTGTGTGTGTGTGTGTGTGTGTGTGTGTTGGAGGTGTTGCACATTAATCGTCTGTTCCTACTGTTCAACCGTTTCATGTTTTGACTCCCATGCACCACATGGCACATGCTATACTCTACACATCACATGCAGCACATGGTATTTAACATACTGGCACGCACACGTGCACGCCTCTGGCTGGGGCAGCTGGGAGCTGTAGCAGGGGTATGATTGCCATAAGCGTTTTAGGGTCCTAATCTGATAATCTGTCTGTTTTGGTATTTAGAGGCTCCCTCTGCAGCGGCCAGCAGCTGGAACAGACACTGTTGGTTTGTGTGTGTGCCATGTGGTTTAATGACAGTTTCTTTGTTCAACAGCATAAGGACAAAGCATGAATAGCAACTCTATGTGACACATTTATTGGCGGCCATCCTGACAGTTTTCTCCTTAGTTATTGGTAATCAGTTAGACAAGAGCTGTCAAAATCTCCAGGCCGCGGCGATGGATACCTCAGCCCCTGTCAGTGCTCCCCTCGTCTTTTCAGCCTCCCGTCTCCTCTCTCTGATCGCTTTATCTCTGTTGCGTTCTTCTTTTCATCCTTTTTGTGTTTCATTCTTCATTCGTCTTACCCAGAATTCAGAGCAACATATTTCACCTCTGTGATCATATGGCCCCAGACTCCTTTGCATCTTCTTGAGAGGAGCCTATTTGGACCTGTATGATTGGTTTCTCTGCTCACAAGGTTCAAGGTTTTTCTTTTTTTTTTTTTTTTTTTTTTGAAGCACCAGGAGGAGGGTGTTCCCATCAGGCCTTGGGGTGGCTGTGACACAGCTGTGTGATGACAGATGAATCGAGGAGGGGGGTGGTGATGCTGCTCCTTCATCCTGAGGCCAGTTGTTGTGAGGATGATTGTTCAGTCTTTGAACTGTGCCGCTTCTCCGGGAACAACATTTTTTGCTTTGCCATAAAGGTCGCAGCTGCTCAATTGGACAATAATGTTTCTGAACCATCATCGCCCAAAAAATCTGTTGCTGTTGGTGGAAATGCGACGAGTTCTACCTTAAAGGATTTACGATAAATTAATTTGGGATAGTTATACAAATAAATTATTGTTTAAAGTTGAGCTTTTAAGCAATGCATGAGAGTGTTTCATTTCCAAGCTAATGGAAGCTTGAACAAGTGATCATGGTAGCAGAGCTTAAAAATATTCATATTTCATATTTTCTAAATTGCCCTGCTCCCTGCTGCTTATTCCAAGTAGCATGATAATCTCCCCAGTTAGCTGAAATATTTAACAGTGAAACCAATTTAGGGAGAAAAGGAACAACTGGGCCTAGAGTTGATATTTTCTGCCAGAGAGTGGCAGGAAAGTTAATTTCATGAACATGTGGAAGTGCCCTTTTCTGTCTTTCTTTTTTTTTTTTTTCTTTCTTGCTTCAGTGTTTTTCTCCCGCTGTATGTTTTTCTTTTCATTTTACCGTTGAGTAAATTGTTATTCTATTGTTAACAGTATGGTAATGGTTTAGTCAAGGCTCAAGGAGGAGTGAGTGGGACAGGAATCCACCGTGACATGTGTCTAAATTACACCCACACAGTGTTTAATACATTTCTGGTGCGGGTGACTGTGTATTTATGGACTTAAAATATAATAAATATAAGCAGAAGGCAATAGAAACAAAAGTCATGAAGCACAGATGGATATATCATATATCTGTATTTCTGACATAATTTGCCCATGGTTCAGTAATTGGTTATTTCCCACTTGCTAAGTACAAATGTAGCCTTAATCCAACGAGCTCAACGTCCAATCCTGCCTCCTCTCCAGCTGATGCATGGTAGTCTTGAATTTCCCGTTTTCCCATGGCTGTCCGATTCACACGTAGCTGTATAACGCTATGAGCTTGTAGCACCACAGTAGCTGCTATACGTGAAGAGAATGTTATCTTTTTCTGCTAAAAATAACAAATGGGGCCGAAATAGCTCGTGGAATCCTGTTTGTATGGCAGCTGCATTCCACCGCTGCAGTATAGGTGGTCACTTTCAGAGTCACGCATAACCGGCAAATTAAATAAGAAAAGGAGCAAGTGAGGGGGAAAAAGGTTCTAATGTTCATCTAAATGAACAGAGTACTAATATATGTATTAGTACAGTTTTATATGGCACATTATGAGGAGAAAAGATGGAATAATAAAAAAAAAATGGCAGTGGGGATAAGAATATCCTGAAACTATAAACAGTTAAAAATAGCTCCTGGTGATTGTTTTCTTGCCTGTGGATGTAATTTTCTGCACAGAAAAGGTTACACAGACAATAACCTATGTACAGTACCTTGAAGATGTATGAAAGAGGAAAATGTTCTTTTTCTCGCTTTTTATATGCTGACAGTGTCACTGACCCGCATGTATAATATATATACAGCTGAATAAAATGTTTGTTTCTGTTCCCCTGGAGGTGGGAACAAAAGGAATTGTGGGAAATTATACTTTATTATCAGGTTTAGATAAGAGTTTCATGCCACTCGTCACACTACGCAGGGATGTCACAAGGTCCTGGAATGCGCCTGTACGTTACTGCTGCCAGGGAAGAGGTTAAAGCGCCTCTAACAATGATAGGGGATGTCAAATTATTGCAGAAATGTGGTGTGGGAAAATACTCTGAGGCATAGTTTGGTTCCAGGAGGAGCTGCAAAGTATGATAGGTGTCACCGCTCGTGTCAGTTTCAGTCTGGTCATGATGCGTGATAGAAACAGAGGATTCTCATCTGCTTGAGATCCCTGTTGGCAAGTTGCTGCGTTGAAAAGCAGCATTTATAATTTTGGTCCCGGGGATCAGCAGGGCAAATCTACCACAGAACAAACCAGCCCACAGGCTTTCAAACATAAAAATAAATCTGGACATCAGTGTGTGTGGTTGAACAGCCTGTCAGTGCCACGGATGCTGTGATAGGATTTAATTGTTTACTGCTTGTTTGTAAACCCAGCAAAGTATTATTGATCCTGAGTGGATCATGCTGGCGAAATAAAGGGACTTGCATTGAAATGGTGTCGGGGCATGAAAACTTTGGCCATCTGGATGAGAGTAAACAAAGCTGCGGCCGTGCAGTAGTGTGTAACCGGGCGATGGTGTGGTCGTGCTGCTGCTTGATTTGGCTGCAGCGTTTAGTACCTTTGTGGTTACTGTGTGAACGTGTGCGTGGAAGAGACGCATCATGTGCTTCTGGTTTCAGCCCCTGTCTCTTCTGCTTCGATTGCCTGCTAATATATAAATGTCATACAAATAATCTGTGACTCCATTAATCTGGACTTTGCATTTACTGGTGTGGCTTGCAGCTCTCACAAGTGATTACACGCTGCTCTCCACTTCTGAAATGTCAGCGGCAGCTGCCTCAATGTAACTTCAGTCCAGACACAACTCAGTCCATCCGGTCATCTGTACATTTAAATGCCACTCCATATCCTGGCCTTAAATTTCCCAGCACGGTCAGCCCTGTGAGAATAGTGATGACCTATAATTAGAATGGAGCGACTATAATCGCATGTTGAGGATACGGGGTGAAACCTGAACACACTTGCACACCGGAGTGTGGAGAGCGATGGGTGCTCTTTGAATGGTGAGGAAGGTGTTACTGAGGTAGAGAGAAACAACCTTTTGGTCTTGTTAAATATAGTGACTGAAAAGTAGAGCATAAAGAGCAGACTTTTCATTTTTAATTACTGCACTGATTGGGGTGCGAAATGCAACAAGGTTTAATCAGGCCAGCACACGGCCAAAAACCTCAGACACTTAGCCGTCATGTGCAGTGTTTGCATGTGTCTGTCTCCACAACTTGGTGGAAACATTTCAGACTTGTTTCATGTGATGGAGCTGGCACTGGTCGCCAGACACAGACGCACACACAAATACACAAATACACAAGGCAGACTTTGTCTGATTCCCACACTTTGGATGTGCTGCGGCGAAGACATGAATGCTGTGAGTGCCAGTTTCCTGTCTGTCTGGTAGTAAACAGTTTCACTGCGTCAGATGATTCTGGTTAATTTGATTTCTGCTCTACACCAGTATAATGTTGTCCTGAAAAAGCTTTGGTTTGGGGTTTTTCTCGTAAATACACAATGGTAGGATTTCTGAGATAAGAGCCTGACTATTTGGGCCAGGATGTCAAGCAGCTTGATCAGTCTTGGCCATAGAAGACAGACAGAGAGAGACAAAAAGTGCCACCTATGCGAAGGATAGTTATGCCTTCAACAGTTTCTGTCAGACTGTCTGAACCCATTTGAAATTTTGTGCAGGTCTGAATAATTTGCTGTAAGCTGTTTCACACACCTTGATGGAGCTCTGTGCTCTGCCATTCTGGTTTTACATAGTAATGAAAAAATCAAATCTGTGTTGCTTACTGTTTAGTCTGGTCTTTCAACTGTTTCAGGTCACATGAGCTCAGTCGTGAGATGTGTCATCAGTTGCTTTGTACCTGTACTATTGTACCTTTTTGTCAAATGTTTGTATTCCTTCAGGAATTTTCCACCGCTGTGAGCTATTGATTGTCTGTCTATGTTGGGCGCCCTCGCTGCACACACAGGACGTGTTGCGATTTCTGCGTTGCTCACTTTTTTGTGTGTGTGTTTTGTCTGTTATGGTCTTCCTGGGCACACACTATCTGCTAAATCTTCTTAGTCAGAGTTTAAAAATGTTATTCACCGTCCTACAGGTGATGCGGTGGAGGCCTTAGCCGTCAGAGGGTCTCTGTTCTCGGGTTCAAAGTTCTCGGTGAATTCCTGACTGTCACCAAAGAATGTTTTTTTTATAGCACCTTTCTCTTTGGGGATAAGTTTCAGTACCGCGTAAGCAGAGAGGCTGGTGACTTGGATGATGCTAACAGCTCTCTGTTAGTGTGAATTTCACAGAAACCTTCTTGGTTTAAAAGGATACTGATATTTCTTGACACCTCCTGACCTCCCCTGACATCAGTTGTATCTGGAGCATCATTAGCTTTCTTTCGTCCAATCTGCATTCTCCTTTGAGCTGTACTTTGGTATGAAATGCTCCACTTTGCTCTTTAGCTATTTGTTAGTCGGTTTTCATAAGATTTATCACTGAATTCAGATTTTTGCCGCAGCTAAAATGATGAGAGGTTTTTAAGATTGAAATTTTCTGTGGGTTTTAAAAAATTTTGAACATAGAGCCTTTTGTTTTCTGCACCGCATGCACTGTAGTGTTTGTCATTGTGTTTTTACCAAATGCAAACTCTCGCGAACGCAAATCTTTGTGTCACCAAAATTTTTCCAGGTTTGATCCCTTTTCAGTTAAAATTATATGCTGGCAGAGAAAACTGAATCATTCGTTGTACTAATCACTGAGTGCTGAGAGGCTTCTTTTGGCTTTTTTGCCCATCACCCTAAAGTAGTTTCTTTCCAGTCTTTTAGTGCTTTGAAGGACTTCCTCGCTAGAAACTTGCACTTCCATAAGTGGATAATGAGGCGCTCTGTTTCAGAAGTCATTTTGCCTTGTTAAAGTATTTAGGTTCAGGGTGTTCTGTGAAGAGGCAGTATACTGAGCTGTATATTAGTGTAGGTTCACATGTACACATACACTGTTCTGGTGTCACTTATTTTGAGGGTTCAAGATGTCTTACTCCAAGTGTGGCATCTCACCTTGTTCACTGTGAGGAAAATTTTGAGGAAACTTTTCTTTCATATGCAGTCACTTTGTGCTGCAACATGAGTTTCTTTTTGACTCTAGACATTTAAGAGGCCCCTAACAAGCTGCTGAATAAAACAGGAAAGTATCAGTGTTTTACTCTCTTGTTTTCAGTTTTAAACAGGATTACAGGTTAAAAAAAAAAAAAAAAAAGTAGACAGATGCAACACTGTATGTTTTTGGCGGAGAGGTGGCAGCCAGCGTTTGCTCAGTTTGGAGCTCTACCAGCAGTTATCCTCATCGCTGAACCAGTTCACACAAGCACGGGAAATAGTGTGTGTAGCACTGTGGATAACTGAGCAGCTTTCAGGCACACGCTTGCAACCTGAATGTTATGTTGGAACATGTTAGTCTATTTCCAATCTAATGTAACTGTATATAATCATGATAATATCTCGGCTTTGTTCTGTTTCAACCAAACACTGAATGCTTGTGTCTTGGAACCAGACGTCTGCATGTTTTCATACACTTCCTCTTGCGTTGCATAAGAAAAATTGTGATTTCCGGCCTGTTTTTATTGTTAATTTTTTCCTATTCTTATCTGCACCTCCTGACACATTGAATCCAAATAGATAAAAATGCATTGAAGCATAAAGACACTCTTAATGAAATTGATTAACAATTTAAATCAGCATCTGAAGAAGATGTGAATATAAACAGCTTTTTCATCACAAGATGGACTGCTGCTTTTCAAGCCTCGGCCCTATGCACGAGTCCGTGTGTCCTACTTCTTTGCAGTTGGCTCATAACCGTTGTTTTACGTAAGACACTTACTTGTCTGCTGTTGCCATGGTGAGGCTAATTTATACAGGCATTGAGAATTAGGCTCCTGTTGTTAACATGCACTGTGGGCTAACGCTGTTTTTCCCCCTTAAATACACACTCAGAAAGAAACACACACTCGTAGGATTATTCATGAGTTGGGGGGAAATTTGTTAGTGTGTGTGTGTGTGTGTGCGTGTGCGTGTGTGTACAAGCGCTTGTGTGCAACTGTTTGAGGCTCTTGTATAAAACAGGAGAGTGAAGGAGGCACAATGAGCAAACCGTGAGTGTGTGTTTTTTTTTGCAGGAACATTCAGACAAGAAGCTTAAAATCATTGAGGCAATATTATTGAGATGAAATCGGCGATGCTTCAGTGCAAATAAAACATTTTTGAACATTCAAACGAAAAATATAAAAAGGTCTAAAATAATTATGAGAGAGTAGGAATGTGTGTGATGAACAACATTTAAAAAAAAGAAGGACGTACCTTTCACTGTCTTTGGAGTGAAGACCACTGTGGGGAAAAAATGTGAAGCTCGCTATTCTTCATTCTTTCACTTCTGATTAGTTTTGTCAAATGTTTATTTAATCATTGTAAAAATGTTGGTCTAAAATTGACGCTTAGTACTAAAGCCGTATAGTTAGTAAAGTTCTCTCTGAGGCACGACTTTTGAAATCCACTTTCAAAAACACTCTCCAGGTCATCAATGGCATCCTTTAATGATTTAGTTTCATTAAAGAGCTGTTGACAATGTGTCCTTGAGCTGTGTAAACTAAGCTAAGCTAGTGGGAGTGACACACACGCTGCCCGGGATGGGATTAATATATGGGCCATATATGTTTTCACACCAAGAAACATGAAATGGTTACATTTCAGGAGAAGTAAGCAAAGCAAATAATATTTTAAATGTTTCCTATAAACCTTATGGAAAATGAATTGATTTCAAAAGAGAGAGAGATTAGATGCAAGCAGGTACATCCTGGACAGGTCGCCCGTCCATCACAGGGCCAACAGACAGAGACGAACAACCAGTCTGACCACTCAGCACGGGGAGAACAGAGAGGCCCCAGGCCTGGGAACTGATCCCACAACCTTCTTGTTGTCGGGCAACAGCGCTAACCATGATGCCACCATGCTGCCCCTTTTAGACTTCAGTGAGCAGTAATTATGTGTGTTATTCCCTTGAGCCCTCATCATGGGGAGAACTCGCTGTCTGATCCACTTGGGAACATTGAGGTGTTGATGGGACGTGAAACTGAACAGCTCATAGCATCTGGGATGATGCCGTGCAATTTTATTTCATTTCGCCCCCCCTGCTCATCCTCTTGTTCCTTATCATGTAGCTTTGTAATCAGGAAATGGTGGCGAAGTGTAAGGAACAGTGTCACTGTTGTGTGATTATCCAGAGAACATTCGGTAACACAATGGACCATCATTTGCCTCCCACTGCTCTTCTTTTAGGAGCATGAGTCAGAAAGGCAAACGCGAGGCAGAAAACTGGGCTGTCGCACCCTCAGAGTCAGTTTAATCATTAGTCACTTATTTTGGGTTTTGTAGGGCCCATTTGAAGAGTTTGGGCTCGTCAGTGATCAATAAACTACAACAAGGTGAGAAGATGAAACATTCCAGTCAGCGAAAACACTCATCTGACCTTAAGTTGCTATTTAAAGCTACTTTCATGGACTTTTAAGTATTTTTGTACTGCAAAGCAAATTCAAATGCTACATAGAGGGGAAAAATGTGGAAACAATAACAACTGTAACAAGTGAAGGAGTCGCAGAGCAACATCAGTATTCATTTAGTTCAAAGCGCAATTTTGTTTTAGCTGTGCTGTTGTTTTTTTTTTTCCTACAGACTCCTGAGGAAAATTTCTGTCTCTCATTCTGTTAAATACACCACTATGTTCACCACCTAGTCAGTAACTTAGTGCATAAAAGAGACTTATTTGTCATAAAACAGTTGTCTACTTTGAGCTGAGGAGAGCAGTGTGTGGGCCTAAAAGAGGCTACAGAACTGGAGGAAAAGTTGAGCTATTTAATTGTCAGTTTGTCACCACCGGCAGGAGGTTTGTATTTAAGATCAAAAAATATTGATCCATGCAGCTGTAATATTGTTTCGGTGATGATTTGGAAGTCTCCCATTTTAATCTGAGTCACAGCTACCAGGGTCTTCAGTGTTGAAGTGAGCTCTCTGCTATTAATAGCTTGAACGGTATCATTCTCACAGCCTTTTGTTCCCCCACCGCAAAACATGGATCTACTCTTTCATCGAGCCCCGCGTCGAATCTTTGTGTTGCTCCCTGTCACCGACACTGGAGGGGAGGATATCAGGTTTCTGGTTCAGTTTCTTGTAGTATTGCTTTGTCTGTGGAATGACGTTCAGTATGTTTTGTGAGCACGCTTGCATGATGACACGAATAACCCCCCCCACCCGCACGGTCCAGTTCTGGAGACAGAAAGATGGATGGATTAGTCAGTAAAAAAAACAAAAAAACAAACCAGCACCCATGCAAACTCTCAACAAAGAGAACAATGCGCAAACAGGAGAAAGTGGTGTTTGACAGAGTTGTGTAACTGGTTAACACTGTGGGATGTTTTTGCCAGCCTGTGTGAGGAAGAGGATGAAACAGACGAGAGTTTAATACAGACGCTCCACCAGCTTGTTAGCAAAGTCTAATTTGATTTGACAAATCTGCCTGCCTGATTCTCTTCCAGGCATTTCTGTGTTACCATACTTTTCCTTTAGCTCAGTTCTGGTGCAGATTAACAAAGCAGGAATGACTCTTCTCCAGCTCACCACGGCTTTTATAGTGATCCCACTGTGAACACTGAGGTCGGCTCATTGGTCAGTTATGCCCAGGCCGATCTCTGTACTGCTTCTTCAGATAGCCCTTCCTTCAGGGCAGTAGCCTCTGATTCCCTGGCGCTATTGTGGCAAAACAATCGGGAGTGAATGAATAAGTCGTTTTTATCAACCAAAAGATTCCAGGACCTTTAGAAATAGAACAATTGAAGTCAGGATCTAGCTACAGCAGGAAGTAGGAACTGTAAGTCACACCCATCAGTTTCATACTTGCTGTTAAGCTTTTTTGTTTAACCTCAAATCAAAAATCTAAGCATCTCACTACATGGAACTCATGAGGATCCTTTTTTATTTAAGGTGGCATGAGGTCACATTACCCTGGCACTAAAGATTTACCTGCATCTGCATCTGGACACAATCTGATCATGGTGGATGTAACAGTCATTGAGTTATCTCAGTCAATTCTCCTCTCTGAGCACTCGATCTCTGTTCAGTCATAATCTGACAACTATACATGGACGCTTCTCTGTCTATTTTCAGCCTGTTCCCCAAGTGCCCGCCGTGAGTCATGCTGCATCTCCAGGTTTAAAAAAGGTTGAAATCTGACAGGCTGATGCAGCTAAATATAGACGCAGTGATAAAAGATGTCTTAACTGCAGAGGCTGATTAGGTAACTCCGCTATAAGATGGTGTTGGCTTGCTTACCTGAAGTTCTTTACATACAGGATTAGATGTTTTAGTGGTGGAAATTAGCTGTTTGTAATTAGTGTTTCATGCTTGTGGCACTGCTGTAGTTTTTTTTTTTTTTTTTTTTACTTTCAGCCTGTTGAGATTTTTCAGGCAGGAAATTTTCTCAAAGAAAGTAAAAACTGTTGAGTTTTCTGACCTTTATCAGACTGTGGAAAATGGTGCCTGTATGTTTAGGTATGTTTGCAGTTAAATAGTGACAGGTAGGCCAAAGGAGTGATGTTAGCACAGGCTCTTGTATCACTGACCTTGATCCTTCACTTGCTGATGAAATATTGTCACTGGATTTGTCTGTAATAGATTTTTTTTGTTTTGTTTTGCTTTCTCTTCTAGGAGTGTCGTCACACATCCCAGATATCATGGCGGCTGGTACCCACTCCCCTGGAGGGCCAAATGGGATAATCCGAAGTCAGTCCTTTGCTGGTTTCAGCACGCTACAGGAACGACGCTCAAGGTATGCAAAAAAATCTTCAAAGCTCTTAATCTTTAGTCAATTGATGTTACACATTTACGAAGTAACAATTTATTGGTGGTGTGTGACTGAAGGACACCGCAGTAAATGGATTTTCCACTTGTATATTTAAAAGGAAGAGTATAGATTTAGAGGTGAAGATGAAATGTGGTGGAAATAGACAGGCATTTGTTTGGGGTGATTAAATGACTTATTTTCACAGATTTTAGTGAAGTATTCCTTTGAAGTTGTAAGTTTTGAGAAGCAGAGTGAAAAAAAGACGTCCTGACTTTTAGTTCCTAATACAGGTCCAAGTTAAAAAGAAATTGCAGGATCCTACAAATCCCATGATTGAACACAATAGTCCTCAGCCTGATGGTGATCATTATTCTATTGCATAACCACCCAGCTATCTCTGTTTCCCGGTCATTGTTTCATTCCTGACCAGTTGCTTGTGAGTTGAAGTTGGTGATCAATAAAGTTGCTGAGAGATAAGAGTTTTATCTGTGTATCCTCCCTCGTTGCCTTCCTGCGTGATAGCTCATACTCCAAGACAAAGCTCCCTCACATTCACATCCTGGATGTCAGGTCCCCTTCCTGCTGTGCGAACCTATTTGAAGATGCTCTTTTTGTCTCAGCTCAGACAGTGAGCGGTTTAATGGGCGGAATGACTCGGGGGTGTGGGGGCGAATGACAAGTTTCGATCCCGATAATGAGCGAGGTGGAACGCTGCAGAGATCCGGCTTTTTAGGCCACTCGAGTGCATCAGTGTATGTGTGAGCAAAGACCCTCTTTGTGTGTCCATGTGTGTGTTTCATATGCATTTACGCTTGCATGCATACAGCAGACTTTGCAGTTTGTGTGCAAGGGTGCAAATCCACAATTATAAGTGAGTTTGGAATTGTGTTGCCATGTATGTATGTGTGTTCTTGTTTGTGGGTCCCTGCCAAAAGGACACTGCTGCACCACGTCTTGCTTGACCCCAAGGCTACGCAGCGCTCTCATTCAGAGTTGCCCCACATTTGTAGCAGCTTCACTTAACTTGTGCTGCGTTTCCTGGCGTGCAGCAAGAAATGGCATGTTGAAACTTGTCGAGTGCTGGAATTAGTTGTCGCCTTGTCGCTGAGATGGCTTTGGGATCATTTCATTAATTCTGTGGGAAGTGACATTTGTTAGCTAAATCTGAAATGGGTTTAAAAGCTGAAATGTGTGCAGGCAGAAAAGATGATCGTGACCTAAAATGAAAATGATGTGAAAAGGAAAAGGCTTGTGAGATGGCTTTGGGCAATGTTTACCACGGTTTACTGTGGATTTATTTATTTATTTATTTATTTATTTATTCGTTTTACTATTTGTAGTCCTGCTTCGACATCAGGGATCATTGGTTCATTGGTTTTTTGTTTGTTTGTTTTTTTGTTTTTTTAAATGACAGTGCTGCAACATCAGAAAATTTATTAGTTGATCATCGGGAAATGAATCCAATTCATAGATGTAGAATTTTATTAACAGATTGATTCAGTAAAAAATATTTTCAATTTCACGACACCAGAACACTTGAATGTCATCCATGGCCAACAGAGTAATTGCCTCAGTGTTTGTCTGCCTGTGTGTGTGTGTGTGTGTGTGTGTGTGTGTGTGTGTGTGTTTGCATGTTCACTCCAGCAGATGATGAATAGTATGACCTTACCCAGCTTAAACACAGAAAGTTGTTGGGGGTGGGGGGCGCACATGTTTGCATGTGCGTGGCATATATTATATATATATATATATTGTGCGTACTTGATTTACACAGCTACAGACACACAGACGTTCCCTTCTCAGGTTAAGCTGAGAGTTTGTGTAACTGTATAAAATGCAGGCTGAAAGTGTCATCCCTGTATGACTGAGTTGTCTTGGTATGAACACACCATGAGCCCTCTCCATCTGTCAAATAAGATAAATTCATGCTGCGACTGGCCCAAGGGTGTGTTTGAGATCTTCTAAAATAATGCAGACGTCCCATTCAACACTTTTCTTGTTATAGGGAGCCTGGAGGTCGTGTTTTAATGTACCATGATAAATATCTATAAATATAAATATGTGTTGTTGATTTCTCTTGTTATGTTGTTTACACCAAGATGGTCCTCCTTCCACTTACACGAGCAATGACATTTAAATGCATGGCATACCAAACATTGAGCAGTATCCTGCTTGCTGGTTTGAAAAAAAAAAAAAAAAGAGAGAGAGAGAGAAAGAAAAAAACATGGACTAAAGAGTGGGTGTGTGTTTGTGCAGATGTAACTCTTTCATGGGGAACTCAGCGGTACAGAAGAAGCCCCAGTCGAAGCCCAAGAAACCTCACCTATCAGGACACAAGGGAGGCAGCAGCTCGAGAGAGCCGCAGCCCAAAAGACTGGAGGAAGTTTACACTGCACTCAAACAAGGCCTGGAGTGAGTAACCTGTTAGGATGCTCACTAACACTCTGGACATGCACTCATCAAATGTTTCACACATTTTTCACATTAATGGGAACATTTACAGCCTATTGACCATTTCTGTTTGGGAAATTCACTTAACTGCCAGGATGTTTATGAACCAATTCACAGTATTTATACTGCTATCACTGTGTACATGTTTGTTGGTCTCACTGTAACCGATTAATGAAGTTCAATGCTGAAGAAGGACTTGGTCAAATATTTATTTTATTAATCCATAAAACCATCAACAGATTAAGGATTGGGACCTGAAGTGTTTTCTGTTTTCCGCCCTGTAGTGAGTATCTGGAAGTCCATCAAACAGAGCTGGACAAACTCATGTCTCTGATGAAGGACATGAAGAGAAACTCTCGCCTGGTGAGAAACAACAGCACGTTTCTTTACGTTTGCAACATTGGTTTAAAACGGCTGGGTGTGTTGGAAATGTCCAAAGCTCCAAACATCCTATTCATAATGTGAAGAAAAAAAATGTATTGGAAGACTATCTGCACCTTAGAGAGTTGTCATGAGCAGAAAAACAAAGGTTCAGCAGGGAAAGTGGTTGGTAAGCCACGGCAACAATACACCAATCGTGTTATCACACTTTAATGCAATGATGGGAGAAGCTAAACACACATTTCCACCAAGGTGGACAATGTAGTCAATCAATCAATCAATCAGTCAGTCAGTCAGTCAGTCAGTCAAGGGCTGATACAACAACTTTCACCTCACTTTTGTCTCCGAGCACACAACACAAGGCCTCATAGTAATTATGCAAACAGTGATTGTGCAGTTCAAACCTTTTATAGCAACATTATTCGCTGTTTGTTCCATTATGTATGTACCCACTTAAATTCTCATTAGTATCTGTGCACAATCATACCACATCATGGTCAGTGCCATAAATTAACACATTTTAATTTGTAAACACACACACATATGCACTGAGGCACTGGGGAGCTTGTTTTAATGGGATCTTTTCTTGGTACCAGCAGTCTGCTTTGTATTACATAAGGAGTCATGTTGTCCATTTGTTTAATTGTGTGATTTATTTAATTTATTTTTTTTTCCCCTCCAGGGAGTGCTGTATGATCTTGACAAGGTGAGTTGATGGAGGGGATGGTCTACTGCAACAACCACTCCAAGTTTGCTGTGTGTGAAAAGAAAAGAAAGCAAAAACAAAGACTGTAAAGCAGAATAAAGGAGGGAAGGGGGACAGAGTAGAGGAGATTGAGAAATGGTTGATGAGACAGGACTGCAATCTGTGCCTCAGCTTATTCTGTGGGATGGACATCAAAATCATTATTTTTACAGCTGTACACCACATGAAGCCACATCCTCATGGGCGGCAGTAAATCTTGTGCTGCCTCTGTCTTTTTACAGCAAATCAAAACCATAGAGAGGTACATGAGACGTCTGGAGTTTCACATGAGTAAGGTAAGCATGTGTGATAACTACATTTTTCAAAGGTTATTATTGTGTTAGTCTCTTTCCCAGTGGCTTTGTCATGAGTCCAGAGTCTTTTTCTTCTGATCTATTTCCTGTCTCCATGTCTGTCCAGCATCTTGGAAAGCTTAAGAGCTGAAAAGATGTTTCCTCTCAATAACTTCTGGGCCTCTGGCATTCAGTCTTAAACGAGACTGCTACCAATCTTGATGTCATGGAGTTACAGCTGGCAGCTGCTCATCTTAGCATCAAAACTGGAGTCCGGGGGATGGGTTAACCCTGCTCCCCTCTGTTTTTATGCTGAATTAAGTCTGAGAATTATATTATTATATCATTTAGCTCTCAGCTAGATATTTACCAAAACATTTGAACCATTTATTTCACCTGTTCTGATAAATTAGGGGTTATTTGCCTGCGTTTTAAGTTGTCTCTTGCTGCCAGGTTGGTATGGCGTTCCTGCTTTTTTTTTTTTTTTTTTTTATTAGAGCCATTTCCAGCAGGTTGAATCTAAATCCGCCCCACCATGGTGGCCAGGCAGGGAGGCCGTTCCACTATATGCTCCTTTGTAGTCTCCTCCAGGTGACCATTAATCCCTTCAAGTCTAGGTGACTTTTCCTCCATGTTCTTTTTTTTTTTTTTTTTTTTTTCTGTCTGCAATGTCCTTCCTTGCTGTGCATCAACTCAGACATGACGGCAGGCGATCCGAACACACACATCTAAACAACAGCGCCGCTCCAAAGGTAACCATGGTTACCCAAAGACGGAGCCTTTGAACTCCTGAGGAGCACTGAGAAGCCAGCTATTGAGTGACATTAACCCTTTCTGTTCGCATACATGACAGGCAATAATATAAACTCACCTTGAGCTTTCCAAAGCCAAACACATGCACACAGCAACATGATGACAAAGAGACAGACCCTGGATACACTTTTGCCTCACAAGTGTTCCTGAAGAACTGAAGGCAACAGTGAATGTAGGTCAGGGAGGTTAGCAGACAACAGCCATTAACAGGTTCCATAAAGATGAAAAGACGTGAGGAGGAGCTGGAGTAGTCACAGGAAATATCATTTTAAAGTAGAGGAGGTTGTCTGAGGGATTTAGGCAATGTTTCTGAAAACATGCACCGCTTCGATAACAAGGGGGGAAAAAAACAGCCACATTCTACACTGGTGTTTTGTGAGAGTGCCACAAGCTGCAGTTAAAGCGAACACAGACTCATATCCTCTCTCTTTAACATCTAACATTATTCTGAAGCTCTTCTGTTCTTTCCAGCTGGGTACAAAAATAGATATGAATACACTTGTAAATATTTGAAATACTGAAGGAGACCGATTCATCTTGTCAGACAGGCAAACGGCCTCAAAACTCTAAGCACCACTAAAAGTGAGTTAAATCTAGCACTCACAGTGTTCTTTCATTCTAAATATATATCAGCGCTCAGTCGCTAAAGGCCCTTCTCTTTGACTTTTTGCAAAGTATCGACTGGTGATGAAGTAGTTTCAAAACCTCTCTAATCTTAGTATTGGGATGTGACATTGCAATTTCTTTATTTGGATCTGTCATTTGTAGTTTTGCTCCTAAAGTTTCTGTGCACAAAAAGTGACTAGAACGCCCTGCTGCGTTCACATGTACTGAGCTTTTCCACAGAAAGTATGAAGCCTGAACATGCAGCGGTTAGCAACTTTTGTAGAAACCAGGCAATTATTTGTTAGTAACTTATTTGTAATTTATGTAAAAAGTTAACTAGAAAAGATAAATTGTGTGTGTGTATATATATGTGTATATATATATATATGTATATGTATATGTGTATATATATATATATATATATATATATATATATATATATATGTATGTGTATGTTGTCGTTAACAGTACTACCTTTATAATCACAGTATTATAAGGCTCACGGTGTAGTAGCTCTAGCCTCGACATGTCTGTATGACAGGGGATCAGAAAAAGGAGGAACATATTTGTGTGCTGATCAGCCTTTGTAGAGAGGAAGGAGCCGTCATCTGCTTGATGTTTTTGATGAGCATTTGGGAGCTTAAATAATTGGCTGCTTCAGTAGAGCAAAATGCAAGAAGTGGACAACAAAGACCTCCTGTTTGCAGGACATCTGGAATACCTGATATGACATTGAGTGCATGTAAATGAAAATTAGACATTGTTTTATTGTCTTGCACAATTGAATTGGTGTCGATCAGCAGCTCTGAGAAGATGATCGGTGTTTCAGCAGCTGTGACTTACAGTAGGTCTGTACGTGCTCAGGCTCAGATGTGTCTCTTTGTGCTGGACAGCTGCCGTGAGCGATGACTTAGCAATCATCCATCAGCAAGTTGTTAGTGAGTGTGTGTTTGGGACTTGCATCAGCCCACTCTTTTGTTCCCCTTCATGCTGCTGGCTGCCTGCAGATGTCCAAGCCATAATTGGCACACATGGAGGAAGCAGGTGGCACAATACAACCCCTATGAAGTCCTGCATGGGATAGTGTGTGTGTGTGTGTGTGTGTGTGTGTGTGTGTGTGTGTGTGTGTGTGTGTGTGTGTGTGTGTGTGTGTCATGTGCGAAATTCAATACAAAAATGAGTGAACACTTTGCATGTGATTATTTTATTTATGGGATTTTTTTCTCTCCTTGAATATTAATCTTGGCACCAATACACACACACATGCACGCACGCTCACAGATCTGGAGAGAGGGGCTTGTGTGTTTGATGCTGTTTGATGTGGCCTGCCTGTTTTAATCTGCTTATAATCACTCACCCCCTGGTAGAGAGGGAGGGAGGGTGTGTGTGTGTGTGTGTGCGCGCACCATTATCCAATGGTTCAGGATAATGGCCAAATCTTAAGAGGATTAATATCATATCCTAAAGATTCATCACTTATTCAAATCCCACAGTTTAAATCCAGATATACAGTAGATACAAAATCAATCCATTAAAATCTCCTAATTCTTAATAAAAGCCATCACCCTTACCTCTGGCCACCTCGTCAAACCATCAAAGAAATATCAGACGCCTCATATTAGGATGCTCCTATAAATAATAAAGAGCGGAGCTGGCACATAGGTTTCACCCTTTGTGAATGTGATCGTTGTACTCTCCTCATCCAGGGCATAATTGATTCCCAATAAAGATTCTACTATAATCCCTCACTGGCTCTCAGAGCCTCACTGTCACTTTCATCCCTCTGAGCAGTAATTAATACAGGGACTCCAAGTCCAAAAGACAAATTTTCCAATAAATATAATTGTACTGATTCCTTTATTTTTGTGTTGATATTATTGATAGATCCATCTGAGGAAGTTCCTCGCTGTTTTAAACACTATATGTGTGGTTTATAGTTAACTTTATCCCTCGGTCTTAATTTTGGGTCTCTGACTGCTCTTTGTTTGGGTTTTGCCTCTAATTTTCCCTCAATTTCTGGGGTGAAATGTACCCGAGGCACAGCAATATGCTGATGGCTTTCCTCTGGAGCGGCGCTTGGCTGACCTTCAAAAGGACATTTCCTCGAAGGCAGCAAGAGGCGATTGTAATTGGGGACAAAAATGGACCTAATTGTGTGATAATGGTATGATTACGGATTGAATGAGAATACTAGTGGCTATTCATCAGCCCCAGACTCCACTGAAAAACTGATTGGAGCTGTCTTCTCGTTTCTGCGAATACACTTCCTACATATTTCTCAACTCAATCCAAAGGACACTCAAACACTCAAACATAGGTTTTCTCAGAATGTATCTCTCCTTCAAAGCACAAACTGCTGCGGCTTATGTTTTCTTACTTTTTTGTTTTTTGTTGTTGTTGTCAAGTGTGAGCCCAGAATTGGCTCCACACAAGAGAGGGCTGAGAATAACAGTTGTGGTTGGAGGGTGTTTTAGAGCTGGCTCAGCTCAGCTGCTGCAGCCTCACCACATACACTACATACACCACATACCACAGACAGGGCTGGGTCCCAGTCGGGGTAGAGGGTGCTCAGTGGCGCTGGTTGGTTTGAGGTGGGGTTGCTGAGAATGACGCCGGGTATCCATTTTTGTTTTTAGTTGTAAGAAGATAACTTCTTATAACAGCAGCTACAGGAACTACTTTTAACCATGAACTCCCATCTTCACACTCACCACAATAAAAGCATGCTCTCTGTACACGTCTGAACACATCTGCATACTCAGTCACAGTCTTCTTTCACAAGCGTGCTGGCAAGTGTTCGATTTCAGACACAAAGATGCACAAATAAAAACTCAGGGAAGCTGTTAAGGTGGCAGGAGCCAGAATGGCCCATTTTCTCCCGCTTCTCCCTAATGAGTGCCATAAAGAGCGCAAAGCATCAATATTTCAGAGCTCTCGTCTGGCTGGCTGCAATGTGTCCCTTTGATGAGGCTCACCGGAGGTGTTTTGTTTTGCCCAACTGCCACTCCGATCATGTATGAATTTGGTCATGGAGAAGACCAGATAGACAGGACTATGAAAATCTCAAATGCTGATAGATTACAGTTTCAGAGATAAATCAGTTTGAGTGACTCCACATTATTGAAATCGATCAATCCTCAAGGTTCTTCTTGTTTATGATTGAAAAATATTTTCATTTTAGAATGGAATAGTTGAAGATTAATTTGGGGCCAGAAATACAGTTACCAGGTGAAAATAGCTCAAATAAATAAAAGACACTGACAAGGTGTCAGATTAATATTTAACTTTGATTCCATTTAATTAGATCATTTGATGCCTTAGAAGTATATTAACTTGATTTTACATATCTTACTATTATGTTCAACATTCTTACAGGGCAATAACAGTAAAACAATTAATATTTTGAAACCACTTAATTAAATGGGGAAAATAAATAAAGAGGAAAAAACAAAATGAGTTATGCAGGGTTGGAAAAGTCGAGCAGTATCTGAACCGCGCCAGTTCCTGATCCTTTGTTTTTTAAGACAACTGATTTTCTGACCAACAGACTCAGCAGAGCTATTAGTGCTGTGGTTGAGACATCATCCCATCCTAATGATTTCACTCCAGCTGAAGCTCACAACATTTGAGCCCACAGAGAGAAAGCAGGATGCTGATGGAGTCTGTCCCGCTCCTTGTGGGTTTTGGTTAGATCAGACTGCTGCTTCAAATTCAAGTCAGGCAGACATCTCCAAATGAGCTCTAACCGCCGTCTGTTGTTGTTCCCTCGGCTCTGGGAGCGTCCCGCTGGGGTCTGTTGCAGTCTGGGATGGCACAGAGTCCACCACTGGAGGCCCCTACTGTTACGCTCAGACGTACCAGCTGCCTCTGCTCTCTGTCAGTTCAGCTCAGGACTTTTTCACTCTGTCATCTTTTCGCCTATTTCATTCTTTCTACATTTATGGCCTTCCTCTTTTCTTCTCCTCTTTCTTCAACTTGAATGTTGCGAAAATGCCTCCTTTGTCATATTGCGGTTCATTATTTTTACATATTTCAACACTTTTTTTTTCCTCCTGTTGGGCTGCTGGTGAAAGTCATTTCAGCACAGAGTTTTCTTCCTGCTCAGGGATGTTTTATTTTAATGTATGGAGGATTTCAAACGTCAGAGACTTACTTCATCTCTTTAATGGAATGGGGGTTTTTCTTTCTACTACTGTAGAAGGTTTGCCGACGCATCTATGCATGCATCACCTTGTAGCACATGTATTAAAGATGGACGGACTGTGTGTGCACATTCAGGTGGACGAGCTGTACGAGGGGTTCTGTATCCAGAGCCGTCTGAGGGAAGGAGCAAGCCGAATGAAGCAGGCCTTCTCCTCCTCTCCCTCCACCAAAGGCACCAAAGAGAGCATTGCAGAGGTCAACCGGCGTTACAAGGAATACACTGAGGTAGATATACAGTGTGTGGGGAATACTGATGAACTTCAGCAAAGTGGTTAGTTTACTGAAAGAGTCCTAGAAAGGAGATATTTTTGTGGAAATGTGAACTTGTGAGACAAACAACTGTTTGTGGGATCAACATTTTTTGTCTTTTTGTCCAGAACATGAGCACGTTTGAAAGTGAACTTGAGAACCTGCTTGGGGAGTTTCACATTAAAATGAAAGGTGAGCTGAAATTCTTCGAATACCTGGATATAATAGGAAGCATTAGCTAACTAAGAATGGTTTGGCGTTGAAATGACATGTAATCACCATATTGTATTCATCACATATGGAGCATGTCACACTTAAAGATCACCATTGAGCAAGTGGGAAAAGCTTTTTCCTATATTAAAATGCCTTGAAATCATCCATTAAAAGTCATGTGAGGAATGCTGAACCTTCACAGTCAGTTATTGTTATGTCACAAAATAAGAAAAAAGTGTTTTTATTCAGACTGTTATGTCCTAATATTCATTTCCTCTCCCTGGCAGGATTAGCAGGCTTTGCAAGACTTTGTCCTGGAGACCAGTATGAGGCAAGTTGTTGTAGGTTTATTTTTTTATGGAAGGGGGGGTTAAAAACAACTTTAAATTCATGTTGTAATCCATGTGTTTGCAAAACGATTTAGTTAAGTATCAAGTTGGCTTCCAGCAGGATAAAACTTTAGCGTGTGATGTATCCAACGAGCCCTCCAGTATGGAGTAATGTTGTTGAAGCTGTCAGAGCTTTGCAGACTGGATTCAGTCTTATCGCTTTTGTTTTTGCTCCACCACCTCTTTCCTTCCTCTAGATTTTCATGCGGTACGGTCGTCAGAGGTGGAAACTTAAGGGGAAGATTGAGGTGAACTCCAGACAGAGTTGGGATGGAGATGAGATGGTCTTTCAGCCTCTAATCACTGACCTCATCAACATCAAGGTACTGTGGAAATCCAGATAACTGAACAGTATTTGTTGTTTTTATTTTTGCGCACAAAACAGCTGAAATGATTCATGGATTAATTCATCAGTTGACAGAAAATCAAGCAGCTACTCAAATTTCATGGGTTTCCTCCTCACATATGCAACTCTGATGCCTTTTTGGCTGATGTAACAGAATATAGTAGGCAAATCAGATACCGCATGAATAATTGATGAATCAAGACAACAATGGGCAGATGTGATGATGATGATCAATGTCATTTTCTACCTGATGCATAATATCAAGTGCTGACTCTTGATGGATGCATCGAAGATTTGTACTTCTATTGTTTGTAGTTGTCTCTTTCTCAGCAGTCAAGGACAACAGTACAGGATATCTCAGATCATACTCCAAATCACAACAACAACTCATCTACAGTCAGCCGATTTGTGCCAGTGACTCTTATTTTGGTGGAAGTTGAACACGTTTTGTTTTTTTGCCCCATCAGGTGACAGAGCTGAAAGGCCTGGCCACTCACATGCTTGTGGGGAGTGTGATCTGCGAGACCAAGGAGCTGTTCACTGCCATGCCTCAGGTTGTGGCTGTGGACGTCAATGACCTGGGTACCATTAAACTCAACCTGGAGGTTACGTGGTAGTAAGTAGATTCTTAGTACATACTGTTGTTGTTATTAGGTAATTAACACTATATTATGTTTAACACTTACTATGTTATTATGTAAAATATATTTGAAGAGGCCCTGAACACACCTGCTTGGCATCAGCGTTGTGAATACAGTCTTCAACTATTTTCAGTCCTTACACAATCTGTGACTGAACCGCCCAGTCGTTTAGTCACCAGAGTCAGTGGCGTAGCTGAAAATTCAGTGTCTGCATGACTGGAAGTTTCCTGCCATCTGGTGGAGAAACCTAATACAAAAAGCAAAAAGGAAAAAATACATCCTGCTCTGTGACGATGCTAAATGGATGGCAGTGCTTACACGGTGGGTACACACTCATATTATGGGCCTTGTTTTGATCCCACCATCCAGCCCCTTCGATGTCGAAGACCTGACTCTGTCATCTGGCAACGTGTGCAAAGCCACAGCTCTCCAAAGACGAGTGTCAGTCTACAGCCAAGGAACACCCGAGACCCCCACCTTCCAGGATACCTCCTTCTTTGTGAGTGCAACACATATGCCATTTTTACTAGTGTGGTGAGAGACAGACACTTTTGTTGGTATTTGTAGATCTTAGCCCATTGTGAGATCATTACACGTTCAGACCTGAATATTGTCTGCTCTGCACTTTCTTTTTGTTTTTTGTTTTTTGTTTTTTTTTCTTTTGGATAATGGCTCACAATTTTTATGTAAGCAATGCCAGCCCTACCCCCAAACTAACCCTCACCAATTTCCCTGCTATCCCCCCCCCCACTTTGCATTTCCACATTAAAACCCTTTACCCACGCTCTGTCCCACTTTACACGTTTATCCATCCCTTTTGTATTCCACTCACCTGCCTTCACTCAAATACCCAACACCTTGTCCTACTTGCCTGCGTGCATTGTGTAAAGAAGTGGCGGCCATATCCCGTGGAGCGCCAGCGCCTCTCCTTCCTGCACATTCTCCGAGACACCCTGCTAGAGAAGCTAAGGCGCAGTCGCTCGTTCGGTGACCTGGCCTCACTCCGGCCAAGGCCCAAATCCAGTCTGGAGGTCTATGTGAGTGTGCTGTGGGCCCTTGACACTCCTAACCTGACTGTGTACCCCCGCTTCCTCAATCTGATGGAGATGATGTTGTCTGCTGGACATGCTTGGGGCCTATCCAGTCCTTTTCTGTTGACTGCTGAATACCTTGTGTGCATGTTTGCATGTTTATTTGCATGACACGCTTCAACTGTCTGTGTTTTTAAGATGCTTTCTTGAAGATTTTCCTTAGTGTGAATCTGTCGTGAAAAGGCCAGGTCATAAGAATCTAGAGAGAAAAGAGGACTATGCTTTTTTGAACTCAAGCCATCCTTCTTTTGTACTTTTTACGTTACACACATTAGTTTAAATCTGTATCTCTCTTTATTTTCTAAATATTTATTTTACTGCCTCTCCTTTCAGTCCACTTTACCAGATGATGTATTTGAGAATGGCGGCTGTGGCGTGGCTGAATGCAAGCGTCTCTCTTTCACCTTCTCTGACACGTCGGGTTCCACGCCTAGCCCCAGCCTGGCGCCAGGCTCACACTCTCCCGGCCAGTCCAACCCAGAGATCACTGTCACTCCACCAGAAATGGAACAGTCACCTGCACAAATCCTTCCAACAAGAGAGGACTCCATTGCAGAAGAGCATTTAGTTGAGGAAGAGGAGGAGGAGTATGAAGAGGATGGAGAAACGGGTAGCAGAGGAAGTAGAGGCACCAGCACCAGTGATGAAGCAGAGGCGGCAGAGGACTCAGAGTGGGAGCGCACCGAGTCCCAGCGAAATTCTGGCTCAAACTGTGGTTCAGCTGCCCCGTCCTTGTGCTCCGACAGCCATCTGTCTACAGTAGCCCCAGAGGATGTTTTCCTGGATCAAGCTGACGAACTGAAACCTGTGGAACTTGACACGGAGGAAGCGGGCAACCTCACCAGGCAGCTTGTGAAGAGGCTGACTTCTTCTGAAATTATGCCACCCAGGGGGAGCTCTACTGAGGGTGGAGGAAGCCTGAGCTGGGCTGGGGAGGGGAGCAGGGCTTTCCTTGAGAGCAGCCTGGAGGAGGCCATCCACAGCCTACTGATGAGACTGGAGTCGCTGACCCACCGCTGCCGAGAACTACAGGACCTGGAGCAGGAAGTGATGCGCCTGGAGGACCTGCTCAAGGTGTTTGAAGCCTTAACATTTTTTTACATTTACACATGCAGAGAATGCCATAGTTATTTAACATTTTGACCCTGAATGAACTAAGAAACACTTCAAGTAGTGCCAGGAAATGTTACTTTTCCGTTTCCATATGCTGACAAGCTACCAGCATGTTAAATCCTCCTAGTCGCCTGCACCTAGCTTGGGAATCATGCCATAGAACCAAACATTTATCAAGTTATGACTGACCAGTTCCCCCCTCCCACTCTTCCCTCCACAGTGTCGTCTCCCAGGCCACAGGAGCAGATCATCCAGCCTCAGTCTGACGGTGGAAAGTGCCCTGGAGAGCTTCGACTTCCTCAACACCTCTGACTTTGATGATGAGGACACAGGAGACGATCACACTGTCCTCAGCATTCCTCCACAGAGGTCACCGCTTTTCGATGCAGATGGAGAGAGGATTGGGTGAGTGGGGGATGCTGAAGAGGCTGTCTTGTGCTAATTTTGCACAAAATAAACTGACTTGACTTCATTCTTACCCATTTCTTCAATGAAAACTATTTCAGTTTAAGTACAGTTGTTGTGTCGATGTTGCTGCCGCCCGGTGGTGATGCTTGGTGTCTACCTCTCAGGGGGCAGCATCCAGAAGCCAGAGGACACCTGAGTGAAGCTCTGACTGAAGACACCGGGGTAGGAAACAGCGTGGCTGGAAGTCCCCTGCCTCTTACAACTGGGAGCGAGAACCTGGACGTGGCCATCGTCATCCATCTGCAGTACTGCAATCACCTCATACAGGTTGAGCTCTTTCCAACTTAAAACATTTTATCGTCAAGCGGTACAATCCCTGAAGCTGCAAAATTGGTCTAAAATTGATTCGTGTATCTGCAGTTGTTGACAACTGGGGTCAGTGTGTGGCAGCGTTGCAGCCTGCTCCTCAAACTGTCCAGACAGACTCAGCTGTTAGAAGAACTAGCAGAGATAAGTGTGGACAGACTGGGAGCTATTACATCTGCTGCTGATGGTACGTATTGATATGTTGCACAAAAACATCTCTGTCTTGCACTTCAGAGCAGCCCATATGCATACAGAAATAGTTAACACGCATAAAAGACTCTGGTTTGAGGGTCGGTAGCACCTGACCTCCTGTTCTCTCTCAGTACTCCCAGGTCTTGCAGATTGCCCAGAGCTGATGACTCTTTGGTCTGAGTGCAGCGGGTCTGCAGGGCTCTTCCACACCACACTGGACAGAGTGTTCAAACACATGAATCAGCGCTACATGGCAGTGTTGCAGGAGAGACACCCACACAGCGCTGACACAGGTTGGCTGGAGGTTATACTTCAAATTTGTCAAATCTCTAGACACAGTTGTGCTTCATCCATTCCCGGGTTTCAACTGAGGCACTTCTTTGTTTTGTAAACCAGTAACCACTGAAAACAGATTCTGATGTCTGATAAAAAACTAAATCACAGTATAGTTGCAGCTGTTCAGAAACACTGAATATTTGCCACGTTTCTTATCTCCTTTCCTCCAGTGGTTGCTGTTGTAGTGGGTGAGATGGTGGACAGGAGTGACCTGGTGGCATCACATGATCCTCTCGTCTCTGGTTTGTCCCAGGACGTCCTGACCGTGTTTCAGTTTCACAGCTACATCCTGCAGCATGAGGTTCAGGACATGGAGACGCACCTGCTGCACCTGGCCAGAGAGGGTGAGCAGATGTTTCCGTTCCTCTTGTGACTGACAGTGGTTTTATTATTGAGCAAACTATACTGTATATTTTATGCTTAACATCATAGATCTGCTGCTCACATTGGAGTCAATGTTTTTGCTGGAACGGTGTTGGTATCGAGTTTTACAACTATTTAGTTGATAATTAATAGAGAATACTGTAAGCTGAGAATTACATTTTGTTTTCTATAAGTTTTCCAAAAAATAAATATATATCACCAATGAGCAAACGTCAACCAACACTTAAATTTATATCCTGCCTGTATCCAAAATTATCCCTTCAAAAAGATGTTCTATCAAACTGTTCTTGAAATGGTAATCAGCTCACACAAAGCTTTTACTAAGAGAGAATGTAGAAAAAAAAAAAAAGGAGCAAGATGTTTTTGTTTTTTTTTTTTAATCAGAAACCAGGCTCAGGCAAACAGAAACTTTGGCTTGTTCCACTACAGTCCATGGTTTTATCTTTAACATGTCTGTATCTCATGCTCAGAAGTCTTTGCAGAGGCCCTTTGCAGTGGGGATTACACTCAGTGTCTAGCTGAGCTGGATGCGGTGCCTGCCTCATCACTGTGGCCTAAAAATAGCACCCTGAGGGCCCTGGCCTTCCTGCTCACTGTAGACGACCCTCAGGTCAACAAGGCAGCGGCCGACTACCTCGCTCATGGAGCGTCAAGCAGCCATTTCAAGAACAGAGTGAGTGGTGCTAAAGACAGAACACAAGGGCACTTTATACCAACTCTACCACATCAGTTCGTCTTGACAGATGCTTCATGGCATTTTTGCCTGTTTGTGGGGTTTCAGGCTGTGGAGTGCTTCACCCAGGCCCTGTCGGAGGCTGGAGTTCAGAGCCAGAGAGCAGCCTGTGCAGCACTCAGCTGCCTGCAGGTCAGTGGCCTCTTATGCCAGCTATAGTTGTGATTTGGTGAAATACTATATCAGTCCTCAGAGGGGAACTTCTGCACGTTAAAATCACTATCATGCTACAGTACAATCACATTTGTATATCGTGAAGAATATCTTTAACTTGACCATCACATTCCTGCATATCCTTCCTGTGTGCAGGCTGTAGAGAGCATCAGGGCAGTGGTAGCACTGTGCGATTCAGCTGATGAGGAGCTCCGCCATGTTGCCATAGAAACCCTGCTCACGCTTGGTAAGTACCAAAATCACTGGAAATGAAATATTGCTCAGCTTGGTCACTTTGCAATCTTTTTACAACTCACTGTAAGAGCAGTGCAAAGTGACATTCTATACAAATATGCCACAATTTGTCACACCATAAAGTCGAAAATCATGAAAAAAGTTGTACATAAATGTAGCATATACAATAGATAATAATAGATAAACAACACCCAACACTGATGGCAGATACACTACACGTCCATGTGTTTGTCACAGGAGAGGAGGGGCGGTTGGCATATGAGCAGCTGGACACAGTCCCCGGGGAAATGGTCCGCTTGAGCGCACGGCGAGGAAACGCTGTCACCACGGCCTTTTGAGCTGTCGTACCACCATCATCACCACGCTGAGGAAAAACACTGCCCCCTCAGCTTGACACCACTCTGCACTGTTAAGGACTGATCGGTTTATTGATCTACTTATTGGAACAGACTTCTCTCCACACCATCATGTTAGATCACTGTTTTTACTGATACTGCCTCCTAAAAGGGACTAACACCCAACAAGTGGTCTTAACCCTAAAGACACAACCTATAACCCTTCTGCACAGACACAGACACACACACACACACACACCCCTACCCACTTAAAGCTCCTTGTTCCACTATCACCTCCAGTTTTGCACAACCCCACACTCCTACCCAGCCCCTTTCTCCCTGCTTTCTGAGCCAGGCAGACTGGTCATGTTGAGATTGAAATTAAAATGGACACTGAAGCTGCTCCAAAGACTGTGGAAACTGGAAATTGAGCAATGCATCTTCACCCGTCGCACAACCTCCATCAACAAGCAGTCCACCACTGCACACACTCGGATCACCGATTAAGCATCATCTTGGCTGTTGCTGTCATGCAATATACTAACTATGGTCTTTGTATAATCACTGTTTATCACATTTAAATTGGTTTGTTTTGCATTAGAGATGTTTTTGGTGCTTTCAGAAGATTTGCACTGTTATGAGGCATGTAAATATGGCATATTTTACACAGATGGTGCAATGTGCTTGTATTCAAAGTGTATTTTTAAGTTGTGTTTTCTAGTACGTTCCATTGCGAGTTTCAGGGATTCTTGTATGGTTGAAAGTGTGTGTTCTGTGGCAGGGAGAACCATTCATATGTTGAAAATGGCTTCTTTAGTGAAATCGAGGTTAAATGGTTTAAGAGCAGTTTACAGTTTGGAACAGATTTAGACCTCACTTGAAACCTCAGTAGAGTAAAGGGAGTAGAGTAGAGCAAGGGTCACTCTTTCAGCAGCTCAAATCCGAGTACCTTCATACCTGCAGTTGAACAAGTGCAATTTTCTGTACATAGCTGACATGAGAAGACATTTGATTGGTCATCCTTGAACATTTGAGCCTTGCTGTGGTCGAGCAGGCGAGTTCCACATTCTTTTGTAAATGTTTTTTTCTTACCAGGTTCGGAGCCCATTAAGGGCAATAAATTCACTTTGAGTATGAGAATGTAATTTCTGAATAGCTGTACAGAGAGGAGGGGGATCCACCGCACATTCATACAATATGTGAGCTAATAGCATGATTAGAAATTAAGCTTTCTTGTGAGAAACTGCAGAATGAAGTGTTGTTTGGTACATATTGGGTCGGTAAAGTGGGAACGCTGACCCAAGATAAACGTATAATTCCAACTCTTCTCATTTTAACTGTACTACTGAGTCTGGTGAGACAATAAAACTCATTTGTTCTCGCATCGTATTTATTTACTCCTTTTAACTCTAATAGTCTTTGGAGTTATAATGTAATACTGCAAATGACATTATGTAAATGAATTGTATATTTATGTTCCATTTTGGATCAAGTCCAGCATTTGAAAGGGTTTTTTTTTTGTTTGTTTCAAAAAGGCCTCTGTATCATTACCATAATCGTGTTCTTAAGTTTAATTGGAGTTTATTTTGAAAGAATTATATTAGATGATTATTTTCAAGATTTGCTCTTAGGCTAATAATGTTACAGATTTCTTTTCCCTAAAAGGCCCCAAAGATTAAGGGGCATCTTATTAGAAATGTTACTTTATTACCTGGATTTAATATAACCAAAGGAAGATTTAATTTTAAAATTCTTTTAATAGAAATCATTATTCAGAGAATGTATTTTCAATAAAACATTTTCATTTTGGCCAGAATACTCAGACTAATCCTTCGAAGCACAACTTGGAAAAAAAATGAGACGAACCCATATCAGTTTAGCTACATTTGGCCCTAACTGCACAGTCCAAAAGCCATAGATAAAGTGGTAATATTTTTATGAAATGTATTTTTTCTTTTGCATTATAATCTGTAAATGTGTGAAGTTACTAAGCAATGAAGATGGTGTTTTGTTTTTTTTTTTTTTCTATACAAACCGAAAAAATGTGCTCTATTTTAAATGACAGTATTTTGATCTAAAAATACTGAAAAATGCAACTCATTTCTTTTCATCTACTAGCTTGCAGTTGACCAGTGTTATAAGTTGATTTGTTACAATGTACAAGTTGACAAAATGTGCACATGTATAATTATTTAGAGATGGGTTTTAAGAATAACGTGGAACACTTGCTAAAATTGGACTTCTCTGTAATAGCTTCAGTGCTCATTTAGTTGCATTCTACTCCACTGTGGTTAGCATTTTTCCTTCTGCTCAAATGTTGCAATAAATTTTATTTTTGCATAACTGAAAAAACTGAAGTGTCCAATGCCTGTCAAGACCAATGCGTTTTACTGTGTTTGACAGCCAGTTGATTTTTTTCTTTATGCATTGATAAATCTGAGATTTGTGGCATATGATAGTAAACAGCACATTAACTGCACAGCTTTGATTTATTTACTTTAACATATTTCCAAGAAGATTTTATATGAGCACATCAGAAGCCAATGATTTTGTATCAAATAAAACAAAACAATGACAATTGTGTCTGCTTTCTGGTGACTACATATTGAATAGTTTGAGCAGATTTGGGGGAAGAAAAAAAGAACAATGAAAAATTTGCAATGCTGAGGCAGTTACCTCACTTCTAATTTACACAATTTATACCCAGATTAAAATGGAACTTGACCATTCAAATCACACAAGATAGGTGGCAAGCTATGATGAACTAAGACATGTGCTGTCATTTAATAGTCAATTTTGACTTATTAGAAATGGAACTCTAGAAATGCAGATGAGGGGAGGAGAGAGAAAAAAAAAAAAAAAAAAAACTATATGGGCCTCTGTTTAATCATCTACTTGGGGATGTAAAGGCTGCATGGCGCTTTTGTAGTAAGTTCATCATTTTATTGGGTGAAATGAAATTTTGAAAGCTTAAACATTTTATACAATTGAATTTGAACTGGCACTTTTTGTAAGACATTTACTGTGGCCCACAATCACTACACGTTTAGTTAACCTTCCTGGACAACTGTTTTTGCCCCTAAGAGGAATGTGCCTACACAAGAGCTTAAACTTTTTGTACCACTAAGTTATTCTAGTTACCTACATGAATAGCATTTCTTTTTACAGTTAAAGCTTGTTTCATAGTGCAAATTTTTTTTTTAAAGGTTTATTTTACAGAGCATTTATATACACAGCTGTACAACAATGTATGGTTTTTACAGTGTAAACAAAAACCCTTGAAAGCCATGAGAAGCAAAATGGATCAGATGCCTCAAAAAAAAAAACAAAAAAAAAAAAAAGAAAAAGACAAACCTCACAGCAGACATTGTGACCATAGCATGGGAAAGCAAGAGCAACGTGATCAGTGTCAGCAAGTAAAGGGGAGAGTTTTTTTATAGCAACCCATCCCTTTCAATGAGCCAATAAGTACTATCATGAGTTATTCAAGTTTTCACTGGCCAAACAAGCCAACAAACTGACCTTGGTGATATACTGATGCAGCCAACAGTATTTAAAGATAGACAAAAACTACTGCATGTTACCCATGGCTCACAACAGCAACAAGTCATACTGTCTTCAATGAGGCTATACTGGCTTTGTTGGAACATTAAATCCCCCCCAAAAAGTAGAAGAGGTAATCTTAGAAGGAAAGAAAGTTTCTAGTAAGGTTTAAATGAACCCATTAATAATGTGGTCGCAACAATTATTTTGAAAAGGCAGTTGCCAATTAGATTACCAAATGCTGCTAAAACACTTCCATGTTAGTTGATTTTGTATTTGCACAAAATCAGTTAGTCCTGTCCTAAACAGGCTCCAATTTGTTTCTGTCTGAAAGCTCATCTTCCTCCACGTCGCTTTGACTGTCAGAGTCTCCTGTCTCAATCTGGCCTGCCACCTCAGCATCTTCATCATGCTCATCCACATCGAGGGCAATATCTTTGAGCTCCTCCAGATTGTCTGGGCACTTGCCCGTCAGCCTCTTTTATAAAACAAAAAGAGGCAAGTTGAGATTTACTGAAACAAATTACTGTTCAGACCATGCAACAGTCACTGTTGCGTCAAAAACTTGATAAGTGTAGCCAAGAAAGTCCATTTTATTGAACTCAAACTTTATCAACAAGTATGGACTGAATCCTAATTGTGTTAACAGCATAATAGGGATTTTCTGCCACACACTTGTCTAGTAACACCTTGCAATGGTGATATTCTTACCTCAATCATGTCAGCCAGGTATTGCACATGTTGTGCCAGCTCTTGCAACTCTTCATTCTCACTCTTAAGTTTTGTTATCTGCTCATCTTTGGCCTCAATGTCTTTGTGCAACTGGTTTAAGGAAGAAAAACTGATTAGACATGATACAAGCTAAGTGTAAATAGTCAACCAGGCTCTAAGTTGCTGTTAACTGGTCAATGTAAGAAATCTACATTGCTATAGAGTAGGTAGTTACAACTATTAATCCCCAAGGGGAAATTAACCATTTTGGCAGGACCACCACTTTAATATCTTTAACATTAAAGTATTTCAAGAAATGTTTACAGGTGCAGCATTACTTCAGGATTCAGCACCAGCTGGACTGTAGCCAATTAAGGTCAACCCTTAAGGAGCGTGGGAACAGCTTAACTGACACTAAACATTAACTGCCTTTTAGTGATTAACTCACCTTCTCATTCTCCTGCAGAACATTGTACAAGGCCTTTCGTCGCTCCTCTGCTACCTCTTTCCAGTAAGTGGAGGGTGGTGTTTCTATAACAGCAGGGGGTTCATTTAAAATAAACTGAACATGCGTATGGGAATCAACCAGTTTGACAAGTTACTTAGTCTTCAATTTTACCTTTGACCATGAGTTCATATGCTTCAGTAGACATGCCATCTGTCAAACACTGATTTTCTTCTGTTTGAGTAGCTTTGACTTCTACTTTCACCCTCTTTAGGCCTCTAGTTTGTTCTGCACTCCACTGTTTGCGTTTAGGAATAACCTTTCCATTCTAGAAAGGGAAAGTACCTTTTTAAACATTTAAAAATTGAAGCGCAACATTTAAGCCAACTGTATGGACACACGAGTCACTATCTAAACAAATTCCAGTAACTAGTCTGCTTACCTGAGCTGACCCTGTATTTTTGTTGACAGCTGAGATTTGGAGGGTCTGTAGGGTTTGCCTGGGATGTCCCATTGTCTTTAGAGATGGTGTGAAGTGGGTCTGGAAGAAAGACCAGTTTGTTACCTGAAATCTTAGTAAAAAAGGGAACATCTCAATCCCTCCCAAATGGGTCTGTTAAAGCAAGCCCAAGTCATCAAAAACTACATTGATGTGTGTTCTCACTTTCAAACAGCTATTCACCAGGGCTTGCATCACTTTGCATGTATTACTCTAGTTACTGTCACTATGGTAAAGGGCATAAGTGAAGTGACTTCACACCACTTCTATGTGCAACAGGCCCACAGGTGTGGGAACCTGGGGCAGGGCCTGGTTTCCTGACCATCGTGGGAAAGTTTCTCATTGAGGCTCATTACAGAACCACCAACAAGTACAGTTTGTTAATGTTTGGCTGCAGCTTCACAAACACTGGTAGCCAAACCTACGAGACTAATCCCCAATTGTGAGGTGTGGGAAGACAATGCTTTAAACTACTTAAGACCAGGCCTAACCTGGTTTCTTTTATATATTTAAAAAAAAAAAACTGTCAGAATCTTATTACAAGCCAAGTCAACTAAGTGTATCCCATCAAGCCAGTAAAATGCCTAAATTAAAGCAGTTAGTGGTGGCACCTGGCACATACCAGCTGTTGGGTGATGAAGTACTCACCTTCATGTTCTCCTTAGCCCTCTGGTGGCTTTGTGCTGCCTTTCTATTGACGCTCATTTTCTTTCAAGACTCCTGATGGGGGAATACAGACATAACGTCAAAACAAAATGGAAAACTTGGTTTATTGTGATACGCATTTTAAAACAGTCCAAAAAAAAGGCATCTTAAAGTGGAGTAGTTCACGACTGGATAGCTTTGAGTTTCACACGATGTTTAGTGTGTGGCGCTTTATATTTAACATTAGCTGGTCGAGAGGCCAAATAAACACGATGCCTTCGTCGCCACGTCCGTTGGGAGAAGACGTGACAAAAGGCCGCCTGCCAGCAGCAGTCAGTCACCGCTAAATACTGACGAGTTGAATCAGACTCGTTAGTCTGAGCTAACGCTCCATTTGAACGAACAGAGCCAATGTTAGGTATTAAACTCGTATATGAATTAAGCGGGCTTACCGTGAGGTGTGAGAGCCGACCTGTTCAAACTGCTTTTTCTTTTCCGTGCGGATCTCGCGCCAGGGGCTTAAATACGCCCACTGAATCACGTGGTAAAGATGACGCACCCCCCCCTCCTCCTCCTCCTCCTCCTCGTGCGGTCACATGTCGGGCTACGTCACATCTTTGTAGTTGACTGCGCAGCCATTTTGGGGGAGGCTGTGGACCAACCGAGCCCGTGAGCCATTATTAGCTGCCCGAAAACAACACAAAGAAAGCAGACGGAAAAACGTTGGACGACACGCCGTTAAATATGGGCCCACCGGGAGACACAACGCGCCACTTGTCGACTGAAAGAACGGAGGATTTCAGCTGGATTGTAGATTTATCTTGACATGGCATGCAGCTGGGCGAGCCGGAGGTTGTGACGACTGAAGAAAAGAAGAGAAAGAAAACAAGCGCAGCGAACACCTCGAAACTTCAGACGTGGAAAGGGGGGAGATTTTTGTCAACCTGACGTTTATTTCGCCATTCAGTGGCTCGACGTTTGGTTTGGCCACCGATTATCTGGCTGGCTTTTGTCCGTGAGGTTGTTGGCGAGACACGAGCGAAGTAAATTATACCTAGCTAAAATGCTGAGCACGAGCACAACCAGTTAGGCAGTCAGCCCCGCAGGTCCTCTGACTCTCACAGCACTGGCAGCCACATCCAACCAGACGAGAAGATGTAAATGTGTGGAGAGATGACTGAACGCTAGCCAGCCGACCGCACATAGGCCTCAATTAAGCCAATCAGTCAGAAGATAAGATGTAGCTATATCGTTGGCTCACTACTAGTTAGTGTCGGAAGTGTATGTCTAGGTTAGCCTGCTAGCTTTCCTTAGCTAGTGTGCTAAAAATACGCCCACATCATGTCGATCAGCAGTGGCAGCACCGCAGGCCGTGGGCCGAGTGAGTGGCAGTAAAAGTCAAGGAAATGTCAAGTTACTTTCGCAGTAGTCTTCGATGTTACCCGGTGCCAACATCTCCTGGCATCTGTATTTACCTGCCATGTTCGTCTGCATCCTAGATCCCTATGTAACACGCACATAACGCAGTCTCTACAGAGAAGCAAACACAAAACGACAGCCATGGATGAGGGACTTTGAAATGACCCAAACAATAGATTATTTGTCTGCTTGCTAGTCTCTATAGTCTTCAAATTCACGAGCAAAAATATATCGCCGATATGTGTTTTTACAGTAGCAGCCGTTTTTGTTAATTTCAGTATCATTTTTTTTTTTTCAGAATAAAGGTTAGTCAAGTTTGAGTTGCCTTTTAATTTGAATCTCGGTTGTAATCCTTTGTGAATGGCAGGTTGAAAAAGACCATTTGGCTTAAAAGTCATGTCTTAAAACATGGATTTCTGATCAAGTAAAAAAGAGATGTAGTCTTAGCTTGTTGATTATTCCCCTCCTCAACACTGCCCTTTTACAAATTTTTTTTTAAATGACTTAGTCTTGTTTCTGATTTGTGAACCTTTTTGGTTGGTAGTTGGGCATTTCACAGATCTAGCCTAGAGTTAATTGATGGGTTGTTTCTGCAAAGGGTAGTTAACTCCATCCTTTATCCAACGTATAAATACAAAAAAGAGTGTAGCCAAAATATTCTACGCAAGAGAAGAACCATCAAAAGCCATCAAAATCTAACCATGGGGGACCCAACTTCACGAAGAAATCAAACAAGAAATCGACTTCGAGCGCAACTTCGGAAGAAAAGGGAATCTTTGGCTGATCAGTTTGACTTCAAGATTTATATAGCCTTCGTTTTCAAGGAAAAGGTTTGTCAGCAAAATGGACGCGTATCGTAAATCTTAACACACTTTTATACAATAAAATGTACTCATGACAAAATCTAATCAAACCTAGCTGTTCTCCTATAATCAAACAAAACCTTAAATGTACATTTTGTGTCTTTTTTGTGTGTGTGTATGTGTCATTACAGAAGAAGAAGTCTGCACTTTTTGAGGTAGCTGAAGTGGTACCAGTAATGACCAACAACTATGAAGAAAACATCCTACGAGGTGTACGGGATTCCAGCTACTCTCTGGAGAGTTCAATTGAACTCCTGCAAAAAGATGTTGTGCAACTACATGCACCACGATACCAGTCAATGCGAAGGGTAAGAGGGAACCATGTGAACCTGAGATATGTTGTAGAGAACATCTATTCATGCCACTAAATTGTCCTTTTTTTGGTCATCATAGGATGTGATAGGCTGCACACAAGAGATGGACTTCATCCTTTGGCCACGCAATGATATTGAGAAGATTGTCTGTCTGTTGTTCTCCAGATGGAAGGGGGCTGAAGATGAACCCTTTAGGCCTGTTCAGGTCAGAACTGTGGACCTTATTAGACAACTCAGATGTCTGGTTTTGTTTTGTTTTTTTTTTAAATCTTAATGCAACAGGTGTTCTCCATGAAGTTGTATATCTGGAATATGGTTGGACAATATGCCCAACCTGTTTTTTCACAGCAAATGCATAGATTGCAAACAGAAAAACAATATTTAGCTCTTGGTGTGCTATGATTTGCAGGCCAAGTTTGAATTTCATCATGGAGACTACGAGAAGCAGTGCTTGCATGCTTTGGGTCGTAAAGACAAGGCTGGAATGGTCATGAACAACCCAACTCAGTCTGTATTTCTCTTCATGGATAGACAGCACTTACAGGTGAGTCAGTCACCTGAATTTATGTTATTACAGATTAAAAAAAAAAAAAATCTCTAACAATGTCAGACAAATCCTTAAAACTAATGCCGATACATATTTCTTGCAGACTCCTAAAACCAAGGCCACAGTTTTCAAGTTGTGCAGCCTCTGCTTGTACTTGCCCCAGGACCAGCTGACCTGCTGGGGTGTTGGAGACATCGAGGATCACCTCCGCCCATACATGCCTGATTAAGGCTCCCTGCTCTACCCAGCCACATAGGGAAAAGCCCTTAAACTCCCTCCTGCCTAAGCCTTCAGAAGCAAATTGATGTACTCATCTCCACCCGTTTCCTTTTTAAAGATTTGAACTTGTGCTTGGATCTCTCCGTTTTTGTTACCTACTCGTTCCCCCCTCCCTGACCTGAGGTTGTTTCAGTTCCCATCCTTGTTCCTCTCCTCCCCACAACACAATATTCCCCTCTTCTCTCTGCCATTTTTGTTGGTTCCCCTATTTTTTTTCTCCCTGTTCATTCCCTCTTACTCACTCATCTGTTTTTGTTCATTTGAACCTGCACGAACATTGATTTTGAGTGGTTGGTTGTTCTCTTGGAGCCGCTCTGTCAACAGCAACGGTCATTGAAGGAACTCTTTATGTTGCATCAAAACAGGAACAAACAATACCCAGGTCCTCACGGTGGTTCTCAGATGGACGTGTTTTATATCCTTGTTGTCATAAGAAAGGATTGTTTAAAGCTTGTTTGTAATGTCATTGGGGTTTCTAGAACAACTTGACACAATCTATTGACCAAGGACAGGTGTGAATAGGTGTTAAAACACCTCTGTATGCAAAGATAACAAGATGAACAATAGTTGTCAAATCATATGGTGTAGGAATTGCTTCTTATAAACCGCCTAATTTTTTGCTGGACTTTAAAAAGATGTTTTGGTGTCATTTGCTTTCCTCTGAAACATGCTAGGCAGGCTGTTGCTAAAATCTTGAGTGACTTGAAAGGCTTTGTACACAAAGTTTAGACATGTTAGCTGTTGAAGGTCATGTCAGCGTTCAAGCCGTTCATGCACTATTCATTTAAGCTACTGAAATCTGGTGTTCTATGTTTTGTTTTATTTGGGATGTGGGTTGGTGACAAAATAAAATGTGACAGAATTAATGACTAACATACCTAACAAAAGTTGCTGAAGCTAACTGATTTTTTTTTCTTTAATTTGACCTAGTAAATTTAAGATAATTTCTTGCCATGCTCATCAAATTAAAATTGGGTTGCGCAGGCTTGCTTGTCACAGAATAAGAAGTACATAGTACGTATAATTTTGCTCATTGTTGATTCAGTGTGTTCAGTTGAAAGGTCATATGGCGTGTAACTTCTGGGTTTTTTCTGTTGATGATTCTCAAATCAATACTGCTGAGCATATCCCAATACAGTGCAAATTCTGAAGAATATCTCTTTGTCCATTTTGTTTTATTGCATGTGTATATTTATTGATACAATATTTAGGCAAAGTTTTATGACAAATGTGTAACGCTCAACACAACACCGGTAAGTACCAAGGAGTGAGTAGTGTTATGGAGTTGTAGTAGCCACAACTGTTCACCCACACTGATTTTGGATATTCACAGTCAGATTAGTTAAGCACAGTCTCTGGTTATGGCAAATTTATGATTGTGTGGTTCAAAAACAGCCATAATTTAGCTCCTGCCAAGGTGCTTTGTGTGTCTTCCCTGTGCAATGAGCTTCCCTGTGGCCTTGCTGGTCAGGTCTACAGTGGCAAACGCCAGCGTCCGTCCTTCTTTCAAAACCTGAGCAGTGATGAGTACGTCCTCTCCCATCTTGGCAGCATTCATATATCTGTAAGATGTTGACATTGTGTTGATCAATGTTTGAAGGGAGTGAGTCACGACTATTATTGAGATTTACGCTGGCAGACTCACGTAATGTTCATGTCCACACTGACCCCCGGCGCCCCCGCCTCACTGTACATGATGGCCATGGTGGAGATGACATCGACCAAGGTAGCTGTCAGTCCGCCGTGCAGCGTCCCTCCCCTGTTAGTGTGCTCTTCTTCTACCCGCATTTCACACACCACCTTACCTGGACTGGCAGACAAAACATCCACCTGACAAAAAACACATCGTACATGTGTGAAACATTGCGACGTAAGTCACTAACCTACGGGGAACAGGGACACCAAATCACCTCAAAATGCCAAAGAAATGTCGCATACTGTTTAATTTTTTTTACCTTGCTTAGCACTCTGTCGAAGCCTGGGTTGTCGACCATAGCTCTCATTATTTGTTTTAGTGAATTTAAAGTCAGAGAAACCATTTTCAGCCCTAATGTGAGCTGCCAATGTCAAACTTCTGTTTACTTCGAACCGGAAATGACAGCACTCACTAAACCGTCCGGGTGAAACTTCTTCCTCTTCGTCCATGTTTTATTTCCGAACCCCCCTAACTCCCCCTATAAGGAGATGGATGTAGTGGACTATGTAGTGAACTCATTCACCAAATGAACTATTTCTTTCGGACACTACTTTTGGCGCCGTTGATTGCGTCATCGCTGTCGCGCAATTAAAACGTGCTCAACTCACGGCTAAACTTTTCTGTTTATCACTGCATCACGTTAAATCCTTTTGTTAATCTCGCACTTCACTGTAATTTTTATTCCCGTATTTGGTCTTCTTTTTTTATTATATATATTTTTGTATTTATATATTTTATATTTGTTATATTCTCTGGAGGATTTTCCGTTTTTGCCACGAGTGCAATGCATCATTAGGGATTAGGGAGCGCTTTCGGACACAGAGCTGGTAACACCTGAAGTTCACCTGCTTTCCATCTTTAGACCCGATTTGAAGAAAATAAACACCACTGAAGTATCAAAACTAAATGGTGTTTTTAGTAACTGTCCAATTAATTAAAAATAGCCTGGTGCACCGGGATTTGTTTCGGTTAGCATTAGAGGCTAATTAGCAACTTTACCCGGAAGCTTTTCACTGGTACCCGAGGTAACTCGCAGCGAAAACAAACATGGGATAGTCATTTAGCCTGATTCCAGTAAGTCTGTATTAATTTGGTCATTTTCCCCCTTCGTGTCTGTGAAATAACTGTGCTTAGACAAGATGACGTCTACGTCCGACTCGGACAAGCCGTCAGTTTCCAATGCAGAAGAAAACAGAGCTCGTCTCTGCGACGAGTTTGCTGCGATCGCAGGAACAGACAGCGCCGTGGCTCAGTGCTATCTGGCTGAAAATGAGTGGGAGATGGAGGTACAGCTGTCATTTAGCTGCTGTCTTATTTAACTGAAGTTAATTCAGTTTGTACTCAGCTAACTTCGCTGATCAGCTCACTCTCTGCTGCTCAGGAGCCACCAGGCCACACCGTTTATCTGGATTTATTTTAAACAGACCCCTTTGTCTCTTTTTTTTTTTTTCCGCAGAGAGCTTTGAATTCATTCTTTGAGGCAGACATGGAGACAGTATTTGAAGTGGGGGATCCTCCTGAGGAAGACGCTGGTTCTAAAACCAAGAGCCAGAAGACTGATGAGAAATCAGCAGGGAATTGGTAAGTCACCTGTCTTCCATTGTGTCCCTGTCCCCATTTGTATTACTACAAGTTTCACCATGTTATCTGAAATCAATCAAGATTCTGAAAAACTCTCAGCATAGATTTGACCGGAGACAGTCCTGCATCCCAGCGCAATCCCTCAGAAGAAGACGACGATAAACTGTCTGTGATTTCCTGGAACGTGGATGGACTTGACACAGACAACCTTGCAGAGCGAGCCAGAGGCCTGTGCTCCTACTTAGTCTTGTGAGCCTTTGCGTCACTTTTTTTTTTGTTTTTTTGTATTGACTTCCATTTTCATATTTTCTATATTACACATACACATTTTCTATGTTACACTCTTGTTAATATCAGAGGGCAGCTGCGTAGCAGTCCATCTAGAGGTTGTTGAGTTCCCAAAGTGAACTCGCGCATTCGTTTGAAGGATGCAGGAGACGTCCAAATCAGTTTCACATGTTTTATTATTCATCTAACAGCAAAATGGTATATAGAAAAAGAGATTGTTTACAGAGCTCTGGACCGGACTATGTTTCCCTGACCAGCATACAGTCTGATGTGTCTGAAGAACAGACACACACTACAACCCCAGTGTATCTTCTGCATTCAGTCAGCAATTAGTAGAAGGTCACAGTTGCATTATTTACTGTATATGGATATTTTACAAAAGATGTTTTTCATTCATGTCTGTACATTCTATCCTCATTGCATTATGTAGTTGTTACTTTCTTTATTCATTTGAGTGTCACTATCTACTTTATCATAAGCAGTTCAGTAAATTCAAACAATATAATCATCAAAGTGCAAAGGTGTTTGTGAGAAACGTAAAATCAGATATCCCAACAAGGTGCAAAGTACATGTGAAAGTGGATCTTCTTCTAATGCAGATATACTCCTGACGTGGTGCTCCTACAGGAGCTCATTCCACCCTACGTCCAGTACCTGAAGAAACGAGCAGTCAGCTACCTGATCATTGAAGGTACATTATTACTGCAATGTTCGTACCTCAGATAGCCAGGGCAGGATGCAAGAAATAAACTACACACACCCTTAGAGCAAAATACAAAATCTCAGTAGGCCTCACAGTTGTACTGTACAGAGCATGCAATAACCTGTAGATGAACTCAGAAGTTTGAACTTTTCCTTGTCTGTACTTGTGCTGACCAGGTGGTGAAGATGGCTACTTTACTGGGATGATGCTGAAGAGATCACGAGTAAAACTGTTGGCGAGTGAGATAATAACATACCCCACCACCCAGATGATGAGGAATCTGCTTGTGGCTCAAGTTTGTCCACACTCATCCAAACACTTCAAATCATCAAATTCAGTTCATCTGATTTTGATGTAAACGTCATATTTTCTTCTTTTAAATCAGGTGGATTTCAAAGGCCAGAAGTTGTGTCTGATGACATCTCATCTTGAGAGCTGTAAGGGCCATGCAGAGGAGCGAATGAAACAACTGCGAGTGGTGATGCAGAAAATGAGAGAGGCGCCTGACGACGTCACTGTCCTGTTTGGCGGCGACACAAACCTGAGGGACACCGAAGTTAGTCATTTGTCCCCACACTCATATGTATTCAGTGCACTTGATATAAATCATCACAGTGTGTGCCCCTTTTTGAAATACCTGATTTGGGCCTTTCTCAGGTTGCCAAGGTGGGCCTACCCGCCGGTGTCTGCGATATCTGGGAGAAACTGGGCAAGCGGGAGCACTGTCGCTACACGTGGGACACCAAAGCTAATAACAATAAGAATGCTCCCTATGTCAGTCGCTGCCGCTTCGACCGAGTCTACCTCCGCCCAGCAACCAAGGATGGAGTGCCACGCCTGGCACCCAATCACATGGCCCTTGTGGGGCTGGAGAAGCTGGACTGTGGACGTTACACCAGTGATCACTGGGGAATCTACTGTAGCTTCTCTGCAATAAATTAGTATTGCCTCTGGGTTCAGACCACAGAAGGAAATGAGATTTATCATATGTTAATTTTTTTACTTGATTTGCCTTGTTTTATCTTCTAATGTCCATCGTGCTTGACTTTCTCTTCTTTTCTTCTCTGTACTTAAAATGAAATAATAAATGCAGAATGAACATTTCCATTATAGTACAGTGTTAACCAATATAATAGCTCGATTTAACCCCAAGCTTTAGTACCATCTGCTTTGTAATTTTTTTTAATACTGCATGGGCTTACTCAGAAGATGTGCTATTGAAATTTCAATCTTTTTGCATTAAGGACAGTTTTAAGTTGAACCCTTGAAAATTGACTTTTGAGGCTGGAAAGTGTTGAAGTAACTGTTCTGTCAAGACATGTATTTCAAAATAAAGTCAGTAGCAACAGGCTTCTGTCACAATATACAACGTAGTGGTTGATATTAACTATAAGATACATCTTATACTGTTTTCTATTGTGCTCTGTGTTGTAAGAAACTCCATTGAGGTGAATGTACTGTTGCCATCTGACCACTAGAGAGCAGGCTTTGTATTTCATTTAGCCTAGCCGGAGTGCCAGTGTGAACTGAGATAAGGCCCTAAAAGTAGTGGCTGAGTGGATTGAAGCCTGTGCTGTGGTTTCCCTGCTATATAGTATGACATATCTTACATGAACATGGGTGCAATGTTTCAATAGCACTGACGAGCTACCACCCTGTGGGCTTCAGTTCCACCATAAAGCAGTAATAACATCCTCTCAGTCCCTCATCTTCCTCTGCAATGTTCCCATCAAACTGAGTGTTTTCATTTTTGCTTGGTGAGCAGACAGCAGTTTTTACAGCACAGTCGCTCACAGTGAGGAGAAGCTGACCTTAGGAGAGGACAAAGATGTGAGTCTTCCCAGAGAGCAGGCGTCATCAGAAAAGACCCTCCCTCATTCGTCTGCCTTTTGCCACTCCCTGATCAGCAAGGACACATGGACCAGAGCTCGTAAAGTGTAGAACCTGCAGCTTAACGTCCAATCCCAAATACATTTTCTGTTTGAAGGATGCATCAAAGGTGCATCAATTATTGCATACCCTGCAATAATTGATGCACCAGGTCACCATGAGTAATGCCTTACTTATTTTTATGTATTATGCGTATGAAAAAAAAATTCTTTCAGAGGTGTGCTGCATTTGTTTCGCCCTAGTTCTGTGCTGAGCAGTTTTACAATACCACAAGAGGAGAAAAGCAGCATGTCATAGATGGTACAGATGGAGGCAACATCTGTCTAGGCCAAGACAGTGGTCATGTGATCAATCCGTCTGCCTAGAGCGAGATCCCTCTGCCAGAGTCCCATCAACATTTCCCTCCTCCGCAAATCCATAAACATTCCTACCACAAGTTTCCCTTTAAAAGGCTGTATGGACATATTCCAAGAGAGTCTCACTCACCCTGTTTCTTCTCTTTTCACAATGTCACTCTTAGATTTGTTTTCCATCTTCACAGATGTATTTTGGAGCTTTCCCTCTAAAAGCATCGCCGTCAGTGGGAGCTGGGCCTTTTATTTGAGGCCCGTCAAAATGAATGTTCTTGGTTCTGTGTGGACATATCTGCGCACTGGCTGGGAGGCTCTGGGGTGAGATTTGTCCTTTGAGGCAGGGGTAGATGATGATGGGTGAGACACAAATCTGACCCGAGCCCAGAAGAGACTGTTGGGCCGTGTGAGGAGCAGCGAAGGAATCTCTGCAGCTCCTCATAAAAACATCATAAAATGCAAGAGGATTCTGGTCTGTTACAGTTTGAGTGATAGACTTTGGCTGGGCTCTCTCTGGGTTGTCGTATTTTTTGTTGTGTTTAGAATGAGTGCAAGACTACAGGCAACTTTGTGTGTGTGTGTGTGTGTGTGTGTGTGTGTGTGTGTGTGTGTGGCTACATGAGCACAGCACCATTCACAAGCGCAATCTAATCTGTCACACAAACACCCACCTATCCCCCAAACAGATTGCTTGTCACAGGCAGGGCAAGGGCAAGTGTAAGTGGTGCTCTACTCTACATCATCACCACATCCATCACTACTTCACTTTAAAATTGCTGTGACAAACTGCCCCAGAAGCCGGTATTATTTCTGGCCATGGAGTGCTGCTGCCGCTTTCCTGCACACTTGAGGACTGACAGTTTTGTAGAGGTTTGCAAGGTAAGGGCAAACCTTCTGAGCGAGATCACTTTCAAACCAGGCAACACGCAGACCCAAAAATCTGTAAAAACATCTGTGAGAAGTCAGTTTCCCACTGATACCAATTAGACATTGTTTTATATTTTGAATAACAAGGCTGAAAGAAAGTTTAATGAAAGAAAGAAAATAATGGAATCACTCAGTATTACATAAAGGTATCCACAGCTGTAAATTATTAAAAGAAATGGACTGTAAGTTTCTAAACTACAGCTATTTAATATTCCACTTCCATGAGGCTGAGGGACTCAAAGACAAAATTGACGCAGCAGAGGCTGAAACATCCAGACTTTTATCATCCAGATCCAGATAACATTCACATAAGTTAGCACAAGCAACAAAAACACTGAATGATATATTGCTATTCATCCAACTCTGCAGCATTTTCCATTAGATGTTATTTTGAAGGGGTTTTTCCCGAGCAACTGAAAGATATACTGAACTGTGTTTGCAGTAATACATCTGCGCAGCAAGACTGAAATTGGTGGAGTGCCAGTTTAAGATCTGGTTTTATGAATATTAGTGGGATTCAGTGCAATATTTGCACTGGACATCACAGCATTAAAATAAAAAGCCTTTTTTTAATTTTCAATGTCATATCTACAAATGTGTAAAAAAAAAAAAAAGAAAATAAATAAAAAAGAAAAAGTGCTTAGCTTGTCAGGGAGTCAGCTACCTGCTGTGGAGGAAGCTTTCACCAAAAAAAAAAAAAAAAAAAAAAAAGCAATGCTAAATTTTAATCTAACTGTAGAATCAACACAGAGCAAAACTGCTCAGACTTGTTGACACATTGTGAGCTTATTTTACTAATGCAGTAAATGGAAATCACTGGAGTAAATATTTAAATAATTAAGATTGCAAAATCTCTCTCTCTCTAGTCATTCTGATACCTGGTTCCAGCAGAAATGCAGAATAAAGTAAAATAAGTCAAAATTGAAATGCAAAAGCAAAATATGTGAGAAACCTTGTTAAATATTGATTAGGAAAGGAGCAGTTTGTGCAGAACTTGAAACTGACTGTATTATTTATGATAGATTGATAAACTGAGATCTGCATGTTCGAGCATTAAATTTTCATTGCCAGAATTAAATATCGCCAATCACAGTCTTCCATCAAGACGTCTGGTTTGTCTGTACATAAACTCTAATCATCTTGCAAGAGACACCATTCAAATGCATAAACGTGTCTGCGCTTTCCTCAACAAGGGCCAACGGTCCTTTTCTTCCTATAGCTCATATTTTTTAGTCACTGTGTTTTTGTAGCTGCACTGTGGGAAAGAAGACAAATTTGCCTATACTCTGACAAAAAGAATATGTGTGAAGATTGAAGCTTTTGGCTGTGAGGATGATCCGAATAGTTCTTTGTTTTGTTTTGTTTTTTTAGACCAGCAGCTTCTCCTCAGTCTGTCACTCAGTCCAGCTGCCACCATTCGTCCACAAGAGTTGACGAAACTTTAACTGTCACTAAAAACATAAAACAGCTAAAGACGTTTTAAGTGAACTGAAAGGAAAAAGTTGGATTATACACTCACCGGCCACTTTATTAGGTACACCATGCTAGTAACGGGTTGGACCCCCTTTTGCCTTCAGAACTGCCTCAATTCTTCGTGGCATAGATTCAACAAGGTGCTGGAAGCATTCCTCAGAGAGTTTGGTCCATATTGACATGATGGCATCACACAGTTGCCGCAGATTTGTCGGCTGCACATCCATGATGCGAATCTCCCGTTCCACCACATCCCAAAGATGCTCTATTGGATTGAGATCTGGTGACTGTGGAGGCCATTTGAGTACAGTGAACTCATTGTCATGTTCAAGAAACCAGTCTGAGATGATTCCAGCTTTATGACATGGCGCATTATCCTGCTGAAAGTAGCCATCAGAAGTTGGGTACATTGTGGTCATAAAGGGATGGACATGGTCAGCAACAATACTCAGGTAGGCTGTGGCGTTGCAACGATGCTCAATTGGTACCAAGGGGCCCAAAGAGTGCCAAGAAAATATTCCCCACACCATTACACCACCACCACCAGCCTGAACCGTTGATACAAGGCAGGATGGATCCATGCTTTCATGTTGTTGACGCCAAATTCTGACCCTACCATCCGAATGTCGCAGCAGAAATCGAGACTCATCAGACCAGGCAATGTTTTTCCAATCTTCTATTGTCCAATTTTCGATGAGCTTGTGCAAATTGTAGCCTCAGTTTCCTGTTCTTAGCTGAAAGGAGTGGCACCCGGTATGGTCTTCTGCTGCTGTAGCCCATCTGCCTCAAAGTTCGACGTACTGTGCGTTCAGAGATGCTTTTCTGCCTACCTTGGTTGTAACGGGTGGTTATTTGAGTCACTGTTGCCTTTCTATCAGCTCGAACCAGTCTGGCCATTCTCCTCTGACCTCTAGCATCAACAAGGCATTTCCACCCACAGAACTGCTGCTCACTGGATATTTTTTCTTTTCGGACCATTCTCTGTAAACCCTAGAGATGGTTGTGCGTGAAAATCCCAGTAGATCAGCAGTTTCTGAAACACTCAGACCAGCCCTTCTGGCACCAACAACCATGCCACGTTCAAAGTCACTCAAATCACCTTTCTTCCCCATACTGATGCTCGGTTTGAACTGCAGGAGATTGTCTTGACCATATCTACATGCCTCAATGCACTGAGTTGCCGCCATGTGATTGGCTGATTAGAAATTAAGTGTTAACGAGCAGTTGGACAGGTGTACCTAATAAAGTGGCCAGTCAGTGTATGTTAGCAGCAAAAACGCCATTGTAAAAACAAAGCAAACACCTTGTAACAAAGTGTGACAGGTTTTATTTTCCCTCTCATAAATAACACTGAACAGGCATCATACAGCGATAAATATCAATATTTATACACTGTAAAATTCTCTGTATTACAAAATACAGTATATGTGTAATGCACTTGATACAGATGGGGAAGTATTGCATTTCATAGCACCAAACGTGACCTTTAACTTGCCCCCTTAAGTTAATGATCTCACACTGTACGCTATAGCAGTTCAGGTGTGCAGTTACATCCCAGATTCAGGTCTTGTGTGGGTATCTATGAAATATACTTCCCTTAGGAATCAGTTGTTGCATAACTAAATCTAAGTTAGCCCACCTAGACAGAACCAAAGTCTTCGCTGTAAAACTGCTAATTTTTCCACAATCTTTTTTCAAATCCCAGACAACACACTAAATTATGATGAAGTGTGTCTTCGGTGGCTGATCAAGTTTTCTTGCATTTAATTTTTGCATTAAGCATGGCATAATGTCGCTTTGTTCCCACTTCTGAGCAGAACAGCTAAAACGATTCACACTTTATTTGGAAAGTAGGAACACTGCTGTCAGGTGAAAGCCTTTGAGTATTTACAATATTTTCTCATCAAAAACTTAAGAAAAACTCATTTCCATGCCTTTAAAAGTGAGAAAGTGTAGTGAGTACATTTTGTAAAGCCTGCAGCCTTAAAACACACTCATCTCTCGCCACGTAAACTTTCAGTTCAAGTAAGACATTGGAAAAATGTTTGGGTGCGATTTTAGACGATTTTCATGTGACAGGAGTGAAAGGTTGATCGCTGAACATCAAAAAGCTTTTAGGCCTCTCCAAAGAAAGTGCTACAAGTTGAACAAGCTGTTCTGATCACAGATGTTGGTAGTCTCCTCCAGATCTTAGGCAATGCAGAAATGTCCATCAGAGCCAGAAGGAGGTAAAAGGCAGGTCGGATACTGTAACATAAACCAGGGAATGTTGATACTCAACCTTACAGTGGAATATGGATCAAAATCGAACACAGTTTGACTGTTGTTGCTGTTTTTTTGTACTTTGAAGGAAAAATAAATAACAAACTGTTCTTTGACATTGGAACTGAACCGCAATTCCCAAACATATGGCTAAAGATCTTATCTGTAGGTATCAAACATATATATATATCTGTATATGTGTGTGGGTCTATATATACACACCCACACATCCATACACACATATATAATAATATGTATATATGTATGCTTCTGACTTTCAAATATTATTGCTAAATTCAGACAGGAAGGGGCCCTTTCAACCAACATTTAGTACTGACAACATGGAATGTGAATTTTGGTTAAAAAACGGGGGAACAATAATATTAAAATAAAAAACAAATTGTGGTGCCAGTGATACAAAACAAATACGGGGACACAAATATGGATATTTCATATAGGAGCCCTTATTATTCCTCAATCAGACTTTGTCTGAGGAGCAGCATCACAATAATTCATGTAAAAATAAAAAGTTATCCTCACATTCATCACTTAGTGTCCATGGTGTGTTTGATTGTCAGCTTCTGAGAGACATCTGTTACACCTCCTGACAAACCAAACCCCTTCCTAGTTTAACTGGAGTATGAAAACAATATTTGTCTGTTGTGGATTGTGCAACAGAACCTACAGCATGAGAGCGTTGTTCATGAATTATTAAATAGTTCACAGGTCATCATGTATTTTGTCTGTCATAAGTCACTTGTAGCCTCAGTTCAGGTGCGGCTTGTGTTATGGCATCTGATAATCTTCAATCAAGTTATGGCACATTAAAAATAACAGCCTCTTTATCTCATCTAGCTTAATGATCTATAATGTAAGTAAAAGATTAAAAAAACAACTTAGGTTTGTGTTATTCTGTATGCATGAGAACATTTTTGATTAGTTTGGTTTCAGCACTGAAATATGGCATTCATGCCATTTCATCGCTGATGTATTGCACAGCATTGTAAAAAATTATCATCTTCAGCAAGAATTATTTCATAACTAACAGATATTCTCACAGCTAAATCAAAAAAAGCAATAGAAAACCAAAGTAATAATTAATATTTAGAGGAAAGCTCAACATCTCAGTTTCACTTCATTGTGGGAGTCTTTCTGTGGTCGAACATGTGGCTCTACTCCCAAAGAGTCGCTGCAATTCAACTTTCTGGACAAAAACGTTCCTGAGTTCCATGTTGTGAAATCTGCTCTCCTTCCCAGCTGCTCTTCTCAAAACTGCAGAAGTGCTAAAATAATCTCACAGGAGGCCAGTTCAGCTGATGTGGCCATAAGCAAGCAGAAATCACTCAGCCACAGAGGCCTGCAGTGTTCACTGAGAGCTTGTTCCCTCACTCCATAGTCCAAACACAAGACATTTACAAATTAACTGAACTAAAAAGCTAAATCTTTCAAAAATATTAATAATGCCCTTATTATTTATATTTTAAATTAGCACTGGATGTCAACAAACGGATCCTAAAAATTCCTGAAACAAAAGTAATGCAGATGTTGTATGAGATAAAGGTGCATAGCTTGCCACTTTTAATTCTGAAATTAAAAAACAACTCCTTGGTTCTCTAGAAAGCTCCAAATTGCACATTCATATTGTTAGCAGGCAATTAATGCCAAGCTATGTCTTTTTTTTTTTTTTTTTTTTTTTTTTTTAAATGGACTCATTCAGTCATTGGACTGATCATATCTCTAAACAGCATCATTCCTTTGACATCCCCTCTAACAGAGTAAATGTAAAGAAGTACCATGATGAAAATAACAAAAATAAAAAGAAATAAAAAAAATCAAATGATGATATACTGTAAAACCACCTTCATAAAGCACACTTTCTTCAAAGGTGCAGGGACCCACACCTCTTATATAAAAAAAAGAAGAAGAAAAAAAAAATTACCAACTAATGGCATACACCTCTTTCAGGGTTTTTCCTCACATGTGTGATGATAACACACTAACAGGTTTGGGACTCAGCAGGTCCCCTTAAGATGTGCAGTCTTCCAGTTAAGTTATAGGAGCTTCTACACCAGGTGGTGTTTTGAGGTCACACCACATTAATGCAGTTTCCACTTCCAGCTGTTGCCCTCTTGTTGCAGTACGAGAAGCTGCTATGATTGGTGGAGGAGCCATTCATGTGCGATGACTTCAGCTCCATCTGGCAGGCGGCGATAGCTGCATTGAGCTCTACCTGAGCCCGATGCACAACATAGAACATCAGGCCGATGCTGATGATGATCTGCAAAGAACAAAAGAATTCCACTTATCATGTTGGCTGGCTGAACTGTCTTGCATTCTGAGGTGCATCTAATATTAGGTATATATTCTAACAAATATATCCGTGGGATAATATGCGACACTGACTCTCAGAATATACTCCTTCAACAACACCACAAATATGTCTAAAGTTGTCCATGCCTATATGTGCATGCTTGCGTCCTTTTGATAAAATGACGCCATTAGTTTATCTTAGCACAAGGAGCTAAAGGCAGCTGGACTGGCTCTATTGAGACAGACAGAAATCGTCTGCCTTTGAGCACAAATGTGCAGCCTAACATAAAATTTTACAAAATATACAGATGTTTAAGTTATTCTAACAAACATTTCTCACAATTCTTGGGATTTGCTTCTGTGTGTTTGCCTTTGAAAAAAATAAATATTTACTTGCACAATGCAGCCCAACAGTATGAGATGACTGGGCCACATCATCTCCTCCAGATGGAGCTTTCCCACAAGTGTTTACAAAAGCCTCTGTGTGAGCAAGGCCAGTTGATAATTTGTAGTAGGAGCTTTCAGTTCTGCATGAAACGCTGATTCCCATGTCAATTTTAAATGACCCTTGAGCTCTGTGAGTTCCACAGAGAACCCAATCCTGATTCATGAGTGTTTGTGAGAAATGAATTAAGCTGAAGTAGTGCTGGGTTGGGTTAGGATGACAGCTTGAAATGTTTGAAACGTGGGCAAATTTTGGGTAGCTTCATGTGTAATTTAGAGGTACATGTAACTTATATATATATATATGAATAAAAGAAGAGGCAGGCGTTTGACTTTGGCACACATATCTTTTTGGCAGTGTGCGGGCGTGTACCAGAGGAAGCAGAGGAGGTTTATATGGCCCTGTTATAAGTAACACTGGTGGAATGAGGAACATGTGTCTCAAATTCAGACTCTGTATGCTTGCTGACCTATGGCCAGCTTTTATTATGACGAAAGCTGGAAAAAAAAAAAAAAAAAAAACCACTAAACAGCTTTGTGCACCTGAGGCTGTCTTGCCCAGTCTTAGTGACAAATGGGATGCAACTTGATGATTAAATTGGTAAAACTTCAAACTTGAGGTACTATTGGCAACTACTCACCTGTAAGCTAAACACAAAGTAGCCACTGATGCTCTGCTCAGCGATGACATCCTCCATGGTGCGGAGCGTGGTTCCCAGGTAGGAGTTGAGAAGCTGGGTGGGCAACAGACCCACAGAGGAGGCCACCAGGTAGTTTGGCAAGGACACGTCTGTGATCTTAAGTTGGAAATACAGAAATAAATAAATTGTGTGGTCAATTTACAAGAAAAATAAGACAAAGGTAATTAAAGTTTAAAAAAATTCTAAATATATATAAAAAATGACTATTTTACCTATTGAGACAGATTCTTCACCTTAAAAACAGGAGTCATTAAGATAGTAAATGCCTGTTCTTTAACTTAACACATTATTTGCATATAGAGTATGGAATAATATTCAAACATTCAAAATGTTACAGACAGTATGTACCTATTAGAAATTGACTAGAGGGAAGGATAGAAAGGGATGTGATGTCTCTTTAAAATTTATATGGTATTCCACAGAAATTTTAACAAGGTTAGTAGAAAAAAGATTCACAAATCTGTCATTTTGCAACATTAGGTACAGCAAAGCAACTGAACTCCTACCAAATCACTTGCTCGTCTTCAACTAATGTTGGTTACATGTTAGAAATGATCGTAATGTTATCCTGTTTGCGTAATCCAGGCGGGCAATAACGCACCATTCCAACACACACCTGGCTCAGTGTCTTTCATCGCTTGGTACAACCACCTAAATGTGTCGGCAAGTGTCGGCTTTGCTGTCACCTTTGATCCCTTGATTAAGCGATGATATAAGCTGATGTTGTCTGTGCCAGCTGTGTGAGGATGTGACCTTGGCACTGTGTGCACTGTGCTTTTGCTGTGGCTGATAGTGGCATGTCAGTGGCTGCAGCGGGGTGCTGCAAGACACAATCTGTGCCAAAATGTTCTCGGGCCTGCTTGTCCAAAACAAGAGTATCCTCCCAGTGATAAATTCTTAACCTTCTCCTTTTATTACCTGACAGTGACAAGACTCAGACTTACTTCCTGGAGAATACATTAGAAAAACAAGCTCAATCAAAACATGGTTCATCAAACTACATATTTGTCAAATGATTTTGCTCTGTGTGTCATGGAACATTTTTTCTTTGACAACAGTCATGTCTTTGTTTCTCCTTGAAAGAGCAGTAGTCATTTGTTCACACTATGTGTCAACACAGTCAAAAAGCCTTCAGATAATCTGAGATCTGGCATGTCAACCTGTGAGACCTGCAGCAGAAGAAAAGGGAATGCACTCTCTTTTATTCAGCCATCAACCCAGAGTTTTGAAGCATAAACACTTCAAAGTTTCCTCCCACCCAGGCATCAAATGTTTTGTGGCTCAGTTATGTGGAAAGGGCTAGTCGTCGGTGTTTTTATAACCACGCACAGAATTCCCACTGAAACCACTACTCCTTGTTTCTGCAATTCTAAGTAGCAAGATAATCTGCAAAATCAAGTGAAAGAACACCCCACCCCAAACTTGACCTGATTTATTTGGAGCAGCAGCAATGCAGATCCAAGTGTGTGCTTGTAAACAAAACCATGGACGATGTTTTGAAGGCGTGCTAAATTTCAGGATAGCAACTGTGATGATGTTTCCCATTTTAGCAGGACACACACAGCTTTTAGCCTTTGCAGTGAACAGTGAAGCACAGGGTGCTAGTTAAATCCTGTGCAAACATGTGTCCCTGTAGTTAGGATCCTGTAAATCAAATGATGACTTTCTTCATCAGCGCATTGTAACAGCAGAGAGCAATAGAGGCAGGTTAATAAGCAGTTTATAAATCTTTAATAGAATATATATGGAGCCTCCAAATGTCTACTTTGTCCTCAAAGGATTCACAAACATATTTCCTGAGCTGTCCTGTTGTTTTGCTAACTGCAGCAGTCTCTGTTTCGTTTTAGGTTACCTGCTGTAATGTAGCACCATCCACTTCAGCAGAAAGAAACAGAGCTGAAACAAGGAGTGGGGGGCACAGTGAAATGTTGCCTCCCCCACAGAAAGTGCTTACCAAGGGCAGAGCAGACAACACATAATTCCACGGTGATCCAGTACAGCCCTAAAATTACCCACCCACAGTTTGGTTCACATTTTATTGCTGCAAATAAGACCATTAAGATACAATATCAGCTCAGCTTGATGACAAGCCCCCAGGTTAGATTAATTACAAGGTGTAAAAGTTTGAGGCCGAGCTGGCTTTGAAACCCCTGTGAGCCAGGAAGTTAAAATGCTGCATAGTAGGAACGGTGAGAGAGGAGGTCAGCTTATTAGCCTGCTTATGGCAGGGTCGGCCAAACTCCCCGGTGAAGATCCAATCTGCCATTTGCCTCTCCAGCTAGAGTAAAAATATTTCACACTCTGCCGTGTGCAATGAGTCAATGGCCTGATATTGTCCAGTTTGTGCACTCTAGACTATATTTGGTTTTATTATTTGCTTTCCAGTGTTTAAATAGTGCTGGCAAGTTGCACATATAATATAGTGTTTGCCTTGACTAACCGGCCTATTAATTAAATATAGTCACAATCTTCACTTTCTCGGCTGCACAGAACTTGACCTTTTGGAAATAGATTTGCATCACTTAATTCTATCCCTATGTACATATGCGTTAAATTCTGTCCTAATTAATACATAAATTAGTAAGTTGTGGCCAAAGATGTTTTATGAGGTCATAGTGACCTTGACTTGTGGCCACAAAATTCAGTTTCATCCTCAAGTCCAAATTAACTGTAAAATGTACGGCACATTATATTTCATATCCTTTTCGAGTACATTTTTTAAAAACCCTTTTTCAAATCTGGTAATCCCTATTTGCCTCATAAATCTTGTAGCAGTCCAGTTTTACGGATATAGATATGGATAGGTGGAGCAAATATGACAATCCATAAATCAGGAACCCCAATCAGAACCCCAAAACAAAACATATTTTTACTTTGTTTGTATGGCTGTCATGTAAACCTAAAATATGTCACATCTCAGTCATGATAATAAGTTGACGCGAATGTGGCAAACAATATATGTCCTTCTTTTGTAGCATTGGGATTTGAGGTAGTTGAAAATCTGACCCCCTTTTTTGTTTAGTGTCGCTATTTTTCACCACTGTGTATAATAACCAACAGCTAGCTGTAATGCTATTATTAAAAAAAAAACTGTCACACCTGACAAACTGGTTGAGAGGCACCAACAATTCCAGTGAAACTGACAGCAGCTGTGCAGAGGGTGTGTCTCCTTTGACACCTCATTTTCACCACTACAGAGTGAACACTAAGTTGATTGCCCTTAATACTGTGAGATTCAGCACAGATAGTGACATATGAGGGATATTTCAATATTTGGACACTATTATGTCAGAACCATTTAAGAGCCAACAATGTCAAACAACAAACACAAGCTATTTAAGTCACTCTGGCAAAAGAAAGCCATTTGTTAGGCCTTTACGTTCCTATTGAAAAAGATGCCATTTTACAGGTAAAATGCTGCCCCTCAGTATGGCATTCATAAAATCCGATCATCTTTAGCTTCACACTCAGTTCATTCTGGTTAAACATTGTGTCTAGTGTGCTCAGTACACAGTGTAGACATTGACAAAAAAATGGTGCAATGCAATGAATACACTCGTCTTGAGCCTTATAGTCCATTCAACTGGATTTTCCAAATAGGTCATTGCAGCTCACTGCTTAACTCTAATGTCACAGCCTGAGCATCAGAATTTGCAGGAAGATCTTATACGCAATGCTAAATGAAGATGCCCCCCCCCCCCAAAAAAAGAAAAAGACCCAACATATAATTTGTTATGTTGATAACAGCAGAAAAGCTTTTGTATAGTAAGAGTGTTTACCAGGGCTGGCTCAATACAGCTCATATACATCTCAAATTTTGCATTTAGATCAGTGGTCACGATGCAGTGTTTTTTCTATGATGGCAAGTATGTGAGCAGAGCTGTTAAAAGTTAAAGCCATGTAACCAAGATAAATGGAGCAATGTCTAAGTATGTCAGTCATCCTACAAGAAGGCCTGCTGGTCACAAGCACAGCATGCAATTACTGTGCATGGTAAACACACGTCATCTCCTTTTTTCTTGTGCTGCCTCGAGCCCGTGCATCAACTCCTTTGTTCTTTGAGCTATGAATGCCTTTCAAGCTCAACACTTTGCATTCACTTCTAAATGTTTGCACCACTGTTTTCCTTCAGCACTATTTTGTACTTATTCTCATCAAACATTTTGTACTGAGATGGATCAATAATTAAACAGCAGAATATAATGATAAATGAAAATAGCATTGAGAGAATAAGTGAGATACCCCATATGAACACATCTACAGTTTGAATTTCAATCCAATTACTTTCTTCCTTGTCAGTAATTTATAGATTTATGGAGATTTATGGTATTGATACATAGTGTACATTAACTGAATCCCTGCAGTAACCCGCTTACAAAAAGGACTCGAGTAGAAATTTACTTAGATATAGTTTTCTATTGCACAACCCATTATACTATTTTACTGTCAGTATGCTGTAATACCAACAATCGTATCTATTTTGTCATCTAAAGCTCAGCCTCCGATTTATTTTAGTAGAATAATAGATAGTAGACTAATCTGAAAACATGGTATTTTTCAGACAATTTTAGCTCCACGTGAGAGATGTTATATAACTTGGCACACCCGGAGATAATGAAGACAGTTTTTCTGGTACAGTATGCCTTGTAATACTAACACCAATCCCAGGTTGCTACATAACATAAAGTGTAGGTCAGTACTTTTTCATTAAAAACTCAATTACAACCAGCATAATGCATTCAGTGTAGCTTGACCCCACCAACTAATTTTTTCTACAATATAGTAAGCCATTTCTCACATGGCGGTAACAGGAGGTTGACTGTAAAGGGTAATCAGCCATTATAAATTATTCATACAATGCATGATGGTCAATGCCCTCACGCTAAGTGTAGGAATGCAACTGAGTGCAATATCTTGATACTACATACCTTTGTAATGAAGCTCACATGCTGTGTATTACCCTGACCCATCATTTCAGATTCAAGTCGAAAATGTCCATGATGTTGACATAACTAGAACATCACTGAGTTCAGAAAAGACATTTTTCCAAAAAGGGAAATTCCAAGCAACAACTATAACTTTATAAATGTGTCAATTTTTGTTCAAATTATATGGTAATTGATGTCCTTGGGCTTGAATTCATCCATTTCACAGAAGTACTTCCTCTATCTACATGAGGAATGAGTTTTCTTTCTCAGGGGACATGGCTGGCTGGGGACGATACACAAAGTATCACAGGTAGATAAGCTTCTGGCTAAATCCGATTTCCCATGTGGCAGGTTGGCCTAACAGTATCATTTTTAGTAAAATCAAAAAAGGTCACAGTTTTGACTCTTGAGACTGTGAGTGTTTTGTTGAACCATTCTGCAGTAAGTTAATGAGCTTTGCTCCTTGTCTGGCCCACTGCAGAGGGGATGAATTTATAATCTAAATTGCATGACTGTATAATGTCCTTCAAAAACTGAAAGAGAAAAGCTTACAGTAGTACTTCATACTCACCGAGAAAACTGCATTTTGAAGTCCAAAAGGTATGGGGGTGAGTCTCGCTAAGGCCACAACTTTGAGTCCACTTCTTCCCTCCACTACTCGTATGACAGCACTGAGCTGTTCACTGTTGCCAACTTTGTTCAACACCCAGTCAGTCAATAAGCGCTTGCACACCAGATGTGCCACAAAGGTTCCTATTAAAACGCCCACCATGACTAGTCCCATGCCCAACACAAAGCCATAGAGGTAGCCAGCTGCCACATTAAGAACAATATATCCCCATCCACATGGAAATGACACAATAATCAAACCAACTATAAACAGCAAAGCTCCCACGAGGCTGTCCAAACTCTCCACCCAGAGCAGGAGATCCTTGAGGTATTGGCGCACAAGGGCAACCGAGGAGAAGCACACAGCAGCCAGGATGCATATCAGCAGGGCGCTCTTGAAGCAAAAGGTGGTGATGCAGCACGGGTGTCTGAATTCTCCACTGCTGGGAAAGGTCATCCCTCCTGTGTCGCTGATAACCTCAGGGTCTCCATCTGACCTCCCTCCTATGCCAACGCCCCTCTCATCAAAGGCGCTGCATATCAGGATGTCGATCTTGTCACACTCATCTGTGGCAGTCCTCTGGAGCCAGCGGTTCAGCTGAATCTGCACTTTGCCCACAGCATGCTTGACGAGCTTGGTGAAAAGCTGCACAGTTGTGGCCCCTGACGCTGACATGTTGGCCCTCAAGCAATTTCTGGGGACCAGCAGCAGGGTTCAGATGAAGTGTCCCACCTGGAGACAGCTGTGACGATAGAAGTTTTCAGACAGTCTTTACATCCAGTCCAAGTCCATGTCTTACGGTGTCAAATTGTTGAGCTTTAACACGATAACTACTCATTTTAAGAAGATGGCTTCAACAGAGACAACCCATTGCTCTTCAACTTTAAAAGCACGTGTGTAGAAAGACAAAGATGAAATCCGTCGCTCTCCTTGGCCATTAGATGAACTGTCCAGGTTAATAGTGTTTATCTTGGGTACACTAGCTGAGCAACGAGCCATTGCAACGACTTAAAGGTTCCAGTTTTGTAGTCTCTTACTGAAACACTCGCCATATTCAGAGCTGTCACCCTTCTGCTCAGGACGGTGCAGTGTCAATGGCTGGATGGAGGGAGCTGTCAGGGCAGCTGACCGGACCAGCTGCGGAGTCTCTGACTAACAAATCCAAGACGTTTTTAGACCAAGACTTGGTTCAGAACACATTTCAACTTTCACAACATCACCAGCAATCCCGTCCAGCTAACGCGAACCCACTAGCGTAAATCACTGCAGGGCTAACTTAGTCCCGCCGTTAGCTAACTAGCTCGCTGCGTGGATTAAGTCCTCTGCTGCGTTTCAGAGACTGAGCCCGGCCTCCAGCCGTCACTGTCCCGGGCCACAGAGGGAAGGACGAGACGCGGGAATCAAACACGGGGACGCGATTTGGTTTGTGTCCGCTGGCTGGGTGCCGCTGTTCGTCTTGGCCGCCTTCCCTCCGCCGGACAGACCGCTGCCGCTCCAGCTACTCAGACCAAACAACTGTTTGTGTCCCAGAATGCCAAGTGACTCCGGCACACGTGACCAGCTCGCGCTTCCAACCCTCCTCTCCTCGTCCAATCAGAGGGATTCTGCCGGTTATCGCGAGGTTGCACAACAAGTCAGGTTTGTTTTGGGTCGATTTGTTTTTGCGTGCTCTCTGCGGTCAGTCCGCCACACTGCTGCCACATAGGCACAAGAGATACCAGCACTAACCACGTCAACCTTACATTTTACCGATGAACTGAAGTCGTTTAATTTGATTACTTTAAGTCAAGGAGAGTTACAGTTTGTTCTAAATATCGCAGTTGCACAGAAATGAGAGCGATACTACTACTACAGTTGGTGGGAGCGGTGCTGTTAGATAGTTAGTCACACCTAGGTTTTTCTGTTGATAACTTCAATAATTTGAAATGGCAAGACAAATAATTACCACACCCTCAAAAATGGTCATACGGTTGAAAACATGCCGATTCATAAGAAGACGGGATTAATTGGTTACCGGTTGTAATTATGTGGATGCTTTGAAACATAGTTAACTTGTCATGCAAGTAGCATTCAAGCTCCTGAAAGTTTTCGTGGAGTGAGTGTTAGCAAATTTGCTGAGCTACTTTCCGCCATTGTTAAGAAATATGTTTCTAAGCTATTCTGAAAATATTAAATACAACTTATACTGCAATATGCAAACTATGCATCTTTAAAAACCTTACAAAAATACAGAACTGAATGTTAGAATGCTACAAAATTGTATAATTAATATTATTGGCTTATTCTATCTGTTTATATATTATTTATTATATAGTGGTTTATCGTTTCTTAGTGTCAAACCGAAATATGCTAACTAATCTTTAGCTGTCAATCAATGAGTGAAAACTAAAAAGAAAAGAGAAAGTATTGTAAATCTGCAGTATAGAATAAGTACAAGCACATAAGAATTTAGGGTTGATAAAAACATTATTATGTGGACATCAATCATTCAGGTAAGACATGTCACATTCATAAAATATATATATTTTTTAAATAAATTAAATTGCAAAATTCATATTACTTTGCACAGGACTTAAAATATTCAACAGATCTTGAATTGATAATCTCATACATGTTCTTCTGTTATTCTGTGACCATACAATTTATTATTGTAGCCTAAAGGGAACGTCCCTGCTTGGCATACCAGAAATTCAAAATTAGGGGAGTGAAGCAGACAATGAACCCATTCATGCGTCCACCATCCGTCAGCCACTGGCATTCCCAGCTGTGGGTAAAGAAACTCTTTAAGTCCTTTACAACTTTCTGTCACCATTGCTATGAGTTTCTAAAAAAGTTGACCAAAGGCTTTGGTCAACAGGTAGTCAAAATTATGTTTGTGCAGAATGTCTGAGAAAGTATGTTTCCATGCTCTCACATTGCTCCACTAGATGGACCTCTTACACAATTTAACAAATAATTTCCGTTTATTTATTTATATATATATCAATCACTGCCCAAATTAAATGGAAATTCTAGTTGTGATAAAGTCATGATGACGTCTAATAGAAGGAAAACGAAGGCATCATGTTGTTAATTTGTGATAAACCAACAAAAGCTTTTGTCGTTATTTAAATACATTTTAATTTACAAACTGAAAATGAAATTTATCAAGTATTACAAGTATCTTTTTCCACATTTAACTGCAGCATATTGTTGGAATAAATCAAGATCACCACATATGTGCCACTCTCATCCTTTATTAGAAATATTAAATAATTGAGGAGAAAACCAATAAAGACAGTAGTTGGAAAACCATGAAAGACTGGTTTAGCTGTAATGTTTTTATCCTTACCTTTTCTTTAAATTGCACAATGTTCCAGATCAAATTGTACATGTTGAGGGGCATACAGAATCAGAAATTGGAAATTTATTGCCAGTTATGTGTGAACATACTCGGAATTTGACTCCAGTGTTTCAAACTTGGACAAGAGAAAGAGATAGAGAAAAAATAAAATTAAAAAGGATATATTTATATATATATACATGATTTATATATGATTTCTGATTCTGTATGCACCTCAACATGTACAATTTGATCTGGAACATTGTGCAATTTGAAGAAAAGGTAAGGATAAAAACATTACAGCTAAACTAGTACATATATATATATATATATATGTATATATATGTATATATATATGTTCATGAGGTTGTGAGTCAAGCTGAAATGACATTTTACCAACCTTTGTGCCTTTTAACAGAGGTGAGCAACTTCAGATCTATATAATCCTGTTATCTGTGCACATGTGTACAGTTTGTTGGCCATTTGTCTGTGTGATTCTGTAGACATACTCTTTAGACACAGCACAGAAAAGAGTTTCTCAGAATATACATCACGATGTTTGGAGCGACCAGGTTTGGACTAATTGGAGCAGCTGACACACAACTGTGTTAAAACAGCATTAGACAGGAAACTTGGTGATTGTATCAAAATAAAAGCATACAAAGTTCATTGCTGTTTTATGATATTCTAATTCAAAGAATACACCCAAAATGATCCACTGTAATGTGTAATATCATCAGGTTTAGGTTTTAGCACGTGGCGTGAAAGAATTGCCGACATTTGGCATTTTCATAAAACATTTTATCAAGTTCATTGCGAAACTTTGTCTCGGAAGTCGTGTGTCTCATTGCTCAGTTTGACGGCAGCACAAACGGTGATCTGAGCTGGAAGCAGGCACATTCCGCTGCTGTCACCGCTGGAGAAACATCTGGGATGATGGATTGCTCAGAGGAGGTTCAGTCTCTGTCTCAGGAGCTCAGCGCTCCAACGGAACTGAAGAAGGGGATGTCCATCTTCATCGATGTGAGTAACAAAATCCCTGCTCACAAAACAAGATTCATTTAATATTCACAATTATGGCTTACACTCAGGTATCTTCAGTCCTTCTGTGCACAAACTTAAGTTTTGTTGTTGCTCTATAATATCATTTCATTTGATATCTGATTCTAATCTACAGATTACAGTTGAAGAAAAAAAGTGGAAGTATATGTTCGATAATGCTTTTCTGTGGTTTCCATTTCTGTAGTTGTTCAAAATCAAATGTCAGGTTAAATGAAATGGTGGAAATGATGGAAGTCCACTTATGTGGTAAAAGTCAGGATGTTATTGTTGTTGACCTTAATAAGTCAAATGCAGTTGAATTATGCAAAAAAAAAATAAAATCCTGAAATTATCCAGGATTCCTAAAGCTTGTATATTTGACAGTGAGGGTCTACTTTAACGATCAAAACCTAATCTTTGCTATATCTCACCTAATTATATCACCTCATTCCTGACTGTCAGTAAAAGAAACCAGTGTTTGTCTACTTCATAGACAAGCTGGTCCATATGTTGCCTCTGTTATTTCCTTACATCTTTCTGGATGTGTTTCAGTCTGCTGTGGATCATTAAAACACATGGGTTGGCTTCAAGCACGCATTATCTCCTCGGCGTGTATGTTTTTACTTTTGATATTATTATGGTACCAGCCTTAACAGAGCTAAGATGGGAAAAATCAACTCCTATTCTTGGGTTAAAGTAATTAATCTGACCCATTAAAACATCTAAAAGATGAATTTGTATAAGACAGTTTGATAAGAACCAGTCATGGGTTGTTCAAAAGAGTGATGCAGATCAGTGATTCACATCATAATGTCAGATCTAATAATATTAACAAGAGGAAGAAGAAGTTCAGCTCTGTGGAGGAGTATTTGTGGAGTAGATAGAATTTGGACTGCAATTAATGATTATTGTCATTAGCCATTAATCTGCAGATAATTTTCAATGAATTCATTATTTTGTCTGTAAAATATCACAGAAAATGTGAAAATTATACTCACATTTCAGGAAATATACATTTACAAAAGAGCAAGCCATCAAACGTTTGGTGTCTGGAAAAAGGACTTGGATGATAATCAATGATCAATCGATGAAAGATGAGTAGAGCTGAGACAGATAGAGAAAGCGGGCCTTTATTGGCAAGAGCCAGAAAAAAGAGCAACAAAGATAGAACACTCTCACAAAATCTTGAAAAACACATATCTATTTTTTTTTATTTGTCTGATTATCCTCATGTACTAGAGAGCTAGTGTCTAATACTATAGTTTCTATAGATAATCCATCGAGTTACAGTTTGGGATTCAATTAAAATAGAATCAAACATTATCCTGTCAGATTTACACCTTTAGCAATGTCTAAACAAACCTAGAATCTGTTCAGATTCTACTTCACAAGTGCCAATGTGACAAAAGAGAAAGTGGTCATTACTATTTTGACGTTGTTGGTTTGAGCCTTTTAAAACTGATGTGGTCATTGCCTCTTTGCCTTTCATCTCCTCTGGACTGTGGGACCGCTCTATCAATAATTTAACGACACACTGCTTTTGAGAGTGTGATCGATGAACCCACCCAGCACATATATACAAACAAGTGCATGCACACACACACGCTTTACTCTAACTTGGATGTTGGGAATAATTTGTTGACTGCTTTTCCCATCTTTCACTACAGATTTTACGGAGAGCTGATAAAAACGGTAAATATTGCACCATCCACATTCTTTCAAACTCACACAAGTGCACTCTCATCAGTCTAACATTGCTTCAGGCTCCTCTTTCTCATATGTAAAAAAAAAAATATATATATGAACTGTACTTTCTCAATGAAATTCTGATCATGACTCTCTGCTGTTACTCCATCAGTTTCCATGGGAACAGGAAACTGACCGTGAGGTTCAGTATTAGAGCATTAGTGAATAAAAATGTCAAAATCAGTCGTACCAGTCGGACATATGTATGATGACGCCCACATAATGACTTAGACGTGCATAGCTGGAGTGTCAGTGGTCACTTCCCCCACCTCTCTCCATGTTATAACAATGTGAATTGTTATAAGTGTAAAAAAAATAAATTATTTATTTTGTTGTTAGCTGAGGACAGCAGGAGTCGGAACCAAGATTTCGGTCAATTAATCCCACACCCCTCAGCCCAACTTCTTAATAAATACAGGGAGTGCATGAGGAGGTGAAATAACGCAGTGGCGCTCTCCCTCCTGTACAGGTCCTGCATTTTAATTTGATTTGATTTGCACAATCTAGACAGCTGAACAGAATGCTCTGTTTTTCATGCATAAAAAAAAAAACAACAAAACACTGAAAATATGTTGCTTTGAATTCCAATAATGACATTTTAATAAATCCCTTTTTGTTCAAGTGGCCCCTTCCTTCATTTTGCTGAAACCCAGGGAGAGTATTTTAGTTAATAAATGTATACATATGGTCCTACACATTTCAGTGGCCTGAAATGCAAATAAAAACAGCATATTTTATTTTCTGGAAAAAGAGAATAAGATGCTGGATTTCTTAGCGGGTGGGTTAAACATTTAGGTGCATATTTGATGTGTTGTGTTGAAATTGCTAACTTGTTCATCACTATACATCAGTTGGTTAGCTTAGCTTAGCATTAAGACCTCCTGGAGCATCTACTAGTCCCTGACAGGTCAGAGTCCAGGACACAGAACAGTAAACCACTGACCTTATGCTCTGCGTTTTAGAAAATGTTTGTTTGGAGTGAGCAATAATGTGTGCCTTGTGAGCTGTACATCGTGTCTACACAAAAGGCATGTCGCAGTAGTAGTCAACAAAAGCAGCATGTTCTCCATCTGTGTTTACACTGGATGCATTCAAGCACAGAACTTGTGCTTGAGTGTAGGTCACCTAGTTATCCCAGTAATTATGCATATAAAATGAGAGAAAATCAACATGAAACATATGATTCAGATTGAACTGATTTATGGATCAGCTGTTTTATGGCGTGTGTGTCTTTGGTTGCAGTAGGAGTGACTCTGTTCTGTCAGATGTGTGCAGGGAAAGGAAAACTCCTATGCAGATATTTATCATCAGTTGCACCCAAGTCAGCTCTCTCTGCCTGTTAAACTAAGCTAATCTGCTAGCTATATATCATTATTTACCTTAGGAAATGAGAGTGGTATGTGAAACATATACATTATTGATACATTATTTAAATGTTGGCTAAGGAAGGTTTTATACAGAGAAAACTGGAATCCTGAATCTGGAGAGGTCCATCATTTCCCCTGGGTCACTGCTGAGTAGTGCTACGGTTGTAGGCTGTATGCTTCAAGCACAGACCGTTTGTCCCACAGGACCGGAGATGAGAATACATTTCTTAGGTATAGGTATTTTATCAGGTACTGATACTGATACTGTACACCTTGTTGGATAAATTTTTTACAAAATGAACATAGATGATCAGAAATAGCTACTTTGAGTTAATTACTCATATGGCATGACACGCTTCATAATTCATTTAATGCACATCCCCCGCTCTGAGTGATAAGAAACCATCGCATTTGTTTGTGATGTGCAAACAGCAGCAACTGCATTTCAAGTCCATTCCCAGATGATTTCAGAGCTCGTTCCCTGTGAGTCACCCTGCGCTTTATTCACTTTGTGCGTATATGTGTGCGTTGCATTTGAACATCTCTCAGAAGCAGCTCTTGCTCACATCACCTACAGTGGGCCGCCAGTCACACTGAACCTCAGCTACAGAGCAGGTCGGCAGTAAATAAACCGAGAAAGACACCAGACGAAGCTGAACTGTGTGAAAAACATGCCATCTACGGGTGATTGTCTTCATCCACATGCCGGATGCCGGCCTTTGCTGGTTCAGTCCCACGTTGTTACACCTCCCAGTGCAACATCTAATCAAGCCACCTACAGACATAAACCAAACTGCTCATTTTCTCTCAATCTATCTTCACTCAAGAAAGAATGTTTCAGGAGTCACAGGAGGCTGCAGGCCTGACTGAGCTGTCTTGATACCTTGACAAGTTGCATTTGTGCTCTGTCCCCAGACGATGGGAAACTTTCCTTTGATGAATTCAAAGCCTACTTCTCTGATGGCGTCTTGACAGCGGAGGAGTTGAAGGAGCTCTTCCACACAATTGACACCCATAACACAGAGTGAGTCATTTAAATACTTTAAATTATAATTGAGGCAACCGCCTGAGACGATTGGTGTTTGATGAAAGATTAATGCCAATGAGACATTAAGATGTTCAGACAAAATGAAACTGCAGTGGCCCGTAAACATCATGGTTGGGAAAGGAGGTGGACTCAAGTGTTCAGGAAGCAAGGAAAACTAAATGAGGGTTTATTTGAAGATATTTTTTGACACAGCATGTGATTTTCACATCTTAGACAAGGTCCCTTACTGACATATCAAATGTTAATATTCAGTGTCTCTTACACAAACAGCCAATTGGCTGTATTATCATCTTAACAGGTTTTGAAACCATAAAAACCCTGCTTTATTTCCTTAAACTTGTATTCTTTTACAGAATGTAATATGTAACCTAAAAAAAGTGGATCTTGTATGAAGGACTCAGGAGACTCATACCAAACTAATTTCTCTATGCATGTGGATTGTAGCAACGAAACACAATCACACACAGCACTCCCACCATATATCTACGTTGTCTTACTACAGGCAACACCTTACAACCACTCAGAAATCCCTCAGTGATGCACCACACTACATGAAATAACAAAATATATGCCCATGGGTTCTCGGATTGGCTGCAAATGGATTTGCTATGTAAACAAGAGGAAAGCTGGATGGTCAGAAACCAGCTAGGACACTTACTCCGGCATTGGCTAAATGAATGGAGCTATTTCCGTTTCTCCCAAGCTAAGCACCGAGAGAAATATACACTTACCTTGATGTTTCTAATAATCTTTATGGTACACTTGTATTCATTGAATCACTTGTTTAGTGTCAATTTGTGAAATTATTTTTAACATGTTTAAATAGCTGAGCACACTTTTTATTTATTTTATTTATTTTTAGTTTTTTTTTTTTTTTGCTTGTTCTTCCTTGCGTCCTCTCGCTTTATAAGACTACCGTACACACTGGCCTCACTGAAAAACACTCATGTGTTGACATTCATCAGAAACAGCTATAAATCCTCAGGGGTTTCTGAGAATTCTTTGTCTGGCCTCTAATGTAACCTCCAGGGTCAGAGATGCAGCTCTGTTATACAGTCCTGATGTATTTTACTTGTTCCCTGTCATCATCACACACTGATTCGTCAAAGCAGAGCCTCGTTCCAGGAAAAGGTTTGCAGAGACAGGAGATCAGTCTGTCACTTCATTTGACCTTGGTGCCTCCTTTAACCTTGGAGAAGTAGCTTTTCTTCAATCCCTCTCTCATTTTTGTCTTTCAGTAATGTGGACACTGATGAGCTCTGTGGTAAGTGATAGATTCTATATTTGTTATTGAATTTTAAAGCTGTGCTGCCCTTTATCATGCTTTACCTCACAGTCAGAAGCACCACAGACTCAAATGCAGCTTGACATTTTCCCAGCGTGAAGAGGGAGCCATGTTAGAGTGGTCACATGCTTAATGACCAACAGGCTGTGCAACTGAGTTATCACACTAGTGCTGCTTCAACTAATCGCCTAAAGCCCTGTCCAAACTGTCTTAACACACAAATGTTTCCTTTTTTTCCCTTCCTGCTGCGAAGAGTATTTTTCCCAGCACCTCGGTGAATACGAGAATGTTCTTGCTGCCTTAGAGGACTTGAACATGTCTATATTGAAGGCAATGGACAAAACAAAGAAGGTAAGATTTGTCGAATTAGGTTTAGTAAAAAATAACTTTGTGCACGTCTCCTTAATGGATACTGAAGAGCTTGTCACCATTCTGGGTTATGAATTTTGGCTTTTTTGGGGGGGCAATGTGTGTCACCTTGGCCACAGAGAAAGCATGTGTAAAAAAAAAAAAAAAAAAAAAAAAAAAGGAAGGAATCTAAAATTGCTAAAATTAGGATGGCTTGCATTTAGGGTGCACACATTGCAGGGACATCTCAAGCTGTGCACATAATGATAATAATAAGAGATGTTTGATTAACTCTCAGTGTGGCCTGAGCTTCATGCTGAAAATCTCTCCCAGCATGTTCCCGTGCTGTCCAGCTGGCTTCCTCAGATCTGCCATTAGTCAGATTTCCATTACAGAACCACAAAGGGCACGCCAGGGCTCATTCAGGCTGCAAATGAACCCACACAACATGTATTATCATCCTTTTTGGGCCACTTGCCAGCATAGAGGTGGACAAATGGGATTTAGCTGCATTACCAAACAAATACTCCCTTTGATCATTATTTATGGCCTTGTGATCTTATTCTAGAGCTGTGGCTAAAGTTAAGTACTTTTCATATTCAAGAAAAATGACAAGGGATGAAATGACAAACAGACAGAAAGGGGAGAACCTTTTTTTTCCCCTGCCACCCTCTCTGTAATGTTTCATCTGAAAGACATGACACATGCATCATGACGCTCAAATCATCTGTCAGACCTGCACTGAAACAGACATGTCAGATTGTGGCTTCTTCAGAAACATCGTGGGTGTCAAACCAGTCAAATGTCAGTGGCAGTTTTACACTGGTGCAGTCACACATATCAACAACTTAAGCGCGTAAAATCTGTGGTGACAAATGCAAATGGTGACGGCAGGTCACATTTCTGATACTCAATAACAGACTGTGCCGTAAAACAATGCATCCATTCAAGAGGCATATGTAAGGCTAATTGGAATATACATAAATATAGTTATATAAAACCAGTTTGTAGCATTGAAACAAGTTTTTCACCTGAAGCATTTCAACAAGGTTGAATCTGCAAGTGCACACCAGTGAGTCATGAATGCCTGAGGTTCAACCTTCATTTCTACAAAGGAAACGAACCATAGTGATTCTGTAATCTCTGTGCAATCAGTGATTGACCGCAAAATACACCAAGCTGTGATTAAGTGTGAAAACCAAATTGCACCGCAAATCATTTTCTGCTCTCCAAGATACTAGTGTAGAGCAGGAAGAGAAACAGCAGGACGGAAGAAGGTTAAATAGTCTGACTTTGGGAATTTTTTTGGTTATCTAATTGTGGCAAAAGTTGCTTGTCCTAATTTTCAAAGCCTCTAAGCAGGACGTGCAGGCTGCAGCCACTGCACCTGTCTTTAGCCATCAGATGGGATTTCTCCTCGGTACTTTCCCAAATCATCATCAGACCTCCGCTGCAGCTGTGGGTTGCAGCCTCTTTTGAATCCACCAGTGTATATTTCCAGCGAGATACAACATAGTACCGATGTTTAACATATAACACAATGTGTAACATATTATTTGATTTAAAAAAAATCCTTCAACGTATGGATCAAAACATTTCTAATTAAATCACTAAACTGGACTGTGATGCAAGTCACTGCTGATGTCTCCCAGGAAGTCTCACTAAATCACAGCCTCCTCTGGTATGAAAGCATGTGTGAGGCCACAAAATGAGTCATAGCACAGGAAAAGAGCGAAGAAATGTACAACATGCAGAATTTCTCTGTTATCAAACATTGGCTAATCAGGAAGGAGAGCAGATTTATATCAGTCGATGACTGCAGCTCAGCTGTCTCTGGAGCTCATGTTTCATTGAACTATCTGTGTGTGAGTGGGTAGCCTCTGGCTGTGATGTGGGTGAGGGGGCTGGCTCTCTGTGTATAAGGTGATGCTTTTATTACACTGGTAGATTGTGTGCATGAGTTAATTTGAGGACTGTGTGGTGATTTGTGTGTTCACGCACATGTGCGGGCGAGCGAGAACAAAATAATGTTTTGAGCCCAGAGCCTGAGACCTGCAGTCATTAATTTGGCTTCATTTATAGTCTATTCATCCCAAATCTATTTAGGGGCTTTACATGCACGACCACCTTCTTCGGCTTTGACTCCAAATCTCTACTAGCGCTTCATTGTGACTCCAGAATAGTGGCACAACCTTTTTTTTTTTATATTTTTAGCCAAAGATTTTATGACAGGAAAATGAAAATTACTTGATCGATGTCACACTTAGCAGGTTTGCTTGCCACCTCATCATGAAGCACTGCGCTTATTGACTTGAATGCACAAAAACAGTCAAGTTAGGTTCACATAATCAGATAAATCTCACTCACTCACCCACCAATCTATGCAAACAACAATTTCTGAAACACATTTACATTTCTCCAAGTTCAAAAGCCATACTTTTATTTACCAAATGAAGTGACATCATCTGACTGACATTTTAACTGCGTAGCTGCTAATGCTTCACCGTTTTTAACAGGTTGTTGCCAACTTTGTCTGTCTGCCGTTCGGTGCCTGGCAGGTAACACGCTGTGGGTTCTTTAGTGGTTTTGCACTGACAGCTGCTGTTCTGGCTGAAAAGGAGCCAACATACCTAAGAACGGGAACAAAACTGTGGACCAGACAGATAAAGAATGGGGCAGACATGCTGTTGATGATGTTCTGTAGGTTCATCAGTATAAACAATCCAAAGACATTGTCACACTGTTTCCACATTGTCATTTGATATCTTTTTACCACAGTATACGTGATTTTCACACAAACATAGTAGTAAATTCATAGTAATAGCCCAGCTGGTGCAACCTGATTCAAAGTTCTGCCATTTCTCCCTGTTGGAGATCCTTTTTCATGTTAACCAGGTTATTTTTTGCATCATTAGATGATGCTTTGCAATCAGGAATCAAAAATAAATCACTTGGCAAAAGCAGGGTGTAAGGTATGATTGCACAGCAAGGAGGGGAGTGAAAAGCCTGAAGCCTGACTGAAAAGCTCGAATAGCATGATTTGGGCAGCGTTGTGGGGTTAGAAGATGTGGCACAAAAATGTGGACATTTGACCTTTTGTACAGCTGAGAATGAAAGATGAAGGAAAAGGAAAAAGAATCAGGCTGCTTGTTTGGTGAGAGAGACACACACATACACAAAAGTGCAGTTCACAGGGGGTAATCTGTGCTCAGACAGGAAACTGACCTTTACCAGTTTTGTCGTGACTCACTCCGAGTGAATGTGTATGCATGTGCAGTTGTGTGCGCATGTGTGTGCGTTTGCAAATTGTGGGATTTTAAAATGCAATAAAAACTTCAAGCTGTTTAATCCTTGGTTAGATATGAGCAGACCGATGGGACTAATCATGACTTATCATATTTTCTGTATGCTGGAGAAGACTGATGCTCAGCATGCTATAGTTAAGGTATGGGTGCATGTGTGTGCACCTCAATCTGATACATGCAGCAATTGATATCAAACATGGTGTTTAGCAATGCACAAAAACACTGAAATATACTTAACTACTCTCTTTCTGTTTCTCTGTCTGTCACACACACCCTTATTCATGCATTAGTTATTCTCTAATCTAACTTGTATTGACATTGCCCTTCAACAGCTCATTAGTAGTCAAGTGTACAAACACTGCAGTGCTGAAAACTGTGGGAGCAGGTGCATTGTGCAAACAGGAAATTCTCTTGTGTTGCTGATCATCATTGATTTCACTTTGATTAGATAAAAAAAAAAATAATAATAAAAAATCTGTCATCTCCTGCTCTGGTCCAGATGTAGCAAATGATGCTTCTGCTGAACGTCATTCAGTAAAATTTTTCTTTGCATTAGTTTTTGGAACAAAATATCCTGTATCCTTCACTCAGAAAACAACATAAATTGCTTGCTGTGGGGGAGGCGTGGTGACATAGTGGTTAGCGCTGTTGCCTCACACCAAAAGGTTTGTGAGGGGTTCGGTTCCCAGGCCCGGGGTCTTTTCTGGCAGAGTTTGTATGTTCGCCCTGTGCTTGTATGGGTTTCCTCCCACCCTCCCACCCTCCAACACGCATTAGTAAAACGGATAAGCAGTAGAAGATGAATGAATGAATGAATGAATGCTTGCTGTGGAGGAAGTTATGATATAGATGTTATTTTTACTAAAGTTGCAGAAATTTTTTTCACAATTTTTATGTTTTCCAAAAATTCTTTTCAACAAAATAGAAAATTTAAGGCTAAAATCGTAAAATGTGCAGACATCTTCCATGTCACATTGTAGTAAGTCCAGCTGATTGTTAGGATTTGGTTGTCTGATTATTATTGTATATTGTGTCTTTCTTAAATAAAAGTACTCATATTTTAAATTTAATGCAATTTAGATGCTGCAATCCGATGAGAAAAAGGTTCATATTGTATCACAGTAGGACCAGTTTTGTGATATCAAGATTCATTAAGGACTTAAACTAACAAATGAATGAACAAACAATCACGGAGACACAGAAGTTGATGGATGGACAGACAGATGTAAAAATGGATGAACAAGTTGTTGGTGAGGTCAAAGTGAATTTCTCAGAAACAGGAGTGGATTAACTCCTGGTTCTCCCCTCTACCTGCCAGCCTACCTCTCCTAATGAAGATCCTCAGACTCACCTGTTCCCCCCCAGCTGACTCTAATCACCAGCCTCCTCTCAACCTCCTCCACACTCCCTCTCTGCCAGGTTGTCATTGCGTCATGCACTCTTCTCCAGACTGATCTCCAGGTAGCTGACCTGCCTTTGGGCTTTGCATCTGCCAGCAGCCTACCTGGACTTGGAATCTGCATGCAATTAGGCATCCCAATTGTCTGTCTGGCCTCTCTAACATTGCTAATAAAGCTATGTGTGTTCCGGTCTGGGTTTGTGCTGCTCTTCGGTCCGAGCTGTTTGTCCTCGTGCATTTTGGCTTGTATCATTAAGAGGTCACTTGACAGATTACCGACATTAGAAGAGTATGATTAAACAATTTATGTGGTGTATTTTATCAAATAAGAGACTTATGACATGAACAGCAAGGATTCAACTTCTTCCTGCAGCTATTCCTCTTCTTGTCCTCTGGTGCAATGGTCTTATGTAATCTGTTCTAAATTAAATATCCTGTAGGCATCTTTTAATAAGCAGGCAATGTCTTGGCATTGAGTGACTCTTGGCTTGCATGAAATTTGTCACAGCTCCCGTTGTTCTACTCTGTTGCTCCTCCTACTTTGATTGCTTCTCCACATCTTGACAGGATTATCAGGAGTCCACCCACTTGGAGCAGTTTGTGATCCGTTTCCTGCTGAAGGAGACAACCAACCAGCTTCATTCCCTCCAAACCTCCCTTGAGTGTGCCATGGAAACCACAGCGGAGCAGACTCGGCAGGAAAAGTAAGAGTTAAGACCCATCACGTTCCCTCACAAACACACAATTAGTCTTTAAAACTTAGACTAAATATATTGTACAATGGCACCCATAATTATAGCTGTCGCAGCTAGTCTAATAATCTTTCCTGAACCACACGGTCTAAGTTATATCTTATCCAAGGTACAATGCAGCAAAGGACTTTTGTACCATGTATTTGTTAAAACCACCTGCTTTTCCCTGTAATCTAGAAGATATCCATAAGATCTAGTTATTTTCGATCACTGTGCAGGGCCCTCCCAATAAAGGAATGAGGGAAGCTGATTGAAAAGAGATTTCTGTTAAGAATTTAGAGAAACGAAAGTGGAGAGAAGCGGTAATACACTTGGAAAAAAAGAAGAGGGCTATAGATGATGACAGATATCTGAACTTAAACTTTGTCTTTAATATTGCCAAGGCTTTGCATGATAGTTCAACAATTAGCAAATGACCCTAATGTGCTAATGACATCATTGAGTATGAACTGACTGATAATGAACATTGACCCAAAGGCTGTCTGTGTGTGAGAACCCCTGATAATGAAATCTGCGGCACTGAAAGCTGTGTGCATGCACGAGGCCATATCTTCTCAGTATGGCACTGCATTCAGAATTCAGGCATACAACTGGTGAGCTTGGTTGATTAGTGATAATGACTCAACAGTGCACAGAAGATTACATATAAAGCTTGTGTGTGTGCAAATGTTGCTTATGATACTTTATTGCCACGTTGATCTGTTAAAAAGGATGAATGCTGTTTCATTTGCAGCACAGGCTGAAATCCTGACTCACTCTGTGATTGCAAAAAGCCTTTTTCCAAAGCTGGAACAGTGTCTGATGTCGAGGTTAACAAATAAGTCACAATTGACAAATCTTTTAGGTGAAATGACTACACTGATCTGCAATGGACCAAAAGAAAAAAAAAAAGAAGTCGTCATATTTTGATAAGTTATATATAATATTAGTGATTGAGCTAATAGACTGATGTACAGAGCTTGTTTAAGGTTGTTTTGTTTTGGAGTAACTGTAGGGTTGATGAACAAGAGAAAAAGATGTTAATGTGCCCCATCTACTTTAGTAATACTGTGTGGCTCAAACATGTGGCTTTGAGTCTATTTCCTCCACTAATCATCTCTATGCGCTCTGCATGCGAGCTAAAACATGCATGCAGTGAGACTTTAGCGGGATCCCTGTGGGATTCTGTGCTCGCCATCACTTCCTTTTCTCACATGGAGCATGTTACACTTATTCCCAGAGGCAGAAAATCAGGGCCTTTGATAATCTATACTGTAAGTCATGGAGAACTCTTCCTGTCTCACCTTTCTCTTTTCACCCCATCAAAATGTCTATCTCTTGCATTTCCCTGTTACTTCAGATCACTGTTACTATCCCTGGAAACTTCCTCTGACTTTTGTCACTGACTGGCCACACCTGGGGGAAAAAAAAAAATCAAACCCTGTTCTTCCAAACAATCTAAGATGTAACTGTTTCTAGCTGAAGATCTTGTCGAACCTCTATTTATTCCCGCCACGTAGATATCTCCCCTGCTCATTACCTCCCCTCTCCTCCTCCTTGGTTGACGTAAAAGCTGCTAATGGGAAGGCATAAGGTGTCGGTTCTATTACTGATCTCAAATAGTTTTACAATTGAAATTGCTCTATAATTGAGAATATGACTCACACCTCCACAGAGAAAGCAAGTTATATAGGTTTATGTTAAAACTGTGTAAAATCCAAAGAATTTAGAAAGGTTGACAGTGTTTTTGCTCTGCAAAAAATACCGAACACAAAACTCACACACATGAGGAAGTCATGTGTCTGTGCAGGTGAGTTCGCACAAACACACACACACGACTTCCTGCAGTCACCCTGAGGTCTTATCAAAATGTGGAGGCTAACAACTTGACAGCAGTAAGACAAATGTTAGGTGATGTTTCCCTGCAGCTGCTCGTACCTTGTCACTGGCATTAGCATCACCCTCTGACCAACACGGCCAAGCCAAAACAAATTTAGGCTAAATAAATTCATTCTTAGCCTCGACATAAATTTAGAAGACTTGGGCTTCAGTCCTTTTGGTGCCACCTTAAATCTTAGAAAAGAAAAAAATGGGCATGAGAAATCTCATCAAAAATACTCCTCTTTTTTTTTCCTACTTTTTTAATAGTGTTATTTTTGTTAATCAGTAGACAGTTGATCCCAAAGTTTTGGGGCCCTCTGGTGTGTTGACTGCAGCATACCAGACAAATTGCAGAAAAAGGTCATTTCATTTGAGTTCCTGGCAGGGTTTAAATGGTCATGGTAGATTGCTGCCACAACTATTTTGAGAGGAAATGTGTGAAAATCTTGTGATGGGAGCATCACTTTTGTCATGTAATGACTCCAGACAGGGCCCACTGAAGCCAGAGGTTTTATCCATTCAGTGGTCTGGCCGACGCTCCAATCGGAGGCTCCAGAGGAACAGCAGCCTATCGCCCAACAATCCACTCCTCAGTCTTATCAATTCAGGTGAGTTTATTTGTGATATTTATACGATTTGATTAACTACACATCAGTGAGCTCTGATGTCTTATATTCAGTTTAATTTTGTTTCAGTTCTTCAGCATTGAGGGTTGCTTGGCCAGAGTTAATGTGTTCAGTCCAGAGAGCATAAAACAGGAAGAGATGAAGGTGTGAGGGAAACTGAAGTGAGAGACAAAGAGAGAGAAATAGCTTAAAGAGGATTTCAACGTGTGTATTTGAAAATCCACTATTCCAAAGCTCAGGTCTGAATTAGAGGTGAGCTAATGGGTTTGTTTATTCAGACTAAACAGTTTGTCTGTGAGCTTTGGTTGTGCACACTATTTTGTATACAGGCTTCTGGTAGCACTCACCTCTTAAGCTGGCCATATTTGAGTCACTCTTTCGGAGCCCGTGTGTTGGAATGCAGTGGGTCATTCTTTCATAGTATCTTTCAGTGTAGTCCAAATGAATCACATTTAACACCGTTAAGTACAGCGTCAACACTTCATATTTATGATGTTCATTGTATTTTATACACAGTGAAAAAGGCTACTACAAAGCTTACAATTTAGTATGTACAGTTTAGAATTAGTTCGGTTATTTGACCAATGTGGACGTCAATATATTTCATTTAGATTAAATTCTTTCCCAGCATTTATTTTCAATCAGTTTTACATCCCGGCCTGGTTGTTGTATGCATGCAACCTTGTTTTTCATGTCATTGAAAAAGCAAGGCAAGCCATGCACACATAATCAGATTCATGTGGAAATTTTGCTTTTCCATTGAAAACTACTGCTGCTGTCATGAAAGGGTAAGCCCAGCCCCTTCTTTTTAAAGTAGCCACTTCATTCTTTGGCTCCACTAGTAGATTTGTAAAAGTACTGGCTTCTTCAAACATGCAGCTCTAGGAAGTCACAGGACTCAAAGGAAAGCTTTTCCATTGACTGGCATGGCCCGTGTTGCATAAGCTGAAGAGGGAAGCCACGATGTCTTCTGGGTCACCACTTTTTCACAGTATTCAATTCAAAATCAGGGGAGGAAAATGTGGTCGTTGTTTACTCCTTCTGTCTGAAATCCACCCTCTGCTCGGCCTCCTCAGGTGTGTATGATGAAGACAGTCAGTGGATGATCCAGGTCAACAGACTGCAGAAGCTTATCGATCGCCTAGAACAAAAGGTTCCTTCCTCTCTGTCAATTTGACCTTGTTTCCTTTCTCCCCAGCTTCCTTATTCCCTATCTCGGTCCGACTTTCCTCCTTAGTCTTTGCATCACTCTTAAATTAATTTGGATGTGGATTCAACAACAACTATCAACTAATTATCACCCAATTAACTCCACCCAACAACACTCTCCCACATACAAGCACATACCCAAGTGTCCAAACTACACAGAAAACATCAGCTGCAAGAATGCTGATATTTCTGATATTTTAAAGATGTGATAGAACGCCAGCTGTGGAGCAACTTTCTTTTTACATCAACCCATAAAATGTTTGACCTGTAATTGAATTGATTTGTAAGTTTCTTGCTTCTTTGTTTGTTTCATTTTTACGTTTAAGCACGCAATGAAGCAAAAAGGCACATAATCACAATAAATATAAAATAAAAGAATCATATGAGAACACATGAGTTAAAACACTTTGGAGTATAAAACTTTGAACCACAATTGTAGCATTAAACTTGATAGACAATTGCATAGATAATAGATAGATGGACTGAAAAGACTGAGGTTAAATAGTAGAGATCTACATGAGGACATGAGGAGGTTTTGAATTTGGACCCATTTCTCTAAAGTTAAAGAGACATGCTCCCCACAATATGTTTTAATATGTGCTAGTTTTGGGCATAGACGATAAAATGGATTGTTTCTACACTCATAATGTGCTATTGTATGTACTTCAGTTTAAATGTTTTAACCTGAAACAGCTGTTTGTTTCGGTTTCCTTCCTAATTGGTAAAAAAAAAGATGTTTGTTTCTATCTAAGTGCCTTACTGCCTTTACAGGAGATTCGTCTGGAGCCTGTTGAGGAAGAAGTCTTGGAGAGCAAATCGGTTAGTGTGTCCAAGTTTCATCAAATTTTCTGCTGTTTTGCTGAGGTGGATTGTGTGTGACTCTGCTCTCAAGGAGCGGCGCCGTGCTGAAAGAGAGGGCACATCGGCGCCCTCGTGGGCTTTCTCACAAAGTCTCTGCCCTCGCTGATAATAAGTGCTCAGCGGTTGTCATAGAAACAGGCAGGGCTGAAACTTGTCAGATACATTTTTCTCCTTCGCTCGCTCTTTATCTGTCATCTTTCTGTACCAGGTCCAGAATAGTCACTTAGAAAGCAGACACCGAGGTGTGAGGTAGACAGAAAAAGCAAAAAGAGACTTTTGAAATTACTCAACATATTGTTTGCTTTACTGCCAGAAGCTGAATACTATGAATACTACTTTTAGGAAATAAATCTTCACATTTGTAAACGTCCTAACAAATTCATTTCAAATTCAGGTTTGTGTTTAATTGTGTTTGTTTACAGTGTATAACATGTTTCAAGTGTGTGTGTGTGAGTGAGTGTGAGAGTGTGACCGTGACCATATATTTCAATATTTTAATTTATTGATCTATTACAATCTGTATAATGTGAGGAAATATGTCTAGCGCAGTTCCATCAATAATCAAAAAACAAATCAAATCAAAAGAAGATCCAGTTTCCGTTGTGATAATACAGAATATTATACAACCAGAGAATGAATTAGCAATTTCAAAAATTAAATTATTAAACTAGTTTTAGCTCATTCTTTTGATAAATTGGTGCACCTCTAGATATTTAACTAGCATAACACTAACCATGCAAAAGCAGTAGTTACTATGTGGGTGGCATGGTGGTGCAATGATTAGCATCATCACCTGACAGCAAGATGTGTATGTGAGCATGAATGGCTGTTTGTCTTTGTATGTCAGCCCTGTGATACACTGACAACATGTCAGCTGGGATTGGCTGCAGCCCCCCTGCGACCTTGTTAGGATAAAAGTATACAAAGGACGGATGAATGGATGGTTAGTGTGACGACGTGGTCGTGAAAATGACTGAAGTCATGCATATGAATAATACATGTCTCTGTCACATTTCATCATTAGTATGATGCAGACATCCCTGTGCGTGTGTGCATGCGTGTGAATGAATTAATATGTAATTGCTGTAATGCTGTGTGTCACTGGAGATAAATGTTTGCTGAAAGAAACCAGTAATGACTAAAGACCCGCAGCACAAGACTGAAGATAGTGTGAATATGTGTGTGCCTCCGGACTCTCTCTGTCACTAATTTGGGAGACACACACACACAGACTGTGTTCCTCAGGCCAACACGCAGCCCGTTCACTTCCTGTTCCCATCAGCCTCTTTGCCTCTATCAACAACTCCTCATCATCAGACACAGGAAATGATTTGCAAGCTTCCTATTGTCGTGATTATCCTGATGTTCCTCTGTTGTTTCATGCAGCTCACACCTTAGTATAACAAGCTGCAGATGAACAGCTGGTGTTCTTACTCTACAGTGGTAAACAGTGTCATATTGTCCTTTTGGCTAAAATCAAAGATATTTAAACTGGCAGTTCAAATCTCACCTCCGGTTCTCGCTGACATATAGACACCCTCTGCTGAACACATCTGCTCGCACATTTTCATTGCAGACTGATTTTTGTCACTCAAACACATTAATTACATTACAGTAAATTGTTGCACCGCGGGCTCCAGTGTTGTTTGCATGATACGGTATGGCACCATGTAATGTGGTGCTTTGATCCCTCTGGTAGGATAATTTCAATATCATGTAGTGATGCATTAGTGTGCATGTTTGAGATTAGAGGGAAGAGTATTATATTTCTCTGTCTGCCTTTGAGATCGGTCGTGCTTTTAAAACTCCCAAAATCTGACACAGGCTTAAGAAGAGATTTTTTTTTTTTTTTTTTTTTTTTTTCTTGGGGTCATCTCCTGATCGCACATGGGGCACATAGTTAAATTATTTAACATGATTTCTAAACCTGCTGCTGCCAAAACACAGAATCATAGATATTATAAATGTTGTAATTCAAGACTTCACCTTCCAGTTCCACATTAGTCAGCAGCTCTCAGCTAAAAAAAACGGAGCCGATGTGAAATTTCTGAATAACCCACAGCTTTGTCAGAAGCACATTGTGACTCTGACTTTTATGTGTGTGTGGCTGTGTCTTTGCAGCACATCCTGATAGTCCAGAGGCAGCTCTCAGTGCTGGAGGAGGAGCAGGAGGAGTTTCGTTTGGCTCTCAGACAGTACATGGAGTGCGCCTGCGCCCAGACTGGATGTCTACAGTCAGTTTACAGTCTCTTTATTCTCTCTTTGTCTCTTTAATATACACTTTTAGCTTCATAAAATGGCTGTATAACAAAAATGCCTTAACAGAAAAGTTACACTTTATTACTAAGTTGTGCTTCCTAATTGCCTCACTATGATGAATACAGGCACTGTAGTTTATTTTACTGCAGATATCCTTCCTGCAGCTGCTGCCATGAACACTCACGAAAATGCACACATACTCAATGTATTCTCAGGAAAAATCCCCAACGTCCAACATTGGTGTACTCTCTAAAACACATAAGTCACAAGAACTAACGCATGTTAGTAGTATAGTCTGAAGGGTAACAGCACTTTTACTTGTAATTCCAAATCTACATCGATTTGAATAATTTCCTCATGATTTTCCGCTTACTGCCTTCTTCTTAATGAAGTACTTAATAATCTCATTGAAAAGACTTGAAATGATTTCGTATTGGATCTGACCACTACGTGTTGTTTCAGTAGCTCAAAGTCAGCGTTTTCTTTTGTCTTTTTTAATCCTGCCAAAGAACAGAAATTAAAACTCTGCCATACTAATTACTGTTTTTCACCAAAACTTTCATTTTTTTTTTTTTTTTTTTTTTTTTTTAAATGAGACTCAATTAGAAAGCACTTTATAATCACTATGTAAGGGAGAAGCCCCAGACGATGTTATGTGACAGAGCTGGCTGCACTCGGTGTGGAAGACCCTTCAGACAGAGAGGCTGTGTTAGGGCGCATGAGGTAGCACACTAATTAGTGATTGCATGAGTTCTGCTCTCTCTTGTTTTGCATTCGGCAGCATCGCGGTTCAGCGGCTGGCTAATGAATCACGCTTCATTCTCTATGAATTCTGGGAGCACAACAATGTGTGGAAGAAGTAAGTATACATTCACACTATGTGCATCATGGACAAGCGCAACATTTCCTGTTCCTAGAATTTAATCATAATTACATTTTCTAACTTCCTCTGTCCAGCCACTTGCAAACCAACTACAGTAAAACCTTTCAGAGGGGGAATGTGGACTTTCTGGAAACTCCTGAAATTGTAACCACCATGTTGGTTCCTGGTGAGAACATTTATCATATCCCACATCACACCTCTTACCCTTTTTAAAGAGAAAAGTCTGATTAGATTTGGCACTGACGGGCTCAATCAACACATGCTGTGCAAACAATCAACAGAAACTGGAGAAAATGAAGTAATTTAAATTAGGATACAAGGTGATTAGGATAAATATTAATCTTGAGCGTTCATTTTGGAATTTTATGAATTTAATAAGATAAACTGGATGATATAACTTTTGTTATATGGGATATGATTGACAGCTATGGAAGTTAACTTTGTTTGTTTGTGTTTTGATTAAAATGAACTGTTTTTAATTGCATATTTTTTTTTCCTTATTTGTCTCCTCCACAGCTTCATGGTGGGTCCTCAATAATAACTGAATGAGTCCAGCACCCCCTGATTGTCACCGATGGAGGCAGACTGAACTGTCAGCACAACGGGGTGTATGCACATACACACATATGCACACGCAAACACTAACTCAACACAACTTGCGAAGTCATGGTGATTTAGTATAGATCTTATGACCTCATGTTCCTTCATAGTTATGTGGTAGCTGAAATATTGTGTTAGTTTACACTCTGAGGCGAAGCCCTGATGATGGAGGAGACCCATCTGGTGATCTGACATCATTACTGTGTTTGATGTGACATCATCTGCATCCAGGATTAGATCATGAGAGCTGAATGTGTGCGTGCGTGCGTGCGTGCGTGTGTGCGTGTGTGCGTGTGTGCGTGCGTGCGTGCGTGCGTGCGTGTGTGCGTGTGTGTGTGTGCATGCGTGCGTGTGTGTGAATGTATCAACTGTAGCAGCTCCAGGGAGCTCATTCAACCATCATTCTGGTGTTTCTGTATTTAATGTGTCAAATTTAGATAAAAGCTCTGTTGCTCATAGATAAAGATATTGTTGCGTATGCTTTGTGTTTATTGTCTCTGGGTTTTGGTTTGTTTCTCACAATATCTCAGAAATAGCACTGAATATTGTGTGATAGGCAGAGTAATTATTCATGTCTGGCCTTTCTGTAGCTTCAATGTTCAGAAGTAAATTAATTATACATCATATTCTATTTAAATTTATAATGAGAAACTGAGTGTTTTTAATTTGTTGTCGCTGATAAATTGCTCATTTTGTGGCTCTGTGAGCTGATGGTCTAAAACTATGAGGACGGTTTTCAAAAAATCTCATACAACACCACCTGGTGAACAGTGAGCAGAACTGCAGCTGTAACAAAATAAACTTGCAAATAAGAGACCAGACCCCCCCTCCACCAGCTAGAGACGAGACATGACCGCCCCCACCCACAGAGACTGGACTCCCCCACTAAGATGACATTGAGAATAGGCAGCACAGTCTGAGCCGGTGGACCCCTCCCCCCCAAAAAACGAATCACCAACTGAGATGACTTGTTACTCACACAAAAGATTAGTTCAAACTGAACGACACAGCACTAGTTGCTCCCTGTAAATTGGCACAGGTATGATGATGTTGGTTTGTTCACCAATTTTTATTTTTTATATCACTCAGGCAAAGCTGTGGCCAAGTCTGGGCCAAAAGTTCAGACTGAAACATTTAATACAACACACAGCTGAGCCTGACGTTCTGTACCTGGTCTGATGGTTGGCCTGAATGGCTCTGAAAATTAATACAATAAAATAACTTCCATTATAAAATGTAAGTTTAATCCTATTTTAAGGGCTGAGATCCTTATTTGGAGCCTAAACTTCAAGCTTTAATCAATGAACTACTGGTCTGGATTGTTTTGTTTTTTGTTTTTTTTTGGCAGTTTAACAAACAGCCACTTCAATATGCATGTCATCCTGTTTGCATTCCCGTATGTGCCCCCCAAAAAGATAGACTAATAGAGATAGTTTTTGAATTTTATTGATAAATTATCATTTTTAAAAAGACCCATGAGCCATCTTATCCTTCCACCTCACACTACGGTTTTCCAAGTAATGAATTTGAACTATATACAAAGAGTACCTTCAATATTATTTTCTGCTTCATCATCATCATCGTCGTCATCGTCGTCATCACATTCAAAACAAGGTTAGAAGTTTGAACTGTGCCCACTGGTAAAGGTCAGGAGACAGGAGGCTGAGTTAGCGTACAGCGAGGCTAGATAGCACTGAGTTCACTGGAGGTCAGAGAGTGGAGATATAAGCAAGGAGGGTTTACATTCTAATGCACAGGCAGAAGGAGCAGAAGACAGGAACACCATACGTGTTAGCTACCACACTCAAACATTTAAAAAAAAAAAAAAAAAAAACACCACCACCACCTCGGTGACTTAACAAAAACAAGTCAACATGCAAACATGAGTCACCATGTTTTGGGATCCCTTTCCACCAACAACAAGGCAACAAAAACCGCAGTGTAGGATGCAGAGAGGTTTGGTGAGTAAAGTTCAAAATAACTCATCAGGGTTATTGCTGTAGTGAGTTAAAGCTGAGCTCCATGGCACAAACAAATAAGTAAGCTCCTGTTGATCTAATGCTCTTCTCGACTAATACTGGGCAGCTTCATTGGCACGCATGGGTGTTTTAAGGGCAGTTTCCTTTAAAAGGTGATCATTGCAAGAGTTAAAATCATACAGCAATACTATGTCAGTGTACACAGGCAAGGTAAATGGTTACAATACAGTATGGATATGCAGCTTTCTGTAGCTGGAGTTTACCTAGCAGCAAAACAACACACACAATTGCATATAAATGTAGTGCAATGGGCAAACCGTTCTTAGCAGGTTGTCTGATTTTGGTCTGGTTAATATCAGTAACAAAAGAAATCAAGTGGATACCATCATGTCAGACTGCTGTAATACAAACAGAAATACGATCCAGAAAGACCAAATCCAGCCACTTTGCTAAACTAGATTTTTTTTTTTTTTTTAAATCAGCCAAGGAGCCAACTCATTTTTGCATTCATCAAGAAAGATCACAGTTTTTGTAGCTTGAGGTTTTTCAGAAAAACCAGAGCGGGATTTGAGTCTCTGAGGACTATTTGGAGGATTGATCAGCAGACAGTAGGTTTGTTCAGCGAGTTAAAAACATTCCTGACAAAACACAACAGGGACACATCTCCAATATAAACCCCTTGAAACACACACAATACGTTCTCAACACACTCTGCTGAACGTGGCCAGTTTGAAATCTGAACAAAATTGGAAAAAAATAAAATAATAATAAAACTAAAATGCAGGGTTTGTTCCTCCAGACGTGTAGGGCTGTGCTGAGGTGTGTCCACCCTAAGCAAAGCTGTTCTCTGGGTAGCTCACTTTGATAGCTCCCCAGTAACAAGCTCGTATCAGACAGATCAGACCCAGCAGGTAGGCAAATGCCCAGGACACATAGGTGGCATTGTAACGACCGGCAAAATCCCGAGTTCCAACCTGTTAACAGAGCGTGACATAGTTAACACTGAAAATAACTTTTTGAAGTCACATTTCAGAGAGAAAATAAAAACGAAGACCTTAATCTAACATACCTCACTGCATTTTATTTTAGTAGCTCATGATGGCAGGGAATTACTCAGATGAGCTAAAGAGCCACAGGATAACTAATATTATCAACCATCAGAAAAATGAGAGCACACTGCAACAAGCTCCGTCATACCAAGTTTAAATATTAAGGAGTATAATCTTCTGAGATTATTACAACCTGATTATGTTTCTAATATGATTAGACCAGGTTGGGAAAGTCTGATAGGAATTTAATATACCGTGAAAAACTGAACATGCAGTTGTTTGTACAAAATGGTTATTGTTTACCAAAATGGTCAGCAGATTACTGGACCAAAGTCTATTTGACATATGTAGGGTAGGTACAGAACTGTTACACAATCCATCTACATCTGAAGAGCAGTTCTTACTTACTGTTAAACCCACTCCAATGAAAATGCAGATCATTCCTATAGTTATATAAGCACAACAGCGCCTCCTAGGGAGTGCACTACCAACAGAGGATCTGCAGAGGAGATACGGAAAGAAAGAAAAACAAAAGAACATCAGTATGTGAAGAGAGCTTTTCTGGGTGAAACATGCAATAAGCACGTTAAACTCTGGATTGGTCTCCCAGTCCGGGCAGACGTGTCACTGAAGTGTCGAACGTGTATTTTTATGTAGATATGGTCAGAATGGCTTCAGACACAAGTCCTGCACCACGACTGCATTCTGACTTTCAGTATCATATGTCTGGTCCTTTCTTATTCCCACCCTTTTCCCTGCGATCTCACTCCACACCACCCTGACCATGCTGTGAGCCAACAAATCTTTCACTTACCCTTTTTTTTGTGCGCAACTTAACACAGGAAAGCACTCGAGGCCATTCACGTGTTTTACTGTCTATCTGCCCTCGGCAGAAGACTGGCATCAGTTTTTTTTTTTTTTTTTTAAGCTTCACTATTACTTTAATTTCCTCCCCCTCTCTGCTCTCACATGCCTCTCATGTGATGGGACTCAGACATTCTTCAGGAATCGTTGGTATTCAGATGGCTTACGGGAGGCCTGGTCACCTGACCATCGTACTTTCTCCTTTGAACACTCCCATCCTGCTTTCACCGTTCTTCCTTGTTGCTTACACTAGCGTCACCTGGCCATGTCGTTCATATGACCTATTATTGAATATCATGTTTTGCATTGGATTTCTTCTGGTATTTATTAATAACTATTTGTCTTGACATCGCATGTTGCAGAAAAGGAAGTAATCAAATTGCTGTAAGTTTCCTTCGGAGAGGAAAGAGGCGACAAAGCCAAAAGGTACCAGTTCCCTATGAGAATTAAGGTGAAATACCACAACATGTTCTCAGTTATGCTCAGATGAACGTACACTACAGACAGAGGAAATGATGGCCTGTTTCGGCTGTAGCTTGGAGCATCCCTGTTCCCCTGAGTTCAGACGCTATTGTTACTTTCAGAAACACACTTTATAATGTCTCTGTGCCACTGCTCAACCCTGTGACCCTCCTTCCTTATTACAGTTAAATGAAATGAAGCCAAGTTATAATTCCTGTCACACATCTAGATTAGCCTCCATCACCTCCCAAGAACTAGAAAAGTCCAGAATTCTAAAGCTCCACATTTATCCGGAAAGTGAGAACTTGAAAACTACCATGGCGAAAATCAGAACTGATAATATGAATATTTAGATGACAGAGTGAATCTCCCATACCATAAACAGTTGTCAGAGGTGTTTTAAGTCCTTCTGCTACATACAGTATGTAAATAATACTAAATTAGTGCTTCATTAAGACAAAGGTGTGTCTGTATCGGCATTATATGGTTTCTCACAATTCAACAATAGCATCTTTTTATTTCCAACCATGAAGGTTTCATGTTTCTGCCATTCACTGGCTTCCATTAATTTCTGTTCAATGTGAAACTGAGGCTGTAGATTCAGGAGACCACCTTCACAATGAGACAATTCACTTCAAATGTTTCAGGTGAATCATTTTAAAAACAGGAAATAATAGTGTAGCTGGTCAACTTGTGTGTTTAGGCCAGTCTCCTAAGTCTGCTGATTTTAATATCATCCAGACATAAATGGAAACTAAACGGTGTGTTCTTTGGGAAAAACATACAGTAAGCCTGAAACTTTTGGAGTCTGAGCTGATACCATGTGTCACCAAGACATTTGTGTAATGTTGTGTTTGATGGAAGCTTGAGGGACTCACATTTTTTTGCAATGGGGACATTTGGCTAGTGTGTTAAACCGAAGCTCCATCCACTGTGAGTGAAGAGAAAGGAAAAAGACCATTAAAACACTGTAATAAGGAAGATCTTTAAATAAACACAGATACTATAATCCTACAGAACTGTCAGAACAATCAGCATAGGACTCAGTGGGAATGATTTGTTGTGATCAGTTCAGATAGTTTGCAACCTATAAATCTATGAAGCTCAATGGCTGAATTAGCACCTTAAATCATCTCTATAATTTATAATGTTAGTTGTGTTTGTCAATATGCGACTGTTTTGTCGGTTTGAGAGAGGGGAAAAAAAAAAAAAAAAAAAAGCTTCTTAGTGTTATAAAAATGTTTATCCCATCACAGATCAGCATTATTAGAAGGTTCTACTGACACAAGAAAGGTGACTTCTGGCATCTGGCTTCAGTGAAGGAATGACAATTTTAAAATGGCAGCAAGCACACAGCACCGCTTAAATGGAGGCACTGACTTTTAAGCTACAGAAGTAGATTGAAGCCAGTTGTATGTATTAAATATCAAAGTGTCTTTCTTTGACTGAAGCTCATTTTTAGACACAGATGTGCATGTCCAACAGAGTAAGGAAACAACATATTGGTGAGTTAGGCTGTTGTTAATATGTCCACCAGGATGACCAGCTTTCTCAACCTGTTCTTGTACTGGGGGAGAGCCATCGCTGGGCAGGCCAGACATAGGCTGGGATGACCTGGCGTCTTCACTGCCCTAAAGACGCCGCAAGCAACAACGTGCACACGTTAAGAGGTCAATACCACTGATTTTCAAATATGAGTCAGCATCATGCTGACTCAGTGTCTCGGTTTCTGCAGCTGTCTTCTAGTTATGCGAGATGTTGAATAAAAATCGGAAGTATTCAATTCAATCTAAGCTTACATGTTGTATGTCAAAATTACTGATAGCAACCTCAGCACATGCAGGAAAACATCTAGCTAACTCAGCAGCATGTTAGAGGGATAAAATGAATTTCTTGTGGTGGTGTGGTCAAATGAAATATATCCTATCAGCCACCAGCTGACAGAATATTATGACAGAGGCTGTAACATTGTTAAACTGAAAAGAAACAGGGCATAGACTTCTATTTGTACGTGACACTAATTTGTGCAAACCTGCAACACTAGCTTTGTGCGTGTAGATTAAAGCAAACTTATAGATATTGAACAATTCAGCAAATCGAATGGTACTGAGCCACTACACACGTAGATGTATGATGTACGGCCCTCATGATTGTTTATATGCACATAACAGCAGCACAGCAAAAAAAATCTGTCTGAACAAGTCTGACGGATTAAAATGATAATTTTGGTAGCTTTACTTACTAGGAAAGTGTTGCCACAGTGACCGCAGACCACCCTCATCCCTTGAGGTTGGATGGGCAGTGCCGGCTGGGCAGGCTGCTCCTCGGGGATCACCATCACCGGGCTTAGGTTAATAATGCGTCTGCTGTCGGATTCAACACAGCCAAAACGGGATTATTTAAGAGTCTGACGATGAAGAAATATAGACAGGGCTTGATTTGAAATCTACCAACACTGTCTGGGCCTAAAATTGATCTTTTCATGTAACTAAACATGCAAGAAATAAGAGAAGGTGAAATGGCCTGAAGCTTCCTGTTACCTACCAGTTTGGTCGAGGACATCCTATCCTCCTGGACGTGTCTTTACAGATGAGCAGGCAGTTACAGGGACATCTCACATACTTTTTACCCGTTGGGGGGTTCTTGATGGGCTGGAAGACAAAAAAAAAAAAAAAAAAACATCCGCTCAGTGGAAACTGCCAACATGATACACAGCATAAGAAGAAAGACATGAAAAAGGAGCGCAACCTATTTAAAATGCTACAGAGGCAGCACAGCAAACACTTTTGGACAGAGTGGAGCCGGATCAACAGCTTTGCCTTGAATCTATTGAATATCTCATAGGTCATCAATCAGGTTGGTGATAGAGTGGTATTATGCTCTATCAGGCTGCCATTTGAGCAGTTTATGAATCCTCCATTAGGAATCCATTTACCATATCACATATGGAGCTGTCTGTCTCCTTACACTGAGCAACTCAGTAGCACAAACCAAAAAACTGTAATTTATTAACGAATAGTAACAGTCTGCAATTGTAAATGTTTTTAAATTCGTAAGCCAAAGTTAATCATAGAATGAACATTACACATCACTCCAGTTTTAGATTTACGGTATGGCTTTACTATCTGGTGAGCTGATATACAACAAGTGAAGGTCGGACACTGACAACACTTTTGGTCCAGAGTGATGGAATATTATATGACCGAGTTGATGCTTTAGTACCAAAAACATCAGTCAGTGGAAATGTAAATTAGCGTCAGGCCGGGCTCTGACAGCAGGTCAAGAGAGTCTCTCCCAAAGAAAATAGTTTGTCTTTTAATTTCATGTTTGTCTTCAACGTCATGTCAGGCAGTAAAACATAGCTGGATGTTGCAGTCACACTAGAAAATGGTTGTGTGATGATTAACAGTAACTGGAGCATAAACGCATGTCTGGTGATGTCGATAGCATCAGTCATTTATAAAAAATCATTTGCTTCAACATGGATCTCCACATACCGAAGCTTCATTGCAGACTGTGCACTTGACCACGTGCTGATGCAACTTTCCATCCAGGTTGATGAGCGACTCACAGACGCGGCAGTTGATGACGGGCACGCCACCGGTGTCGGGGCTGGCGATGGCTGTGTAAGGAGGTGGTAGTTCGGCTTTGAGAAAAGGAGGGCAAAGCACACAGCACACAGCACACAGCTGTTAATCACATGCATCTCCAAAACTTCATGAGAATGTATATATTTCCAAGAGAAGTAATTTTTGTGTTATGTATGCAGACATCGCTGGGCAAAGTCCCTCAAGATCCAAATCTTCCAAACAGGTCTGACACCACCTCAGACTTTTTTTTTTTCAGTCTTGCACACTAATTTCAAAAACTCAATGCCAAAATAGATTATGAGATAGGGAGCTGTCTGATAACAAGAAAAACATCTAGATTTTTCAAAGTTTAAAACCAAATGTTATTTACTGTCTCCCAATCAACATTTAGACGTGACGTCTTCTGAGCGATCCTGTGCGCAGTTTTTCTCCACGACAGCGTTATGCTCTTTCTTGATTTGTGCTTTTCCAGCTTTAATTCTGCTCAGCTATAGGACTGTATGCAAACCCATGAAAGCCTGTGTACAGCTCAACATGTGACTCTTCTCTTTTTGTCAGGGGCCAAGCTCCACTCTGCATGTGGAAGAAAGAAACAATGAGCCCTTTTAGCTATCAAAGGGATGGTGTAAAAATGTACGCATCACCAACTTGCAGACAAAGTTAACATGTAACATACAGTGTGAGCCCCTCAGACTGCATGTTACATGTGAGGTTGTTGCATTTTCACCCAGTATACAACATATTCAAAATAACACAGCATTTGAGCTTCACTTGGTAATATGGTAGAATTTAAAAACATGTTAGACAACATCTACATGAATGATTCAGATAAAAACGTCAAAGGGGTAGATGTGTTAAAGTCTGTGAACGTTGCATATAACACCCGAGACTGAAAATGGAACAATACATGTAAGTTGGCATTTGTTCAGGCGTGCGTCAGATGCATGTGGTGCTAAATGAAAATGTCCCTGCTAATCAGCCGAATAAACTCCGGCTCATTTTGGGTGAGAAACCTTGAACTTCAAGGGGCCAACTGGTGTTTTAGAGTCCATAAACAGGTGGAATCAACATGATCAAATGGTTAGACTTTACAGACTTAAAGATTTTCTCTTCATGTCTGAAAGAACTACTGTGAACTCTGTTCTGTTTAATCCCACACTGACCTTCTGTAATTAGTCTACATTCCATGTGTTTTTCAGGGTTTTAATAAATCTAATCCATAGACTTGCAAGAGCCACAAACGTAACTATTACTTCTACTTTACTAGAGTATTTGAGCATACTTTACATTCTAAGGGATACATTCAAGCTTGTAACCACATCAACTGTTTCTCTGCCTTCATTTCTGTCGTTACACTCACACTCATTATGCACTAATAAAACTAATTACTTTGTGCCTTTAAAGAATGAGCTGATCAAGTGGAAAAATGAGTGTGAAATCAGGTCTGCAACAAAAATTACTTCTGTTGTCTGTCATGTTCAGTCTGTAAAACAGCAAACATTAATGACAAATGCTAATAGCTGTCCACCACATGAAGACAGCCTATTTTAATCATAATACAAATATTTTCAATTTACAATGAAAAAAAAAAAAAAGACAATTCTGCTATTTGAGACGCTGAAACAGAACTTAATATTTAAACCCTGAGACTGTAGATAGATCATAAACAATGTCTTAACTCTGTTGCCAAATGATCAGTGTCCTTGCCCTACTCTGAATGAGCTAATGGGATGAGTCCACTTGTACGACCTAGCCTTTAATATTCCCATATGAAGAACCGGTTGACACCGCAGCAGCAGATGGGACATCCCATCTACATTTGGGTAAACTTGGCAAGTCATGTAACCAGATCATGCCAAAAACTCAACACTCACACTGTGTGCAGGAAGCACACTGTGCTCCTGTTTGCACAAAAACTCAGGTCATCTGTTATTAAGTTGTGACAATCCAAAAGGAGTACTCGGCTCCTGCTTGTGTTTTCTTCTTTGATCATTATTCAGTTATATAACTACAGCAGAAGATGAAATCCTATTCCACACTTCCTCAGCCACCTGTGTTCAGGCCTGTTTCTCTGGCTCTCTGCTGTGTGCACTGGAGACGTGCTAATGCTTGGCTGAAACGGAATATAGCAGCTATACTTTCTCACTAGCTGTCTCCAGAGCCAGAGGTAAGATGAGAAGACGCTTTACTATGACCACCAGCAGCACCACAACATACAGCAACCATTACCGTCTGCCTCACTGGTGCCGTCACTGAACCTGTGACCTGCGGTTTGTGGTGAAGGCTTAGATACGTGGTGGACCTACACCAGGTACAACACTAACAAATCTCCTTAAACTTAAAAAAATAAAATGAAAAAACCCACCTGTGCTTTTCTTTCTTTTTTTTTTTTCTTTTCAATAACCCAAAGAAAGGAGAAAGGTGTTAAGTTTGTCTCTCAAAGTCAGTGTGAATGAGCTCCCCAAAACCCCACATTGAAAAAGGGTCAGTAATTATTTCTTGGGCACATTATCACGATATATCACATTACTGAAAATATTATATTGAAAAAAATGTGACTGCCTACCATGTGTATCAGCGTGCCGTTTGCATTTCTCTTCTTGTTTTTCCACACATTCTTAAAATGACTGAGCAGTTGCAGCCATTTTCTAAGTAAAGCTTAGACTTCATGTTTTCATGGTCAATACAACATGGCACACGCCAACTACAGTGCATAAACGCAGATACAGCAGCGAAGTACGGACTGGGATAAATGCTGCAGATTCTTGACTCCACCATAATTCTTGACCTTGCAACAGTCTTTTTAAAAATGGGATAAAATGTGTATCATGCATGGGGAGGAAAAGTAAATTTAATGAAACATAAAGGATTTAATTTATCACAACACACACAGGCTTTGTTGCTGTGTTTTTCCTGCCATGTTGCCAGAAGTATTAAGCAAGTGGTGACCAAATCTAAGTCCAGTGCCTGGATGCAGCCAAATGATCTGCTGCTCCTCACCAACACCACACAGTACATCTCTATCTGTTACTGCTGATGAATAGCTCTGTTCATAATGCTGTGTCACATTCATACAACATTTAGGAATTCAATAAAAGCAGACACTGCAGTCACTTTTACATATACAGCTATTAGTTCATGTTACTTAAAGCTCACATTCATTAAAAGCGTCATAGTCATTATATCGGAGGAAGAAATCTGGGGTCTGGCATCTGTAGCTCAAATTAATCCATTTTATGAATTAGCAGGTTGACGATTGTTGCCCAACAAACCCAGAGAAACTTGAATTAGCCATAATCCAGACTGCAGAGAGGAGAGAGAGAGACAGGGAGGGACAAACTAGGCCATGAAACATTTTGTCGTTTTACAGGTAATTACAGTCCAACGTGTCCACAGTCCTGTGAGATTTTTGCATTTTGTCCCAAAATACACCTATTACACAGTCAATCAGTCCTTTCATTTCCATGCAAATCAACCTGGGAAAAGAAATGCTGTGTGTATAAGCGCAGAGTAAAACAGAAATGTATGGAAGTGAACTCCCTTCAGATGCGATGTCAGTGTTAGCTCTATACCAGAAATCTGGTCTGTTTCCAAACAAGGCTAAACAAAACATAAACCTCTGACATGAGACGTGGATCTGGATCAGCTTCCTAAGCAATAACCTTTTTCAAGTGAAGCCTGCAACAAAAACAAACAGCATGTGTGCTCATGCATGTCTGCGAAATTCAGCTCAATTAGACTGAAGGCCAGAGTTGACAGATGCTTCCAGACAAAGTGGTTTGAGGATTTATGAGCTGTAATTGCCTGGGTCATTCAGCCTTTCATCTACTATGGTGCTCTAGCCTACATTCGGCCATTTACTAAGCAAAAATGTTTTCTGCTTATAAATCTGGTTGGAAGACGCAAAAATCAAGATATTATCGGATACCATCCATCTGGGATGAAGACAGAATCGTGTTGTTTAAAGCCCCATGTTGAAGGGAATCAGCAACTACAAAACACATGAAGCATTATGTCCTCTAAATCATGACGTGTTATTGACTTGGATTCATCCAGAAAGGCCACATCTGGGCAGTTTGCTGGCTTTCTGGGACAAAAGGCTGCTGGCTTGTTCTCATTTGCAGGGTAATCCCAGCCCTCAGAGGAAAGCTACCATCCAGTGAGGCCTTTACGTGCCACATCACGACTCCTGGTGTTTCTTGGTGTGGACTCAACACTACAGGCCCCGGCGAGTCGTGATGGGGCATTTCTGCAGTGAAGCACAGCCTGGTGTTTTGCAGGCCCCTCGTCTCTAACCCACTGCTCCACTTCTCACAGTGCAAGCTCCACCTTTTTCCTCAGCTGCCCACTGGCTTCCCAGCGGTGCCCTTGCCTTGCTTTGCCTTGCTGCAGTTTTATTTACGCACTTGCACGAACTCGATCCGCCTCCGCCCCCCCCCCCCAAAAAAAGCTCGTACAAGCGGCGGCCAGCTGGGCTGTTCATGCCGGCTGTGGTGTGTTTACCTCGGGGACTTGAATCCTGCAGGTACGGCGGAGCATTGGGGGTCACATTCCCGGAGTTGGGGCCCGACAGCAGCGGAGATCGCTCGTCCATGCCGTCGGAGGCCATGTCGGTAAGCGGGAGAAATGAAGGGCAGGGACACTGCGGGGAGGCTGCTGGCTGCACAGAGGAGCAACCAGCGGCTGCTTGTTGATGCCGAGTCGCTCCGCTCCAGCAGCCCCGGTGACGGCAGCCTGCAGGGGGAGGAGCTCCGCGCCCCGCCCCGCCCCCTTCGCTGACATGGCCCCGGCATGTGCACAGCTCACCGGCTCCTAAACACGGATGAGGTTTGGATTGGAAAATATGTCAACTAAATTTAGGTTGACTGAAGCATACACAAGTAATAATATGAAAATAAGTGTGATGTCGCCTCTTTTATGAGGTTATACATCTGTATGTGCTGTAGTAAGAAAAACAGTTTGACTGACCAGCCAACAAGAAAGCCCAGTCACCTCACACAAAGGCTGCTCCTCAGGGGGCCCCTGACCCCCTGGATGTGTGCCCAGTCTGCCAAATCTGTGATACCAACTGTATGAAATTTTGCTTGGATCAAACTTCATGGGGAACTCAATGGTCAAGAGCAGTGAGGCAACAATCTCCATCCTGTCCACTAGATGTCTCTGTAGGATCACTGAGGTTCAGGCCTGTAGGGCCCATAAATATTTCACTCTTGATTTACACCAAAACAGTGGTATTATTCCATCAGGTTTGCCTGTTACACAATCAAATAATGATTGTAGCATTTTGAGTTTTACTTGAATTTTCCGTCAATATATGGATTTTTGCAGATTTTTGCAGATTTGAACTCCTCTGGTACTGTCCGCCATCATGATTGCTGACCACTTTACAGCTGCATAGCATGACTCTGTATGCTCGATGCGCAGTGATTTGATTGTATGATTGTATGATGGTTTCACAGTATTTGAGAAATTTAATTTGTTTTTTCAAATGTATGTACATGTTTTCTAACCCTTTAGTGAACTACTTGGAAAAGGGTGGTGACATGTTGGAGACCCCTGGGCTAAACACTTCTATCTCTGTACTGTCAGCAGTGGAATAAAATCTTGGCCAGTGTGTTAATATATTGACCATAAGCCTTTCAAATTCAAATATGATGAAAAGTGAACATTATAAGATTATAAAATACAGCTAGTTTTCTGATGTCAAATATAAAGTTGCTTAACAACCCAAATGTACACACAAGCAAAAAGAAAAATACCAAGGATGTGACCTCAGTGTCGTCAGCGGGGGCTGCAGCCTTTCAGACAAGCCAAAAATGGCCAAAAACTCAATGTTCCTGACCAAGTTAGTTCCCACATGTTTTATCGAATATGTAGAAACATAAAAATGAAACTTGACATGTTGTCCTCCTCACATGCTGAGAAATTAGTCTAATGAGGAGTTAGAGTTGACTTGTAGTTTTTGATTCTTGGAAACACAGTTGTGTTGTCAGATGTTCAAGAAGCTGCCTTTCTCTTTTACTGTTTCTATTAAATTCACTTAACAGGCTAGGCAGCCTTTTTCATAAAGCAACATTCACATAAAAGGTAATTCAAAGTGCTTTTTAGAGGCATAAAGCACAGCATCCAAAGGACATTAAAACAGCATTTAAAACCACTAATTTAAGTTAATAAGACAATTTGGGTATGTCAAATGTAGTTAGCATAAAATCAGCTGAGGTGAAATGCTAAAACATGCTAACATGGAGCTAGCAAGAGTACATTTTTTATGTTATAATAAAAGATATTCATGATAAATATGCACTTTATCTAGAAAAGACTGTATTTCACTTTCATGCATTGATTGCACAGTCTGTTAGTCTGTTTCTGTTTCTATTTCTATTTCTTGGCTCTACCATCTATCACATTTCCAAAAGTGTCTCAGTCATCCTCATCTGAATAAAACTGTCTAAAACGTTTTGGAATTAATTACCAGGATTTGAGAGCCACATCTGGTTTCCACCAACCAGCAGTTTAGGATCAGGGCTGCAGTGATGTGATGGAACATCTCTAGGTTCCACCCTCCTTAAGATAAATTGGTTCATGTACTACACTTCATCCTAAGAAGAGTTAGTCTGCATGTTTGAAGGTTGGTGTTTGTCCCATGTCCATTCTTCCCCTAAAATTACAACACCCTCACATGTTTGTGCCAGATTATGTCTTCCATTCCTCGCTGCTTATGTCAGCGTGTAAACTGCTGGCTGAATAAATTCATTCCCTAACCATGAAACAGACCCACCAGAGAAAAGCCAATAATTTACTTTAATCACAAGCTCTCCCTGCACCAATACACATCTCTGTGCTCAAAACAGAGTGACAGCATGATGCTTATAGAAGTCGGTATCAATCCATGACTATCAGCTTGATGTTGAGAGGATTTGGGGATTAAAATTGGGCCAAATTCAAGAGTGTTGCTTTGTTGAGGACATTGTAAAATGGCTCATAAATTCCAGGATTCATCACACCTCCAACCACTCAATTCAGGCTTCACCAGCATACTTCAAGGAAACAAAAAAAAAGGCACTAAATTGACAGTTTTGCCAAAGAAAAGAAGAAGAAAGTGTCTTCTTCAATCTTCAAGTCTATGTCACAAAAATGCTCAAAGACAGTCTCTCTCTAAGCATGAAATCAAATTTCCCTCCTGTTGTCCACAGACTCCGGGAAAAAAGTCTTTCTCCTGACTGTGGTGTTACCGGGCCAGTAAAAGTGATTCAGATCGTATGTAACAAGCTGCAGCCAAAGACTCACTTTTTCCGACGACTTCAGACACCGGACGGTCGCAGCTCCCAGACGGATCGTCGCTGGAGTTTCTGTGCAAGGTAGATTTATTTCATGGTTATTAAGACAAAAGAGAAGCTTTTGGGGATCTTTTAGAAAGTAGTGTTTTTTTTTTTTATTGTGCGGGTTAGAAAATATGGATTAAAAATTCGGCTCAGTTATTTTCTGAACTCAGCGCGCTTGCCAAAATGCAAGCCAAACTTCCGGTAAGAAAATCCGCAATAAAACATACATTTAGTCTGCAGCTTTCATGAAATAGATGAATTGCTGTCGAAGGAAAAATACGTACTCGTGGATAATTGAGCTTGACGAGTTTACTTAGTTTTGTTAAATGTCACATAAATTACGCTTTTAATTTGAAGGTAAAATCACGATTTTCCTGTACTGTCAAACTTACTACACTAGTAGATATTTCCTGACCCATTAAAATCTCCATACACAAAACCGCCAGTCCTGTAACTGGATGGGTTTGTGTTTCCTTTTGTTTGACCTGTTGTGTGAATAAAACAATAGTTTGTTGCAGGAAGAGACTTGTTCAGTGTAAGTCTGATCTTGGTTTCAATTTGATGTTTCAGCCAGTTTAGAGATGCTCTGGGGGGCATTAAGCAGGGCTGTGCTCTGCCTGACCAGCTGCCTCCTGTTGGGCGTCTACTTCCCAGCAGATGGTGCAGGACCACCAGCTCCCCTTCCTTCCTTTCCCTCTGAAGAAATGTCAGGGGAATCAGACTTGGAAGATTGGGAGTGGGGCTCTGGATCGTCTCTTCTGCACCTGCTAAACAGCTTCCCTGCCGACAGCCCCTTCATAACAGAGGATCCTGGAAAACCCGTTAACTGCTCCCAGCGTTTCTGGCTCCCACCATCCCCTGCAATCTGCTGGGAAAACATAGCTGGACCTGAGGAGTTCGCCAAGTCCCGTCTGCTTGTTCTGCAGAACAGGGCCGCCCTGCAGGCTGTGTCCACCTCCAGTGGGGTGGAAGAGACAGGGCTCTCCTACGACCACCAAGCCAGAGAGGAGATGCAGGGCATCCACTCAGACCACCTGAGTGTGGTAGAAACTATGCAGACCATGGAGAAGGTGTTTGTGTCACTGGAGGAGAAGAGGAAAGAAGGAAAGGAGCAGGGAGTCCTCACAAGGTAGGAAATACCCCAAGAAGCCATATTTATTATGTGGGGAGATGTGGGAATAAAAAAGATACAAGCTATGTGCCTACCTATGACACACAAAAAAGTGCGATAGCTTCCACATCAATAGAACAAATCAATGCATATTGTAAATAAATAAATGTACAAATAAATAAATAAATAAATGGTAAATAATCCAGTCCCTTTTTATAAAAATCGCCCAACAGCCATTACAACCACAAAAGAGGTGACACAGACAGTGACTCTGCAATGCAGTATTCTTCCCGTACCCAGATTCCATTAAATAAACATGCTGCAGCATGTAAGTGAATGTACTGTGATGATGTCCCTCATGACTTCTTTAATAATATATATGAGCAGGTGTAGTCGTAAGTGGGTTGGTTTTATGTTACGTATTTATATTTACACACACCGACTTTGAAACCATGTTTTGCAGAGATCACATCACACCGCTTTGAGTTTCTATTCACAGAAGTAATGCAATAAAAATATTGGAAAAAATAGTGCAGGGTAGTTGTGAGGCAATCATGTCCGTTGCATCAGTCTTAGTTTGCTCACTGAAACACTGATTGAATGCCAAAAACGTAATAGTGAAAACACAGTCCAGACAAACAGCTGACTCATGTCTAGTGTTTTGCAGTCGTCACCTGTCAACTTCTGGCTGCGATGAGGGTTTGACAAGAACACGTTCACTGCACTTCGATAGTCACAAATCCTTGAAATTGTGTGTTTATTTTACTTGTGTTTGTTGTCCCTTTCAGCATGAGGGAGCGACTTGCCAACACAAGAGACACAATCAGTGTAAGAGATCAAATGGCTGATCACCTGGAGATGCAGTTTTCCTCTTTAGAGCAGACTCTGCTTAATATGCAGCTTCGAATCAACAAACTCACCCAACAGTGACCATGTCATGGACCCACTGTCTCCTCCTCTCTTATGTGAACTGTATTTATATATTAATGTATTGTATAACAGTGTAGCAAATGCATGCATGCTCAGGATCATGTCCATCTGTACTATGATGACTACACACTTGATAAGCACATTATTCCACTTACATACCTAAAAAAGTAAAATATGTAACCTGAAATTTGCAGATAAATAAACATGACATTATTTGAAAGCAGTTTGCAAACATGTTCCATGTGGGGATTTCATGGTCACATTTATAGACTCTAGTAAAACAGCTTGAAAAAGAATAAGCAACTGGTTTAACTTTATTTTGATATCAAATCTAAACAGAAAATGCAAAAAGCAAATATATGACAAGCATGCCTTGAAAGGTGGTCAGCTGTTATATATATACATACATATATACTTCAAATATTGACTTCTGTTGGGGAGTGTGAATTCACTTTTGGAGAAACACAGCATTTTCTGTAATTTAATTGAAAAAGAGAGGTATCTGTACTTTTGATGAGCATTCAAGTATTTGTGATGATATATTCACAACACAAACATATTTTAAAAAACTAAAGAATCAATTTAGAATCAGTGACATCACTTGGAAATCAATGCTTAACAGCATCTGTAAAATAGTGAGTTCACATATTTTCAAGGCAATAACTTGAGAGCTGAGACATCTGTGCTCCAGCTGTGTGGAATGAATCCTTGGTCTATTACATGATGGGAACCTGCATGCTGCAACAGAAAACAAATTCATTCCTTCTCGCGTGCATCACTAACTAAATTCAGAATACATTTGGGCCAGATAATGAGAATCTTTTAAGACAATTTAGTAATACAGCCATGAAATCTGAAAAATATTCAAGCAACAAATATAACTTTTGCAGACCCAGACAGTTCTGGAGAGAACTTTAGGGGTGACTGCATTAAGAGTCATCCAAAGCTGCTTGAGGCCATTAAGACAAAGTTTGCCTGCTATCACCAATTTATCACAGAAACACGTGCGGGACAACAGTTCAAGTTCCCTCTGAGACTTAGTGTGTTTAAACCTGATCTCTGAGTCCTCACTGAACTTTACATTAGCTGTGTGACATCACTTCCAAATACACTTCCATTAGCTTTTTCTTACAAGCTCTACAACTCAATTTCATCAATGTATTTAAAAGCACAGAGAAAGCTCAGGTTGTCTCTTCTGCCACTAATTTTATTTCCAAAGAATGGAAGAACTTTCACACGGTCAGGATGTGAAATGCAGCCAGTATATTTTCTAAAAGTCTGCATCCTCCTCTTGCATTTCCTCCAAAGACTTGAGGTAATCTCGAGCCAAGATCTTCTTTGGCAGGATATCTGTCATATAAAAAGAGATTATCACATCATATTTAGCTCATTATTGCATTTGATACTCTCCGTTAACTTATACTGAGAGGAGTAAATTATATTCAGTCCAGCCACTGATGTGAATGAGTTGTTCTGAAAATTAGGAACGTCCAATTCCCACTAGGCTGTTAAGGCTGGCTTAGGTTTAACCATAAGTGGCTAAACAAACTGACAGGCGGCAGGATAAGCCCATCCTATCCTTCATGCTGAGTCCGGGTCCCACCTGTTAGGAAGTGGAAAGTCTCGGTCTCCTCTGCGGTGTTCGCCAAGTCGCTGTAGGACAAGGTGTTGGTTTCCTTCCCGGACCCGTTATTGAACGAGGAGACAGCCAGGTGCTGCACAAACAGCTCCTTTAACAACAATAAAAAGAAGTCGTGTCAGAAATGGAGACGAAAAGCTGGAGCAGCTAGCGGCGTTAGCATCAAAGCGTCTTACTGTGGCCTTGGTGGTGAGGAAGAGGGCGTCCTGGTTGATGCTGGACACATCCGGGGAGCTCTTCATGATCAGCCTCACCCTGGAGATGGGCAGGGAGATCGTCTTTTTACTGCCGGACGTCTGGTCGTCTTTGTCGGGATTGTTTTGAGACATCTTCATGAGGACTCGGCGCCAGACTGCCGGAACTTCAAGTATTGTTTTGAACGCGACGCATTTCTTCTTCTGTGGTGGTTTGGAGCTGTTGATCTGGATCACTGCCACCTGCTGGACCGGAAACACGTAATAATAATAATAATAATAATGATAATAATAATAATAATAATAATAATAATAATAATAATAATAATAATAATAAAACAATGGTGCAATTCATGTCAGAAATAAAAACTAGCACATATATGTGTGTGTGTGTGTAGCTTCACAAAATTCAGGTTGGATCTTCGGTACGGTAATTATATCTGTGTCACTTTTCCGGCCACATAGTATTGAGAAAATGATCAATACATACATATATGAACACTAAAGAGTACATAACAAACATTGAATAAAATAATTGGAAAACTATTCAGGGATTTTTTTTGTTGTGTATAATTTTAATTCAATGTCTTTTGTTGTGTCCTGTGCCGAAATATTTTTGTAGCAAAAACAATTTCACTGTAAAAATGTGTATATTAAAAAAGGTGTTACTTCCATCAAAAACCTCGGTCTATATCATAGTCAAAGTTAAAATAAAGTAACTAAAACAGCTCTATTGCCGCACATTAGGAGTAAACGTGAGCGGTGGCCTCCGGTCCAGTGTTGGCTCTGGAGTTTTTGTGCCTGCACACATTTCCACCAGCGAAGAAGAGCAGATGACAGAGGACGTCGCCGAAGAAGAAACAGTGGCGCTCAGCAATGGCGGTGATCTGTTCATCCAAACAAACAAACCGGGTTGTGTTTTAATGCTGATGCTGCTCCGGACCGTAGTCGGGTGTCTCGGCTGGCTGCCTGCAGTGCGGCCGTAGCAGAGAGAACACAAGCGGCTCGGAGCGGGAGTCTCGGCCGGAGGAGGCTCCGTCTCAAATCGATGACAAACAGAGAGCAGGAGCCGACCGAGCAGCTTCTACTCATTGTTGGACCCTGAACAAGTTTCTTTGTGCCCTGGCGTCGTTTTGTGAGCACTGACGATGCCGCTGGGGTTGAAACCGTGCTGCGCCGTTTGCAAGACGAACTCCTCGTCCATGTGGAAGAAAGGAAACCAGGGAGAGATCCTGTGTAACAACTGCACAGGGAAGAGCAGCAGCGGCGGAGCATCTGGACCCTCCATGTCCTCCAGCGCTCAGCCCAGCAATGGCGGGGGCAAGCAGGTTAGTTACTGTGTGCAGGTTTCCTCTGGACCATCAAAATGTGACAACCCACCCCTACTCTGAAATATAACCCCCCAGTGCTACTTCTGCTGAAATTGTACGTCTCAGTTATTTACATTTTGAACAAGTAACTTGTTTATCTTAGCAGCAGAGTAACATAAACTGGTGAAGTCATTATCATAAAAATTGGGACTACTAAAGGCGATGAATACAGGACAGGAGGATCCCTTCTTGATGGCCTTTGGGGGATATGGACCATCTCAGGAAGAGTGTCTGGGTTTGTAGGTATTTAACTAGATTGAGTCAAGGACACAAGAGGCTATCAGTCCATTGAGTAGTAGGACATGAGTTAATGATGTAACTGTTGTATTTTGAAAGTAAATCCCAAATAAATTACTATTCCTCAGCTGTATATATGTATTTGTCTTCTTGAGTGGTGGCTCAGGCAAACCAAGCACAGAGGAAAAGGTCACCTGAAGCTCTGGGACATTATAATAGAAAATTATAGGCAAAAAAAAAATCATCAAATCACATTAATCTGAAGCTAAGTGCCTAATGTGTGTTATGTTTTGTTTTTAGTCAAAGCAGGAGATCCACAGGAGGTCTGCACGGCTGAGAAGTACCAAGTACAAAGCTCCTGCATCTGAGAAGAAAGTGTCCACAAAGGGAAAGGGAAGAAGACACATATTTAAACTAAAAAATGTAAGCCAAAATGGATTTCATAGGTCAGTGTAGTATATTCTTGTGTTTATGGTTTCTGACTGCCATGTGTGTGTTTCTCTTTTCAGCCAATCAAAGCACCAGAATCTGTTGCAACAATAATCACCTCAGAATCAGTGTTTTATAAGGTATTGTGTGTTACTAAGCAAAGATAATTGTAGTTTTTTGCTCATATCTTCAACTTATCAGAGTTTTAATTACTGCACTGTTGTACTCGACCTTTGTGCTTTTTATACATAAAAGGAGAAATCAGACTGAAGTCCTCCTCAGACTCTCTATTTGTACCAACAGGGTGTTTACTACCAGACTGGAGATGTGATCAAAGTAACAGATGAGGAGGATGGGAAGTCGTACTATGCTCAGATTCGAGGCTTTGTTCAGGACCAGTACTGTGAAAAGAGCGCAGCATTGACCTGGCTAATCCCGACTCAGGCCAGCCCAAAGGACCAGTTTGATCCTGGAACATACATTGTTGGTGAGCAACGAGAAATGAGAACTGTGTGACATTGTAACCCTTGACATTTTGTAGGAACTGTCTCTTATTTTGCTCCAGGTCCAGAGGAGGATCTGCCCAGAAAGATGGAGTATCTGGAGTTTGTTTGCCACGCTCCATCTGAATATTTCAAATCCCGGAGCTCTCCATTCCCCACCATCCCCATCCGACCAGAAAAAGGCTACATCTGGACCCACATAGGACCCACACCAGCCCTCACTGTCAAAGAGTCTGTGGGTGGCAGCAGTTAACAGGACTATGATAAGGACTTTGCCTTTTGCTTTTAAACAGACTTTTGTACATTTATGTAATATATTGGAGAAAAAAAAGGTTGTTAACTACACCTATTACATCAGAAAAGTTGTAATTTGACACACAGATGTACACACATTTCAAAAATGTTTCTGCTTTGGAATATTCATTTTACATTTAGTAATAAAAATATAAAAAATAAAAACCTTTTTCTTTGTGTCTGATTGTGTAAAAAAAAAAAACACAATTATGAGAGTTGCTGTATGCTGTGACTTTTGAGAGATCTACTGTAAGGTTGCATAGTGGATATTCTTCTTTTGGAAGAGTGTAAATGGACTAAGTTTATGCCAAAATGCTGCATTAGTATGATTACGTAAACATAAAGGATACTAACATACACATATACTAAAACTACCCGCACATGTGATCCAAAGTACCTTTTCTTTTTTTTAGTTATAACAGTTATAGTACAGTGACAGTTGGTTGTCCCAGGGTATAAGCAGAGCAGGAAGTGCGCAGCGGTGAATACTCTCGCTCTGCCTCGACACTCTTCAGTCAAAATGAGCTTCAGCTCGTCGGAGAGAGTTCCCTGTGTGCGGCAGAAAGTGACCCGGTGCCCAAGCCGGGAAATGGATGTTGTTACACCGACGCCGGATCCATTTTTTCACCGATTTACTGGAATCTGAATTTTATTATTATTATTTTTATTTTTTTGGATCGGATAGAAAAGAACAGCAGGATGGGCAAACTCCAGTCCAAACTTGGTGAGACATGGCATCAAATCGAGTCTCTAATGGAGTATTGTGGTATATTATCCCACATAGCCTTCACTGTTCTCTCTTTATTTTGACAGCTTTGAAACACAGACAGAGACCCGAAGGTAAGAGAGTCGAGTTAAAAGTGTCTTATATTTCCATTGCTATTTTATGTTAACGTGCTTTTTGAAATTGCAGGTGGTAGTCCAGCTTCCAGTGTGCTGACACGTCAAGGCGAACTGGAAAGGATTCACATTCATAAGGGAAAACTGACAGAGGTAGAATTTTTCATTTCATTCTTATTTTTCTGTCATTATTCAGTATTACCCTATTCATCAGCATGTACCCAGATGTAGATAAAAATACACTCAAGGAGCAACCACCTCAGGTATTTTCCCAGCCAGAGAAATATTATTGTTAATATGACAATAACAGCCAGAGGTTCAATATGTGATTTTTGGTTTAGTTACTACTGCTTTTCCTTCATGTTAATCCATCAACATGCATATTTTTTTCTGAATAAATTACACAACGTGATTTTGAATTGAATTTATGTAAAACCAAATGATGATTATTTGAAGGCAGAGAGCTCATCAGACGGGTTTACCCACAGAAGTCTGTTCCTGCGAGTACTGCAGAAAAACAAGCAGCAAGTAAAAACAAAAACAGGAGAAGCCCTGTCACGCTGGTTTATTACAGCACCAGCCACTTAATTTACATGAAGTCAGCTTCAGGGACAAAAGGTATTTGCTAACATCACATCCAAAAGACATAAAAGGTGTTTGGAGGTAGCTGTATATTTATTCTTCCGCCCTCCTCCATCTCTATAGAGTCGTCCAAGTCTGTGAAGTGCAGCACAGCCACCCACTCTCCAAACAGCAAGCTCTTTATATGGCACCTCACTAAAAAAAAAAAAAAAAACTCCACATCTGGTACTGCTTTCAGCCAGACAGAATCTGAGGCAGTGGGGGGAAGAGGAAAATGATGTGGGGAGGGGTGTTTGATTGCATAAATGGCATCACATGCAGACTGTTAGCATTAATGAAGCAGTCAGATTTGGACCTTGGTTTCTGAGAAATCTTATAATCCAAAGAGGATGTTCCCTTTATTTCATTTTATTCATTAAAGATTGTTAAAGTGAGTGACATAATAAATATTAACGCACTGATTCAATTAGTGTAACCTGATTTAGTTGTGAAAGTAAATGCCCGATGCTTTATACGCTTGCTTATGAGGCTTGCTTGTTGGAGCAGCAAACTCACTTATACATCCAACTTGATGATACTATGCTAAATAGCCAACATGCCAGTGTGACTTTCCCGCTAAATATTCAATCCCTCAGCACAGCTGCTGAAGCTATGAGATTTTGACATGAGTGATAACCAGTTTTGTTGTTTTGAGACTCCTAAAGTGTTGGAGGTGGCGGGCTGATCTGTACCATGCTACATGAAACGTCTGGAAAGTCGTACAGTTTGGAAAAAGCTGTCAGCTCTGCCAAGTTGTTTAAATCTTTGTGGTGGAGGTTCTGTGCTTGTTAATAGTAGGGTGCTTCATGTAATTAGATTTTCCAGGCTAATATAGTTTGACACTACATGACACCAATGCTGTAAACTGTAATGGCAGAGACATCTCATTGTGTGAAACATTTTATGTTGTTTTAGTTCTTGGTGTAGCATGAGCATTTTTTTGTATCCCATAGAATCATGTCTGTACACGTACAGTAGTTTCCTGGTGGTGTTTCACACTAAAAAGTATTCAACAAGTAAGGTTTTTGAAAGTTAACGCAATTTTAAAGTTTTGGTCCCATGTTACTCATTGGTACATATATACCCGCCTGATTTAGCAGTGACATCTTGGTGTATTGCTGACGATAATTTACGAGTCTGTGTGGTCTGTGAAAAATGAAGACCCAAATTAACTCCCTTTTTACTTTCAATTACTAGTCATACAGGATCAGGTGCGGACAACATCAATTGGGTTAGAAGCACAAACCTGTTTGCTTTGGTATAATGTTTGTCTTAAATGGGTGTGTGTGTGTTTGTGCTCATAAAACAAAGAAACATTGTAACATTTACAAAATTGGATTTTAATCTCTTCATGTGTCAGGTTCATAACATCTTGCATAACTAATGACTAGGAGTGGCTGCTTTTCTTCTGTGTACAAAAATCAAAAAATTCCATTTGTTTAGAGAAGGAACTCACATTTTCATTGTACTTAAGAGTACAAATCATGTCTTACGCAATAAATTTTTTTATTTTTATTTATTTTATTTATTTTTTATTTTTTTGCATGCCACAATTACAATTATGTCATAATAACATCTATAATTGTGAACCAAGGCGAAGCACATATTTGTGTTACCTACATCATCACTCCTCCTTATTCCACCCGCCATCAAAGCTTCACAGTAGGCTGAGCGTGACGTGCAGACAGAAATGGGTGTGGAGAGAATTTTTTTTGGCATTTGATTTCCAGGAAACTAATTTTGTGGCTTTTGAGTGTATGTGTGTTTGTGAATCGGCACATGGGGATCATCTTATAATTTCATCTGCATCTGCATCTGCCTGAATATCTATGTGATGTTGTTGACATATTGTTGGCTTAAGAGATAAAAATGTCTTTCTTGCTTTGCAGTGTGAAAAGCAGATACTGTATATATAGTATGGATGATTCATCCCATCGATGTGACAGCATTGTTCATTGTATATGCTGGTTATTTTGGATGTTGACCACTTAATAAAATCAAATTTTTTGAGAGTGTGGTTGATCCCATTGTTAGGAATCTAATACGTTTTCCTTTATGATGCTTTTAACAAAAGGTATCATTCAGAAAGATGCATATTGAATGTAGTTGATGAATGATTATTACAGCAGTGGTGTTTCTATAGAAGCTTTGTATTAAACCCCAGACATTTAAGAATTGTTTAGCTTTGTTCATGTCTGGATAACCATCCCAACTCTCATGGGACTTGAAAATAACTAAATTGCTTCCTCTCTTCTTTCCCCCTGCCTCTGTTAACATGTGCTCTGTGTCTCCCTTCTCACAGAACTTGTATGTAGAATTGAAGGAAAACAAATTCAGCCATAACTGCAACCTCAAGGGTAAGAGCACAATGGCATGCATCGCACTGATGTTGCTTGCTTTCATATAATTGGAAGGTCTTCATGTTTTTCTATTAGTTTAGTTTAACATTCGGTTTGGTGCACCATTTTTATTTATGTGAAAATTTTCGGGCCTTTAGATGTCCAGCTCTCAGTTAACTTTCAGTTTTCACTCTGCCAAACATTCATTGAAAACAGAGCTTATAACATGGAGATAAATGAAGAGTAAAAATGAATGACATGTTAACAAATATGATTGTAGCTACTCTCAAGTCTTGGCCCTGTTGATTATTGTTATTCACAATCCAGCCATGTGTTGTTTAGTCGTAATGCCACCAAAGAAGACACCTGACAAGGACAAGGACAACCGCTTCCAGCTCAATAAACAGACAAAGGACAAGAAAAGAAATGCTGGCGTTAGTATTTGTCTTGATGCTTCTCACCTACAGATTAAAACCTGTCTGTGATAGAGGTTCAGCATATTTGTAGTGTGCTGATCTGTCAAACTACTGCTCTGAACATCAATTGCAGTAACTTGTTACTCTCATAATATTTGCATGTACAGGATACGCAGTGCGACATGGTGCTTGAAGAGGACTTGCGGCAGGAGTGGGTCTTCAAACTGTACAATTTTGACAACTGTGGCAAAGTCACAAAGGAGGTAGCATGCTTTCATCTTTGTTGTCAAAATAATTCAAAATGAAAGTATCTTGTGTGTGGATGCACAATGTGTATGCACGTGTTCTGCAGGATATGTCCATTCTGATACAGTCCATGTATGACATTCTGAGGGAATCAGTCAAGCCGCCCTGTGGTGATAACACACACCTGAAGATCAAATTAGCCGTATCTCCCTCAGCTTCCCCAGACAGGAGTTTCCAAACAGGTAAATTCTCTTGAACCCATAAGGATTGTTTGTGGTGGAAAATCTGTGCCAAGAAGTTGATGTATTCAAAATAGCGGAACGATGACACCAGGATTACAGCATTAATAATTTTTTCCATATTTTCAACTACAGGGAAGAAGCAGAGTGTGTCTGAGGAGGTAGGAAGCCCAATAAGGAAACGCTATTGTGAGGATGAAAACATTGAGCGCAGGAAGCATTACCTGGATCTTGCTGGCATTGAAAACTACTCCTCTAAATTTGATAATACAGGTAAAGACACTCCTCCTGTATCGATATAGTTAATGCAAATATTTCACTTCATGTTTTGTTTCATTGGGAAAACCTTCAAACTGAAGCAGTATTTCCTCTCTGTTGTCAGAGCCTCCTTGTCAGGAGCCCACACACCAAGTTCACTCTGCTCTTCAGCACTGCTCTGTGGTGGCCAGAGAGAGCTGCACCTTCCCAGAGTCACCTAGAGGTCACTACATCCTTCATTCCCTGAAAAGTAAACACATGCCATTGGGGAAGAACAGGAGCAGAGGAGAGGCAAGGTCCTGCAGATTGCATGGCCATCTTTGCCAGTCGCATAGTGTGCGTACCCACAGTAAGAGGGTTCGCTCCAGGATATCAGATGCACCGGCCTCCTGTAGACATCCTGGCTCCCAGGTCCAGCCAGGCGAAGACACAGAGATACTACATAACCATCAAGCCTCCTGTGGGACTCCTCTGGCTCAGAGACATGAGCACCATCACCATCACGAGCACAAGCACCACCATCATCATCATCATCACCACCACCACTACCACCCTACATAAACGCATTCCAAACACATACCATATGACACTGGATTCCAGCTCAGGTGATATTAGAGGGTAAAGTCACGTGATACGGGCAGTTTGGTAGCATAAAAAACTACTTAGACAGACTTTAAATGACCTCTTGTACATTATAATCACAGTGTTGTGTAATCAGGCTAAAGCGCTGCTATCTGATGCAAGCAAAGTCCCTTCAGATTGCACTGGCAAAAACCTGCAAACTCAGTTTACTGTTTTCTGAGTTACAACTTTATCGAGCTTTAGACCGATTAATTCCTCTCAGGTAAATTTCCTTTTCCTATACAATGGAAGTGGAGTATGTATAAAGTAAATGGTGCCCGTATAGTTGAACTATTCAGTATTGTGTTTTATTGTCTTCTCTGTTTGAAGGTACTAAGATGATGTGCATATTAACACACAGTATGTGTCTGTCATGAAAATCCGTTTATTCTGATATGATAACATGTTTAATTTTGGACAAAATGTGAGAATCACTGAAAAATATATTTATGGATAATGAGTAGTTTTGAATTTGACGTTCATGTTGGTGACAGCATTTAGTCAGTCAGTTATATTTTTCCACAGCAGTGGCACAATACATGCATTGTAATGTTCCAGGATATAGTTCAGGTGTTTGAAACCACATTCAACACAGGGTTTTATCAGTGTTGTGCTGACGTTCAGATCAGAAGGAATCTGTCATTTTAATGTCTTCATTGGCAGAAGCCTCATTTGACCATAATACAATGTAAGCATCTGAATGCTTGTTATTGTTACTTACCTGAATGGTAAGTTATTTTTATGAAGCAGATTGGTGGAAAAATTGACTCATCACCAATTAAATTGAAGTACAAAACAAACATACTATATCTGTGTTGGATTATTAATATATTGCTGTTTAATTTCTGTTGTCAAACCTCATTTTTTGGTGATTCCATCTCTTGTGTGTAGAGTATCAGTTCACAGTTCTGTGAAAACTGGCAGGTTTCCACAGCAGCAATCAAATGTTCTCCCTGCTTATCTGTTTGACAAAAGCTGCAAATAGACGCCATGGCCCAGCGAAGGAGGTGAGACAGCTGTTTCTATAAATATCCTCAAACCCCTAACCTACCATGAGACCCTCGTGCTTCATTCCTGCTTAACTGAGTAAGCCCTGTCCCAGACAAGTACACAAGACGCAGACAGCCAAAAACAAAGCAGCAAACAGAGGAGGCCAAACACTGATGTGCAGAGCTGTTTGTCAACAGCTCAACAACCAAGAAATCTAGCTCTGTTGGTACGACAAGCAGCGAGGAAAAGCTGGAAGCATGAAGTCTCTACGGTTCCTGGCTGCTGAGGGTTTCATACAGACTGGTCCAGCTGCCCTGGAGAACCTCAGCTCTGTGCCTTTCAATCTCTACCCACTTCTCTTCAAGGCCTGCTATCTCAATGAACAGGCCGACTTGCTGCGTGCTCTGGTCCAAACATGGCCTCTTCCAGAGCTCAACCTACAAAAGGTCCTGGGGAGGACGCTCGACTGTCAGATGGACCTCACCTCACGCACCTGCCGGCTTTGTCTTGAGGCGATTCTGTTAGGATTAAAGGTACCTACATTTTCCTCACTGTACCCACTCACGGGTCATACTCACATTGCCCGTGCATGTTTTTCTAAATTCTTTATTCCTTTTGCATTGTATATTTATGTTCTCAGTCAACTGCCTCAAACGTACTTGTGTGAGTTGTGATTGGCTTACAATGATCAGGAATTTTAGTAAGTTCACCCAAATAGTCCCTTGACAATATATTGCCATGATTAGCTCTGTCTCTCTCTATGTTTTCTGAAGGATTATGTGCTGTCCCCTCCAAGAACTTATGCTAAGTGCCTTCATGTGGTGGACCTCACTTCTCTGAAAGACATCGAGCACCAGTACTGCCCCTGTCGCTCCACCTTGGGCCGATGGGCAAGAACCCAGCTTCTGACCCAAATGTGCTACGAGACCATGTTGGCTATGCAAGCCAGTGATGTGGCCCGGTCTGCTTTTGAAACATCCATTGATGTACGTCTGAACGGCTTTGTCACTGGCCGTAACTATGAGCTGGTGGCTCAGGCCTTAGTCCTCCTGCGACACTGCCCACTGAAGCTTCGTTTTGTTGGTTTTCGTGCTGATTCTCTTGCTCTCAAGCAGCTTTTCTATGTTCTTCGACTAGCAGAACCTGAGTCCATCACAAAGCTGGAGATGGTCCACAATGTTCCCTTAAACGCCACACACCTGGAGGTTCTGCTGACCAAGGTGGATTTCCCTAAATTAGAGTCTCTGACCCTGCCGGCCGGGGCGCTGGATATTAGGTGGTTGGGTTTTGATGATGAGGATCTGCTGGCCACCATTGGCAACTTACTGGCACAGCTGAGCAGCCTGACTGAGCTCTATGTTGGATTCTCTACTCTTACTGGACACCTACGAAGACTGCTGTAGTGAGTAAACAGACACATCTGAATGAGGTGACAGAGGCTGATGATGGATGGCTCTGGTGACCGTCCTGCATGAACATGGCTTTCACACTTAAAATGCAAACCCCAAAAACCAAATACATCTTTCAGTTTGGTTATTTTTCAAAAATACTGATTAGAATTTTGTGTTCAAAAATTGTGGGCCAGTTATTTCCACCGACCTTTTCATTCCAGATGAACTTTCTCTTCACCCTTCTTCTGTTTTCAGTCCTCTCAACACTCCGCTGCAGTGCTTGGAGTTGGCCAACTGCAGCCTGAACCGTGTAGACATGACCTACCTTGCCAACAGCCTCCACAGCGAGGCCCTGGTCCGCCTGGACATCAGCGGACATAATATCTTCACCTCTTACGCCGCCTCTTTCCACAAACTGCTCAGCCGCTGTTCCACCTCGTTGGCCAGCCTGGCCCTTGAAGAATGCAACATCGAAGACGAACACATGGATGCCTTCACTAATTCTTTGTCTTGCTGTCAGGTGCTGGAGGAGCTCAAGTTCCTAGGAAACCCTTTAACCTCAGCAGCCCTGCGGAGGTTATTCTCCATGTTGTCTACAGGTTTCCCAAAGTTAAAGTACATAGAGGTGCCAGTTCCCCGTGAGTGCTACTCTGAAGATGTTACTTATCCTCTTGATGATTCAATCATCCTCCGATACAACAGGGATTTGTTCCAACAGGTCAGGAGCCAGCTGGTGGGCATCCTGGAAGGAGCTGGTAGGGGGAATGTGGAGGTGTGCACCCCCCTGACAGGGGCCTATGATCCAGACATAAATGAAACCAGCAATGAGCTTGGAGTATCTATACTGAAAACCTTCAATAATGTTATTGGGAACTTCATAGGTACCATAACTGACGTGGACAACAGGAGATCACAGGCAGGTAATTAATGATGCTGCCCAAAGAAAGATCAGGTGCGTTACGACGTAGGATTTTAAAGAAATTCTAATTCTGTCTAAAGAGACAGATAGTTATTTTCTTCCCAACACCTTCAAGTCTGTGAAACAAACAGCTGTGAAGCAAAAAGATGTAGCTACGGCTGCAACCACGTTATTACTTTATGTTTGCCTCAGATACTCTGTTACCTGTATCTATTGTACATGTTTTAAGTATTTATTCTGATTGAAATTTTGTATATAACTGGATTTGTTGAAGTAAACAACACAAATTTACAACAGAGCATATTTTAACACAATAGCTTCAGTCTGTCATGTCAGTGGCCTGGAATGGATAGCATAGAGCAGTGGTTCTCAAACTTATCGCCCCAACAACAATCTTGACAAATTATATTTCACCAAGTTCAAAAAGAAAATAAGAGTGCAGTTGTGCCATCATAACTGATATCTTGAATCAAAAACAAAAAGTAGTCAAATAATGAAATAGTCTTTCATTTGCAATCTGTGCAAAAAACAAAAACGAGAAATTTCCCTGTATTAGTGGCTGCAATGTGCCTGTTTTGCACTGCACATCCTCTCAAAACAGGTTTTTTCAGGCATGAAACTGCCATTCTCAAGTCATGCTCAATGTTGAGCTGAGATCTGTATTTCGTTTTCAGAGAAGCAACAGTCTGTCTTGTGTGTGTGTGATGGTGCTGGCTCTTTTGTGGCCCAAATTTATCCATGTTGCTCACAGCTACCTGTTACCTTGTTGTCCCGCTGCAATTATCATCCCGACGTCAATCATTGTTTTTCGCACTTTAGTCCTAGGTTACATTTCTCTCCCAGTCTCCTAATGCTCATTAATCATTTTAGCCATTAATTATTATTGTGTGTGGGTGTTTTCTTTAGAGTGAATTATCTTTGTCAATAAAGAAAAGCATTTACAGTAAGATAGGCATTAAATTGAAAATTTCCTCCTGTTCCGCGCTCCACCTGTCATGTCTCCGTTGGGTCACACCCCACACTTTGAGAAGCACTGGCATAGAGAGACACTTGCAGATTTTCAAAAATTTACATTTTTAATGAGCACTGTTTTATAGAGATTACATTTTATTTTAAATATTACATCAGGGGACAACGCTGCACCGACTGAAGATGGCAATTAACAGCTTTCACCAGGAACCGTCTATTTCTTCATCCACTCTTCTTTTTCTTTCCTCTCACGAATCACTTCATTCAGATATGGTAACAGGTATCTGGTATCCTGAATGGAAAAACTTTTTTGTAAGTTTAATAGGGCGGGGTCATTATAACAAATGCACTTCTATTAAAACCTTCCTCCTTTTCTCTCTTTAAGATTTGACAAAATTTTGTCCTGATCCTTTTTGAGTTTCCCAAATAAACTACACAAAGAACATTTTGTTTTCTATTGGTGATGTGCGCCTTTTTACTTGTTTAAAAAAAAAAAAAAAGTATGAATCCAATATGAAACAATTTCTATTGAAAATACTTCATAATTATCCCCATTTAATATTTCACACTCCAAAACACTGCTTTCATGTGAAACACCAGCGCCACACTGAAGAAAAGAAATTTTCAGTATTCTTACCTCTTCAAATTTTGTCCACTGGTTTTGAGGGAGGATCTGCGCCTTCATAGACAGGTCCAGGGCTCTCTTGATCCTGAACATCCTCTCATTGTACAGGTTCTCTGGAAGCCTCTTCAGGGCCTCTTTCACATCTGCGTCCTCATAGAGTGTGTCATCGCGCATTAAACCTGATACAGGAAACATAAAATGCTCAACATTCACTATTGAAAATTAAAACTGGCAGAATTGCTGGATTTTTAACTCTATTCTTGTCAACATATTTCTCTTACCATACTTGTTGAAGCCACTCAGGTTGTAAAACCATTTGCGGAATCCAAAGGCTAGCCTGCCTGTCGCTACTGTGAGTAAAAAAGACAACAGAGGATGAGTTAGACAGCATCACATGAATTTAAGACCAAGACCATTTAAATTTAGCTACAAAAGAGGACATAACAATGGCTCAAACTGTTTCAATATTACGACTACTTGAATACAATTGCAATTTTCTTATCCAGTAATTTCGAAGATTTTTCAGTGGAAGGAAGCAAATACAGACAACTACCAAAATTATTTTATGTAGTTGTAACAGTGGAATGCTGCTTCACACCGATGCATCAGTATTAATGATCTATTGTCCCCACAACAGGTAAATCAAGTATTCTGTTTCTAATAGGTAATGTGCTAAAAAAGAGGCATTTTCAAGAGCTAATGCTTGGCAAGCAAGACTTTAACTTTGCCATAAAGTATGTATGAAGTATATATTATATTATTGAATTTCATCTTGTACTGTAGTAAAAATCTGAATACTACTGAATACGATTGTAATGAATTACATAGTACCTGATCGTTTAGATCTGTTATGTAAATAACTTCGGGTGAATTATCCCCATATAAATTTGTGTAAGGACAAATTTTGAAAGCATAATCTGTGACTTTCAGGTCACATGATCTGAGTCAGGCTCAAAACAGGGGCCGACAAACAGCAGATAGCACATCCATCTAAGATCATGCAGTTAAATCATTCAGCTACATTATTAGCTAACCCTGAACAGCTTAACACCAAAACCGCGGCAACACCTGCTTAGTAAACATTTCACGACAAAACGAAATAAGGTACGGACCGCGATCTTTTAAACACAATAATATTGTGTTTATGTCACTTTGATAAGAACAAGCAGTAGCTGAGGAAGCTAACGCTGGCGAACAAACACCCTTAGCATCAGTTAGCACGGGGACACTAAAGGACAAACGCAAGTCAAGTGGGCTAAAAGGCGTTTTCTTCCTGGACAGATAAACAAACCATAGTGTTATGTTAAACAATATTCTCTTCGTCTTGCCGTAGCAGTGTAGCACAATCTTTCGTAAATTAATTAAAATCTGGTAATACATAAAAAAAAAACGATGGTCTTTTACCTGGTGCCCTCGTCGCCATCTTTACTGCTGAGAGGAACCGCGGTGCTTCATGGGAAAAGACTATTGCTCTCAACATGCGCGAGTCGTTCGTTGCAGATAAATACGTTAAAAATAAGTTTTAATTAAATACATTACAGACATTTACTGCAAGACCGTAATAAACATTGTAACATTTTCGTCGTTAAATGGTTTTAATGAATCAATTGAATGAAAAAGGATGCATTTAAAAGAATTGCCTTTTATCTGAAGTGTGACCTCATGAATGTTGAGCAATCACAGCAGAGGTCATCGAAAAGAAAAATATGATGGTGTGAAATTAAATAAGGGAAAAAAACAAAGTTAAACATAGTTTGATATAGTCGGATGATACTCTGGGACATCCTTATTTATCTGTTTATACATGTATTGCACTATTCTTGAGCCAATGCAACGAAACTTTGTTCTGAATGAAAATAAAGTAAGTTTTTTTTTTAATAAACCTGCGTCAGAGTGGTCTCAATGTAAAATATTAAGTTGTATAATTTAGTGGAACAATATTAATATACATGTGAAATAAAAAATATTTCTATTTGTATTGAAGTACAATCTGTGAGTAGATGAACCTACAGCAGTGACATTTCACCAGTCATGGTAAATTACATTTATTAAACATCACATTTACAAAATAAATGTTTCATATCAAATATACGATATGTTCAATGAATCTGTCATGATAATACTAATTCTACATGCAAAGCCCCTTTTTGTTGAAGTCCACTTTAATGTCAAAGGTGGAATTACAATGTTTTTTGGAACAAATAAAAATCATCCAGTGTGGTCAAAGCTAGTTCAATGCAAAAAATCTCATCTGGCAAGGACACCAGTCGGTCCAGGGAAATGTAGTTGGGCAGGTTTGGGTCATACTGAGCTTTTCCAAGGTACTCAAGGAACAGGTGCCGCTCTTTGACACGCAAGTACTTGCTATTCAGGACCTATTGGAGGAAATATACTCAAATTATAACTCTAAATATTGACAAATCAGAAATAAAAATGACTCCACATCCATCAAAAACTGGTAAAGCAGTTGGCATTCAGCAGGTCAATGTACCTGTGGGAACTTGGCGATCAGGTGATGGGGTACCTTCATGGTGTTGTGGATGAAGTCAAATGTTTGAGTTAACTTCTTTTTATTTGCAGTCAGAACTTTTGGGACAGAAGTAACTATTTGTTGGATCTCATTTCCCTTAAATCCAAACTCTATTTCACAGACCTAAGTCGTTACACACAGACATAAAAAGAATGAAAATATATTTTAAAAAAATGTATAGCAGGCAGTTACAAAAGAATACAGTTTTGGTATATTTTTTCATTTCAGTACCTTGAGATTTTCTTTAACGGGCTCCAAACTGCCACACAGTAATCTGGGTAGACGTGCAACAAGATTCCGAATCTGCAAAGAGAACCAAAACCAATTATAATTCCCTATTCTTTTTTCCATTGTTGTATTCACCATTTCTTTCTTTGTAGGAAAAAATGAAAGAAGCTGTGTTCATCTTTGTAGAAAGCTTACATTAGAAGCACTGAGGTTGAGTTGTTCATGATAAAAACTCAATCTGTTGTCCAACCTCTTCACACTAAAGTTTAGCAGATATGGAGCTTTGGAAACCATGGATGCAATTGTGTCCTCACTGAACTTCTTTGACTTCAGATAGTTCACCCTTCACAAACAAAAAAAGGGGACAATTAGTCTTAGAACAGAATTTGCCTGACACTACTACAGGAGAGACAGTGTCATAGTTTAAGCTCAACAAACTGATTTAAAATAAAGAAATTTAGTAAATGTTTTTCTGAACCTCCCTTCGTATTACCGGGTCTGCAGGTTTTCCAAATCCTCAGTGAGAATGAAGGGGTTGTGTGTGATGATATAGCCAAGGCGAGAGTCCTCTACCCCAATCTCTTTGAGAAACAGCAGCCTTGGAGCCACATCTGTGTTGAAGTCGAGCCTCAGCAGCATGGAGCCCACATTAGGCCTCTGTTCAAGCTTCCACAGATTAACACCTGCAGTAAGATAAAGAGTTGCAATAATCAGAGTCTGAGTGAACTGAAAACTTAAAGGTCACTGCTTTATTCATCGGGATCCCAATTAGCTGTGCCCTAAGTGATTGATAGTCCTACTGAGGTCAACATGAAAACATGCATAAAAGAAAAAAAAAAAAACAGAACAAAAATGGGAAACTGCTTTCCCCATTATACTTGTACATGTAAATTTCTTTACCCAGTTGTACCAGCTTGCAGAGAGTCTCAGATTTGTCAACATAATCTTTAAGAGAGGTCGAAGTTGGAGGTATGCCTGGAGGAATACATATACTGATAGCCTCTTCATCACTGATCTCCTCCAATGCAGAAAATCCAGCAGCACTGTCCATATCTGTTTAATGAAAAAATATAGACTGAATATACTTGTCACCCAAGACAAAAACAAACCAACAAACAAATTTAATTAAATCATAAATGCTGATGCTCATTGAATATGCTCATATAACAGCAACCCATTATATACCTAGTGGTGCCTGACTGTGATCCAATGAGACAGCCTCTCTGATTGGCAGCGGGGGGCCCTTGTATTGCACAACATCAGTTCTTGATGACTCTTCTGTGAGCTTGTCTTTCTTAGCCTCAGTTGCCAGATGTTTGACCATTAAGTCTCTATAGCCAAGCATCTGTTGTTTCCACCTCTGTCTTGCCAAACCTGTTGTGGGTTGCCCTGTGAAAGACGGGAGTCCATTTGGTATTTTTGTGACTACAGTTTTAACCACCGTGGAGTGATGAGCTTGAGTGTAATGCTGCCAAGCAGCAGCTGTTGTCTTGGAGCAAAGTGGACTTCTGCATCTCAGACACAGCTTTGCAAAGGATGAAGCCATGGTGACTCTGTAGAGAAATATTTGAAAATTCAAAATATTTCCATAAGAGAACCCACAAACTGAACAACATTTGTCTACAAATTCAACAAATAAATACAGAAAGAAGCATGGGTTGAACAGAAAATGAAACACAATTAAGAGAATATAAATGAAGACTATATAAAACCATACCAGGCAATATAGCAATTATTCTGTTATTATCGCCAGGTAAAAATTCCATATTTTCTGAAAGATTATCAGATAAAACAAATATAGGCAAACTCCAATCCATAGCTATAAGGAAGCAATAAAGTCTGATTCTTGTTATTTGACCTCTGATTGCGAGTTTAGCTATTCGTGTGTGATGGCGTGTAGGAAAAAGAAAAATCACAAAACCTAACCACCAGATCTCTATCTCCAGAAAATTCTAACTCTGTTGGAATAAATAACCTTTTTCATTTGATGGTGGTAGATGCAGTTTATGTGTAATCCGGTTTAAAATCTGAGATAAATCGTTTTTAACAATATCTACATTTCACGATACATTATTTTCATATATCAGGCCAATAATGCCTTTGCTGGTTGCATTAGAAATGTTTTTACTCACAGATAGTTTTTGAATAAAAATGTTTAATCATCTGGGACCAGCAACATCATCTTTCATTTCTGGACGTCCACTGTTTTCATGTGCTCGACCCCGGAAGAACCTACCGGAAGGAACGTCACAAATTGGTATTTACCACAGCGGCGGGTGAAAGGGGTGGCCAAAATGTACTTATGGGTTGAATATTTCTGAAATAAAGTTTCAATTATTTGGATAATACATTATTAGACTTAATAATATAAAAAATATGATTTTGTTATGGTTTTGTTTTGTCGTCTTGAGTTAGAACACATAGTTTTTTCCAGATGGTCACTGCGACTGGCTCTGTAGTTCAGCCCTTCTTTGTGGAGCTTCAGCATGGATCTTCTTCGTAATGTAATGTCTATCTAATCTTACACTGTTTTGGCTTTAGTTACAAAATTTTTTATCGTTACAATTCAGTAAGTAACCCATAGCTGCGACATGACAGCCGCCGTGACGACTCGAGCTCTGCGAACGGATGAAACCAACTATAAGTTATATTTCCGAATGATAAATGAGCAACAAGTGGATGATATTTGTATTGATTTCTTCTACAAGCCACACACCATCACCCTGCTGACCGCCACGGTCCTCAGCTTGATGTACTTTGCCTTCACCAGGTAAATAACCGTCTAAAGTGTGTGTTTTTTTCCCCATGCTAATTGTTGTTTAATAGTAGAGGAGATCAGGAGCAGTGGTAACACGGGACGGTTGCGACACCTTGAATTTTTCCAATCAGAAAAGCTGTAGTGACAGCGCTCATTGTGCACATGCTCATACATGCTCAATTAGACTGTCTTGCTGACAAAAAAGGAGCTCCATAAAAAATGTAACTTTTCTGACAGATTTTTTTTTCTTTTTGAAACTGGCCTGAAGTCAAACGTCTCAACAATCCAACCAAATGTTATCAGGATCGCTGCTTTTTACGATAAAAATGTTGTCAAGCTGTCGCCTTTTAACGCTTACTGAACCAACGGTGACTTTAATTCAGATTTTTTTTTTTCATTTGAAAAAACAAATATCATCAATTCATTTTTTTAATTTGCATTGCTTGAACAAAGATCACCCCATAGCTTTAAGAGCTCCTGGTTTACACTACCAACTGCTCACTTAACAGGACTGTGATTGATCAGAAGTCGGTCATATGAAACATGAAAGGCAGTAACTGAGATAAATATTTTTACATATTTTTTTAATATAGCAAACTGGTTCTCACAGTTTAAATAGTTTTTGATTTACTGGAAAAAGACAAAGTGGTCTCTCCTAGTTTTCAAAGAAGTCAGCAGTCGTCATTAAAGTTAATCTTTCCCCTCAACACCCCTGTAGTTGCTTATGAATATAATCCAGTGTTGAATGTCCAGCAACATAATCCCCCTTATAATATGCAACATGTTTTTTGACAGGGATGATGAGCAATCAGACAACAATCTCAGAGTTGGTCTTCTTGTGGTCGTCTCCTTCTTCTTGGTCATCAGTGTCCTGGCCTTTCCTAATGGTAAACTATTCAACTCAATTGTATTGGCTACATCATCCAACGGGATGTGATTAAGTTACAGTTCCAACCTGTGAAAGATTAAAAAAATGAAATAATCTGAAGATGACATGATAATGATCCATCAACAATCTTCTAGTTTAGTTTATCCACAAATATGAGTAACTATTCTCAATTAAAACAGAAAATGGCAATCTATTCGTTTGTTAGCTTGAACAAGGATGTTCAACATTCTTGACCTTGGAAACTAGGCTCCTTTTTCTTTGGCCTCCCACAGTCCTCCACCGTGGATTCAGTTTGAGAGAGCTTGGTTTTCAAGTATGACAGTGTTAAGTCATTATAACAGGGCAACTATCTTTATGACATCTTGTAAACTCCAATCAGACAGGTGAAAGATTTGGATTAAAGCAAGTGAGTGGACTGTGAGTTATGTTTTTACGTTATAATTGACTTCTGCTTGCACCACCGACCTATGATGCTTTCTTCATCAGGACCTTTTACCAGGCCTCACCCAGCGATATGGCGAATGGTGTTTGGTAAGTGTTTGCCTCCATTTTCTTCACCCATTACCTCACCACGTATATAGGCTTTTCCTAAAAGATCTGGTTTTCATATATTTTCAATCTAAGTTCATTTTTTTTCATTTGTAGGTCTCAGTGTACTCTACTTTCTCTTTCTGGTCCTTCTCATCTTCCTCAACTGGGACCAGGTTAAGACTCTGATGTACTGGCTGGACCCAAATCTTCGCTATGCTAAACGGGAAGCTGACATCATGGTAAAGGGGGTTAAGAGTGCCCAATAAGCTAGTTATTTTTTTTCCTCTGAACCATCAGAGCAAGTTCACATAAAATCTAGAATGTCAAACGATTTCTTAATGTGGATAGGACATTTCTGTTTTACAAAAATGTATTCTTTGTCTTTTTTTGTTGGCTGCTGTCTCTTCGGAATTCATCACTTTTGCTTTTTCGTTCCACAGGAATATGCTGTAAACTGTACAGTGATAACATGGGAGCGCATCCTGAGCCATTTTGATATCTTTGCATTTGGCCACTTTGCAGGCTGGGCCATGAAGGCTTTGGTCATCCGTAGCTACGGCCTCTGTTGGACCATCAGCATCACCTGGGAATTCACTGAGGTTATTACAGCAGGGTGGATACTCAGATATACACAATTGATTTTGTCACAGAGTGTATGGTCAAACAAAGTGCAACAGTCCTTCAAAGAACATACTAACTAAATTTCAATTCAGTATTTTTTCCTAAAGATACAAAGCTCCTTGATTGATACAACTACTTAAATATATGTGATTTTCACTATTGAGCCCACTCACTTTTTACAGCTGTTTTTCATGCATCTTCTGCCAAACTTTGCGGAGTGCTGGTGGGATCAAGTGATACTGGACATACTTTTATGTAATGGAGGAGGCATCTGGCTGGGTATGACTGTCTGCCACTTTTTGGAGATGAGGACCTACCGCTGGGCCAGTATCAAGTCAGTCAAACTTTTTTTTTTCTGTTTGTTTTTTAAATAATAGATATAGTATACTTAGTTATGTCTATCAAATTATTCAAGAATGTGATTCAAGAGTCAACATTATAATAATCTTGAATCACATTCAAGGATATACCATGTCACAGCAGAAGAGCACAAGGGGAATAATAGCTCCAGGTAAAAATGTTGGTTGTTGAAAAAATGTAACACTCTGTCTGCTCAGGGAAATCCACACCACCACTGGAAAAATAAAGCGAGCCGTACTTCAGTTTACTCCAGCCAGTTGGACCTATGTGCGGTGGTTCGACCCAAAGTCGTCCTTCCAGAGGCTAGCGGGCATCTACCTCTTCATGATCTTATGGCAGGTAGGTCTCTCGGCCATTGTGCCATCCTGCTCTTTCTACTGTTTTATTTGCCACGAAATACCATCCACCCACTGAGAGTGTCTGTCCGTTGTCACTTTTCTTTACAGCTAACAGAGTTGAATACATTCTTCCTCAAGCACATCTTCGTCTTCCAGGCCTCTCACCCACTCAGCTGGTGCCGTATTCTCCTTTTTGGAGTCATTACTGCACCCACTGTGCGGTAGGTGATACAGTACATTTAACCGCCACCCAAACAAACACCAAGTTCTAAATCTAAAATTTTTAGTTTATTGTTATTAAGAAAACAATTCAAAGGACCCATTTTCTTGAACTTTTCAGGCAATATTATGCATACCTGACAGACACTCAGTGTAAGCGAGTTGGCACACAATGTTGGGTTTTTGGGTAAGTATCAATTGTCTGCTTTTGCAAACTTAGTATGTCCCAGAAATTCTTTGAAGGGCAGTCAACTACCATTTTTCTTGTTGTTGTTGCATGCCTAGAGATTTCAGTAGAATTAGCTTTTATCTACCTGTCAGTTAAATCACAACACTTGTAGTAGTCATCTTTCTAACTCTTAGAGGTAATTTTTAATTGAAAACATCACGACCTCATCTCAGACACAAAGCCATTCATGTCCTCTGCTCCATTTTCGATAGCAATGAGACAGGCTCCCTCTGCCTGCTTGCAAGACTCTCACATCTGAAGCTTAGCTAGTTCTAACCTGTTAAAAAATTAAACTAAAATACCAAAAAAGGTTTTCCTTGTTGATTGAGAAACATATTGATTACTTTCACTTGGTCTTAAATGTCAGGCACATCCTGGGAGAGGTGTAATTGCAGTGAAATGACTTTGCCAAGAGAGGGGGCCATTGTTGAATACAGCAGCATGTGGTTAAAAATTCAAGGGCAGCAAGACTACTGATTTCATTGTACTTTTATATTTCCCCTCAGGGCTATTGCTTTCCTGGAGGCTCTTGCATGTGTGAAATTTGGGCATGACTTGTTTTCCAAGACACAAATTCGCTATGTACTCCTGTGGCTACTCTGTCTTGTAAGTGTGTGTGTTTGTCAATGTATACAGTTCAACATCATAGACAAGGTTTGAATGTATTTACTGTATATTAAATGATCCAAAAAATAAAGATGTCCCTATACTACTGTATTGACATCTGACATGGGCTTGTAATATGTTGGTGTTAAAGGTGACAATTCTTATCAAGGCTAATGGGTAAATGCCTTTTTCTTTGTGTTTTGCTATCATTGCTGCTCTAGCAGCTATTGGCACCTTGGAAAATCTAAATAACTCTGCAGGTTTAACCGTGTTCTGCTCTGCACTCCCAGCACCCACTATGATGCTTTTTAGTTAGTTAATGGTTAAAGCCTGTTCTAGATACTTTGGTTAACACAAATCCAAGCTCGAAAACATTGGTGCCTTTGTATGCGGTGGGTTATGGAGGAGTGTTGTAGATATGCGTTAAAGATAAGATCCTTTCATTATGCAGGTGAAGGGGTTTCTCTTTCTGGTCACTTAATGTGTTTTTTGGAATGTTTTATCTTAAAAAAAGTTTAGAGTTTGAGCAGACTCATTAATGTCTGTTGTATATTCCTGTTGTCTTTCTTTTCCTCTTCTTTAGGCACTCATTACACTTATGTGTTTATATGGAATGGTCTGGTATGAGCACAGTAAAATGAAGGTAAGACATGTTGGTGCTAGATAAAGCTTTCCTATGGTATCTGTTTAAAGAGGACGTTAAATTTAAACATCAAATCAACACAGATGTCAGTGGTAATATAGGCTGTTTAAATTACTTTTGTATACCATATTAGTGTTTTTTCATAAATGTCGAATGAGCGTCCTTCTCTTTACAGAGCTTTTTTGCGACCAGCGAGGACTGTGATGACAGCAGTACTGTCGACTCATGCAATTTCATCTCAGGTGGTGTTGCAGGTCAGTCTCACAACTATCAGACTTTTAACAACTTTTCATTAAACTAGTACCTCAATGTAAAAAACAACTATATCCTTTTTATTCCATAGATCAGAGGGAATCTTTGAGAAGTTCACAAACTACAAAAAGGAAGCGAGCTGCTGGAAGGAACAGATTTGTGAATGGCCAAGGAGGAAAGAGACAATAATTGAGAGAAATGCATAGTATTCATGTTGCCTTTGAATGAGATGAGTTGTACATAGGCTTGAGAAAGCATTAAATGCAAAAACTATGTGCTTAAATTTAATGGATATTTGTGTTTCGAGTTGGACTGAAAGTTTGAAGAATCCTACAGACCAGGAAGTAGACACCCCCAAGCCTTAAACTTATTTCAGGTTATCAAGTAGCTATGTCCGTTTTAGCTGAAAGCTTCATATACCAGCAGACTTGGGCAATTGTAGAAAATCTTTGATATTGTGCAACGGTGGCAAAATTTGAACTATTTTTAGTTGATAAACACTGAAATATGAAAAGGTTGGCCTTTTTGCATTTTAAATACTGGCATGCTGCCCTCAACATCATTGTACAGCTTTAATTTTCTGCCTTAAATAATGAATGTTGTTTACAACGTAGCATATGCACATACCTGTGCATGGTATACCAGATTTATCATTCAGATGTGGTTTGAAAACCAGACCACATTACTGTTGAGTATATAAATGTGCGTGCCAAAATGTGCATACATACACACACAAACATATTGGACTAGTTTGCACTTAATCTCCTTACTGTTGTTTGTGAATTTTTATGTCAATGAATTTAATAGCTTTACTAGAAAAACTAAAGATTGCAATTATTTTTGTCCATGTCATTTTGTAATCTCATGTCATTTGGTGATGATTTATATGTTAACTAAGATTTTTTTCATGTGTTATTGTTCATATAATATTTGCCAAATGTATATTTGCACCTATCTATAATCCAGTAATCTACTGCTGTATATAATACTACTGTTTGATTTCCCTCAGTTAAAATTGCACCAGTAAAGGTTTTCTCTCCACTTTAAATTCAAAGGACAACCAAGCTTTACTGAAGCAATTTTACCACTTACATGGTTTAATTGCCACCATTTTTAGCTGTTGAATTGTATGTTATTACAATTTTGTATTTGTTTGTAGTTGGGGAGAGAAGTAAGCAGTGTGGAAGGTCTACTGACAAACTACTGTGACATTCAATACAACAGCATTGTGGTTACATTCAATCAGAGGATAATCATGATGGTGTTTTTTGCTTTTTGCTTTGTTTTCAGTGGCCCCAATTAATACAATGTGAAGCTGATATAGCATTGTAAGCTATTGGTCTTAAATTGTTGAATGATACAGTATATTTACATATTTTGTGTCAGAATGTGTTTTACAACCTCTTGTTGGTGTGAGAAATGTTACTAAGTAAATGTCTTGTGATTGAATTTGTATTTGTTGATACTATTTAAATAAATCTTTCCTAAGAGCTGCTGCAGTGATTCCAATGTTGAGAGTATGTCACAGTGCTTTAGATGCTCCTAACTTTATTTATTTTGAACTTTATTTCACCGTCTTGATTTCTGTCACACCTTCATGTACAAATAACTGAGCACAATAACTGAAACAGTATAGCATGGATCAAAAAATTTAGTTCTTACAATACAAATGTTTTATAAAGTTTGATTTCTATATTTGTGTAAGAGACCACACAGAACGATTATGCAGCCAAACTTTAAAATACATTACAGTAGCATCACAGGGATGCCAAGTCAGTATACAGAGTGTTAGCTCACTACAATTAAAATGAAATAGTATAATTGTATAATTATTATGACTTAAGCATCTTAGAGCACTGTTAAAAGCATTTATAAATAAAATATAATAATTACTATGCAAGAAAGTATTAGGCAAAGAAACAAATAACCACTTTCCTATGAGTAAATCTTTCAGTATTTGCTATTATTTGCATGTTGTGGATTAGAAGTGTAAAATAGCCTATCATTTAGGAAATATGGTACTGCAATTGTACTTAATTTTCACCGTGGTCATCGTATCAAATTCATCGCTACAGAAATCGCAGAATTATGCTTTCTACTTTTAATCTAAGTGGCATATATGCAGCTGGTGTCTATAGTCATTTTAAGCAGTATGTCACAGACGAACTCATCTTAAAGCCATGTGGTACAAAGTCCCAGCAAACCTCTTTGTTGTTTTCACTTACTACATTTCCCATGATGCCTCTGCGCGTGGCCCCTGTGCTGGATGACAGCTATCCGGCGCCGAAACACCGATAGAAGCTCAGACGAAAGAGCCATGGCTGCCACGGGTGGAGGGAAAATCAGAAGCAGGAGATATCACATCGCCTCTAAACCTTACGCTAAGAGTAAACAGGTAAATAGAGTGAAAGTTTTCGTATTAAAAACCAGCGTCGAGGTCACCACGGTGTCAACTGTGCCACTATCTCTCAGCTCTTGTTATTGTTTTGTAGGAGACATTTTACGGCCTGTAGTTAGCGCTCGTGGCCTCCACGCGCTGCTAGCATGTCCGGGAAATGCTAGCGCGTTAGCATGCTGGCTTATTGGTTAGCAAAATCACACAGGCTTGACAGGTCAAATCACGCCACATCGAGACGCTTAGACTAGTTAACCTGTTTATGTTCGAGTAAAAGCGCACTCATGACACGTCGGAATAATGCACCTCATCTTAATTAGAACGCTCTTGGCTGCTAGCAAAGTTAGCCGACAGCAAGGAAGTAGAATTCTCCACATTAGCTGCTGTAGCTAATTCGTGCTAGCAGACTAGCATCGGCGAGCAACGCATTGTTGTCTTCGACTCTTAAGTTTGGAGGCTTCTTGTCGGTGTCGGTAAAAGTGACACGGTAGCTCGAGTCGAGTTTACATCAGGCCACAGCTGCGTGAAACTGGCTTCAATGCTGATGAATTTTGGGACTGTGGTGCGGGCGCCCCGGGAAACGTTTTGGATGTTAGGCTAACTAACGTTAGCCCAATCTCAGCCAGTTGGATTGCGCAGGAAGCATCTGCTGGTTGGAAACCCACATGGTCGGCTGAGTGGCTCCACTTGGCGCTGGGGCAACAACTAATGTCTTTAAAAAAAAACAATCCACGATGTCAACAAAGACTCGATGTGATTAGATGGGTGACAGACTGTAACCTATGGGCTCAGTCATCATGAAGAATATTCGTGTTAACTACAAAGAATACAGTTTGTTTATGATAATCAACATACCGGGGCATCTTGTTCTGTTCAGACAACTCTAGATCCTGAAAGTTTAAATTCTGAGGGTTTTTTTTTATCACTAAATGATGATTGGTCGGCTAAAATTTAAAATTCATGGAAACTTCAAGACCTTTACATTATACAAAATTAATTTGCAAGCGGTGATTCTATAATGATTTGTTTCTTATTTGTTGGACATTGTGGATTTTTTCTAGCGTGAACCATTTGTCACAGTCTAGTGTCAAATACCAGCAGTGTAACAATTCACTTTAACAGCGATTTGATTTGAATCACAATTCATGGTTGCCGATTTGATTCAAGGACGATCTTGGTTCATTTAGAATGAATCGATATTCGATCCACACAGTGACTTCAAATCAATTCAGTAACTTTAGCCAAAAATTAAACCAGTGTTACTCTGAAATAAATACCTGGACACTGGACACATTTCTTCAGGTTGAATTAACAGTATGTTTATCTGCTACTTCTGCTGTTGTTTTCAACACAAAAAAATGCACTTTTAATCTCAAAAATAAAGTTCAGCCAACATTTCTTCAGGAGAGGTGCCTGGACTGTTGGCATTTTGTTTAATCCCATGGCCCTTTGTAGATGGTTGGAAAGATTTGTTGTGTTTCTGTGTTTTTTTTTTTATTATTTGTCTTCTACTTATTTTACAAACAGCCACTGACTTATTTAGAACACCCCCGTCTTTACAAAAGCCAAAATGTTTCCACACACAGGATCAAAAAAATGGCTTGTAAATTTCGCCGCCATGCTGCGTTTTGTTGTCATTCTGAGTTTCGCGCTGCTGTCGCCATATGCCACCATTTAAAGGGTGTCTCAAGTGCTAAAGGCAAACAAACACACATTCATACAATTTTTGTACTTAAATCCAATGTGCAGTTTCCAAATATTGATGAAAATCGATTCTTGTAACATTCCAAACGATTTTAATCGATTATATGTCGTCCGGAATACCAGTTTGCCTGGCACAGATCAGCAGTTGGATCACAAGAATATTAATCGTTACACCCTGAGCAAATACAATTCACCACCTGACTGAAGCTATATGAACCAAAACTGAATAGTAATTATTATTATTATTATTACGATTTAAAAAAGGCCCATGGGTCAGTGTTGTTTTTTGTGTAATTTAGCATGCACGCAAAGAAAATGTATGTAATTACTCATTCAACAACACCTGACTTGGCCTCAAGTAATATTAGTGTCATGGTGAATATTACTCTATGATCCTGCTGCACTACTTCTACATCAAAACCTGTGATCATTACATGATGATCATATGATACATATTTGCTGTCATTTACACCTACATTAAAATGGGGGGGGGCAGACTGACATGATGCATTACTGCCAAAAAACGGGGAATAAGATGTACTTAACCTATTAATATTTAGTTGTCCATAATAGTAATAAATATAAATGTGATGGGTTTTTTTTTTTGTTTTTTTTTTGAAGGGGTTAGAGTTAGGGTTATGATTATATGCACAAATGCTCATACAAATTCACAAAAATGTGTCATGACAGTAATGAGCCAAAAACAATGATTATGCCTTTCTTGTTTCCAGCTGACCTTGAAAAATGGGTCGTGCTTTTTGGCATCAGCTTGGTTTAGACGGCTCTGTTGGTTAGAAAGCAGGAGCATGATAAGACATGCAGTTTTTGCATCATTACAGATTTAATTCATCTTACAGCTTTTTTTTCGTCTGTTTGCAAGTTGTAACAATGGAAGCCCTTCTTAGCATTTAATATATTTTAATCTCATGAATTAAACAATTCCCCTTTGGGTCTAAGAATATCTGTTTTTCAACACTCATTCACATGAATATTGAACATAAAATGCTAGATGTACTGGTATTCTCGGGTACATGCATGTTTTAAGTTAGACTCGAGCTTCCCAAGAGAGCAGTATCAGTTAACCACAGGTCACACAGTCACATGACCTTGTTCATAGCCAAAATGTGGCTCCCTCATACCTTAACCTATCTCTCTAGTCTATGTCTCCAGTGCTAACTAAACTAGTACTGAGGAATTTTTATACTTTTGGCTCCAAATCTTCTGTATTTGCTTATAGGTTAAAGTGCAGGGTATCCCACAGGTGTCACAGGTGCTAATCAAATATTAGCAGCAATCAAGAGACACATGGTTCTTATCAGAAGTTGAAAGCTACCAGGCCTTAACCAACATGTACATGAAAAAATGGACCAGCATATGAGTAGCTTCTTTGCTGAACATTTCCTGTCATCTGATATCTTGTCACATTTTCATTTGTGGGGTGGCATTGCTTTTTTCAAAACACTCAAGTGCAATCACAAATCTAAATAATGAGTTCACAGTTTGAAAATTTCAGTTTTGCGGCCTTGTTCAGCACTCTTTGGTTGATCAGTCTGGTCGGTACATTCATATTATGGATTTTGTTTCTGGCTCAGCAGTTCTCTGTGCTGTGGACTCATGAAACAGACCTTGAGTTGTGGAGTATATATCAGCATTAAATGTTCATTTATTCAACTACTTGTTTAAGACAGTTTTAGTGTGTTTTAGTAATTTGACTAACAAGCAGCATAGACTGAGGTCTGCAAACCTGTTCATAGATGGTGGGTATATTCCCGATGGCCAGCTAAGTTCTTTGAAGTGCCTGTAATGTACAAGACATTTTTTCATAAAGTTGCTAAGACTGATAGACTTTACAGAGGTGAGTTTTTTTTGTGTTTAAATCCTTGAAGTTTAGATTCTTGAAATTCTCTTCAGGAGTTGTGACTCCATCTTATTGATTATAATTAATCAACCCCAGTATAGTGCAGACCAGCAACACTTGCTCACTGCTTCATGGAAGCACACACAGTGCCTGACCCACTTTCTGTCTTACTGAGCTTGTGTTTTGCTTTGCACTGGGGAGGACAATTGGCTTGTCTTTGCAAGTGGGCCTATGCAGCGGATTTAACCAATAACATTAACAGCAAGTTTCTTTTGCTGTTGTTGTTTGTTTTATATATATCCAATAAGGGATCTTTGATTTGTGTTATAAATTCATGATTCTTATTGGGTCTCTGTGCCTCCATCTCTGCTACTCACTCACATGATTCCCCTGTTAATGGTCTCTTCTCACTTTCTCACGTGTTTATCAGCAGCAGTCAGGCCTCATCAGTCGAGTGACGGACACAGTAAAGAGCATCGTTCCTTCCTGGTTGCAGAAATACTTCAAGAATGAAGATGCTCCTGAAGGAGGGGGGTCTGTACAAGGGACAGACCAGAACTGCAGACCTCCTCCACCTCCCTCTAATGGCAGTGAAGAAGGGCCTCCTCCCCTCGATGGACTTGACTCCCCAGAACCGAGCACCAGTAATACAGGTGATGGTTCCATTCAGGCTTTTTTTGTCATTCAAGATTATCAAGGGAGTAGTCAACTCTTTGCATTAAAAGTGCAGTTCTCCTCTCCACCACTATGCTCATTTGTACCTTTTCTCTCTGCCACAGAACCTTCAACCAGTCGGGCATCCTTGAACTTTCAAGAGTATGGTCTTTCTCGACCTCCACTGAGTCGCTCCCACCTCCATTTTCCCCCAATTGATGCCTCCCTCCCAACCCTAGGGGTTCCGAGCACCTCCTCAGCCCCTGGACCCTTTTCCACAGGCTTCTCCTTGGTCAAAGAAATCAAGGACAACCTCTCACAGCACGAAGATGATAATATCTCCACCACAAGTGGATTTTCCTCTCGAGCCTCTGACAAAGGTATGGACAAAGTCTTTGCATTCAGGCCACAATGAAAATTCTAACTATATATTTATAAATGTTATGCATGATGTGGCTCAGACCTAAAATATGGAGACTAAATTAAATTTCTGCAAAATAGTCTGAGATGATTCTTCTCTTTCAGATGTCCCCACATCCAAAACAGCATCACTTCCTCAGCTGTGGTCTCCAGAGATGGATAGAACAAACTCTGGGCCTCAGCCTTCTCAGTCCAGTCTGAAAAAGCCTGCTTTCAATCTGTCGGTCTTTGGAACATCTTCCAATGTGAGTGTTTGGTTTTCTGTCATAGGCATACTGCGTCTGATAATGAGTAATAGCAAAAGAAAAGCTGACTGAAAGATGAAATCTGTGCCACAAAGCTTGTATTTTGGTGTCTTAGGGTTTGATCTGTGCTATTAGTGCTGTGACCCACTTAAATATAAAATGTTCCACTGAAATTTGGTCAGTGCACCCAACTCTTCATAATCATGTGTCATGAATGTGAAAAATGTCTTTGGTCTTGGTCTTTTAGGTACCTCAAGTTTAAACTTGAATAATTTACAATGTGGTGTTATATTTTACATGGCTACGCTGGAAATATAGCATTCTGCTCACAGCCAAACAGTCATTGACATGTTAGACATCTCTGCTCTGATGTACAGTCTGAAGAAAGTGGTAGAGAAGTTGAATAGCTACTGACAAGAGTACAGGTTATGTTTGTAAATTTTCCCATTATATAGTTTATTTTGCTGCTTAACCCTGTTTAATTCCTTGCATAGTAGAGCATCAATTTAAAATTCAGAATCTCATGTTTAAAAATGTCACTGTTTAGTAACAGAATGAATTTAACTCAACCTTGCTGTTATTTAATTTAACTTTCTCTCTTTCAGTCAACATTAAACAGCACAGTACTGAACTCCAGCCAGCTTGGAGATTCACCTTTCTACCCTGGGAAGACCACATATGGTGGGGCAGCTGCAGTCAGGAGCTCTCGTACTCGTCCTGGAACACCGTACCAGGTGAGCGAGAGCCATGCAGACTCATGTCAAAAACAAAATGATATAAAATTCATTTATTTAATTTTAATTAAAATGCAACAAATTTAATTTTCAACATCACAAGATTACTGGGATTCAAGTGAAAATATTAGTTATTATATTGAGGAGTAAATTAGCTCATCTGATCTATAGGCCCCGGTGAGGAGACAGATCAAGGCTAAGCCTGCTGGTGCTCAGCCCTGTGGTGTGACCAGTGCCACAGCCAGACGCATCTTGCAGTCCTTGGAGCGCATGTCCAGCCCTCTGGCCGTGAGTACTCACACAAACAATGTGTGGTTTAGGACTGGTCTCAATTCAAAGTATTTTAGTTGTATTTGACATTTTGTTCATGGAATTTTTATCGTCGTATTTTAACATTATCTGTGGAAAAGATGTCTCTAAAATGGCTGCATGGTGATTTATTTATTTATTCTTTCGTTCTTCCTTTCTTCAACAGGATGCAAAGAGAATCCCAGCAGCTGCCTCTTCCCCCCTTTCTCCAGTAAGTGTTTGATGCACACACACTTTTATATTTGTGGGTATATTATAAAATTTACAATTGTCATTTGTTCATGTTGAAAATGTGAATGTTTATTTGATTTGTTGTTGAATTGTCCAGTAAAAAGGCCTTTCTGACAAGTTTTTTTTTGTTTGTTTGTTTATTTTTTTGTTGTGTGTGTACGTACAGTCAATAGATGGCTCACATCTGGATATATCACATTTCCACTCAAAAAAGAAACGGGTAAGTTAATATTCATTTAAAAATATTGATGTCTTATCCATCAAAAATCTAAAATTGTATTTTTTATAAGATGCTCCCTTTTTTTTTTTTTTTTTTTTTTTTTTTTTAATAACTTACTGCCAAATGACCCTGGATGATGTTAAGCTGGTCTATGGATATTGTAACACAAACTTTACTTGTGACTTTAGACTTTTTAGAAGTGTTAGTACTAGACTCAGTGATGTGAGGTAAACAGGGATGTCATTGTACAAACTACAGCATTTGTTGTGGTTTGTCTGTTCCTGTCCCACTGCCTGTTGGCCTCCTTTAAAAAAGTTAACAGGATTCTTCACAGATTGAACACAGCTGTTCAGCACCGCATGTCCTCCTATACATGTGGATGTTCATGCAAGTGCTTTTGAGCAAATGTGTGCTACGCTGTATTCAGTTCATGAGTGTGTGTATATGCTGTGTGTAAAGTGTGCTCCATGGTTAAATTGTGCCAGCTCTGGACTGGACTTGACCTCAGTAATAACTGTCAGGCATTTCTATCTGCGACAGCTGCTTTGTAAAGGCCAACAATGATGCATTGACCTTCGCAAGTCCAAAAGAAGAAAGTCCTCTTTAAATTATTCTTTCATGGCTTTATCTCGACAGTCTGAAATATAACTTGACCAATGCTAATGCCAAAACATACATGAATGGCCTTTTGTTTTATTTATTTAAGCTAATGCTAAGCAACAAATACACTTATAACTTAATAGAGTTTAGAGTTTCTATGTGACAAAACTTTATCTCTCACACAAACTCAAATGATCTCAGATTTAGTTTAGCTTTTCTGTGTTGCAGTTTTTTAAATAGCTGTAGGCTGACAACTGTAACTACTGATATACCACTAAGGTATGATACAATCAGCCAGTGCCACTCTGTTGCACAATTTCAAAATAAGGATAAACAAGTTACTTTCCACATAACCATGCTGTAGTTGCAGCCTCATGTGAACAAAACACAAAGAATGAAGGTATCATCAGCTTGTGTGAAAAAATCCAGCTTGTCCCTAATTGGAAGGGAATGGCTCTTTCAATTGTTTCATAATATTTGCCCATTCACTGAGTCATATGGCATGGAACCAAAACCTATTATGGTCACAATTGTTATTATTTTATTTGTTCCTCTTATTTGAATACCCTTTCTTTCATACAGATGGATTCTCCCCTCCCACCAGTGCAGAAGCTGGTGGTTCCTGCTGCAGCCTCCGTGTCTGGAAACCGCTCCGTGTCTTTCAGACCTACTTTGACTCCTGGAGTAGTGAGCCGAACTCTGGACCGGACACTACAAGAGACGGTCAGAAGCAGAATGTGGCATTATTTCATACATTCAGCAATGTTACTTTAAAGAAATTGCTACTAAATCACACGCTTATGCAAATTATTTCTTGTATTATTCCAACAGCCCACAAGACAATCACCACATCTCCCTAAGGCAACCCCAGGTCCATCTCAAAGGTACTGATTCTGTACCAAGAGACTGAAATTCAATACAGCTGACACCTTTTGTGACATAATTATTGCTCTAAAAATGTTTAATACAAACTACTCATCAGCTTTATCCAACCTTTTGTGCAGGTAAAACTTAAATATGGTCATTAAGCTGTTGTTCATGGTGTTTATGTATACTTTCCTGTCCATTGCAGGCAAAAGAGTGTTGACTTGTTAACATAGTTTAACCTGGAACTTTATACAACATTCGTTCAACAACAGTTTGGCATTGCAAAAGAGGAAATCCTGTCAAAAAACAGTGTGCAACCAAATCTTGTGCTGTGTTACCAATTGAGGAAGTTCACACCATGAGATTTTATTAATCTATCCACTCTTTTGAATGTAAATAATACTGGGCAATTATACGTTGTTACTTTATTTTTTATATGATTTTTTTTTTTTTTTATTGAACCTTGTTTTTTATGGAAACAAGCTAAAGTTAAGTTTCTTACACTGACGAGGTTGACATTCAAAGAATATTTTGGAGAAAACTTTGAGCAATGTCCTCTAGGTGACAAACCAAAATTCTTGATAATTCTCAAAATTTTTGTGGATGCCTGACTTCTTCCTGTATGATCACTATATTTATGTTACTCCTTACTAGCACAATGGTTTCCAGTGGCCCAACCTATCCTCTGTCCAGTACGCCTGCAGCCAGCAGCATTGCCTCTGGAGGGGGCAAGATGAAGAGAGAACGGACATCTACACGACCCTCATCTAAACGTCCTGAAGAGGATGATGTAAGGAGAAGCTACAATGCTCTGATGCTGATGATTCTGTTACAGTATTGTTTATTATTTAATTTTAGGCGCTCATTTTTCGATGCTTATAAATTTGGTACACAAACAGCTTTTGTAAGAAAGTGTAAAGAAACCAGTGTTCTTACTTTAACTGTATCTGGTTGTACCAGAGTGGCATCAGATTGATTTTCAGGCCAAAAGAAATGTCGCAGATACAGATCAGAAACTTGCCAAGTCACCTTTGGAGGGATTGCAAACATAGTTTATTCCCTTTTTACCATCAACATTTGTTAATATGAAATGACAGAATCGTTTATATTATAAAAAGCATTGTCTTGAAATTGTGCAGAAAGTGATCTGATACTAGCACTTGTGTTTGATTGCAGGTGGCTGAAGTACCCAACCTTCCAACCATTTCCCTTCCCATTAGCACCTCCGCCTTGCCTACCTTCAGCTTCTCCTCCCCTCTTCCACCTCTCACCACCTCCACCACCATCAGCACCCCCTCAAACATCACAGCTGTTACTCCTTCTAAGGAATCATTCACAAATAAGGTCTGTCTTAAAACCGTCTTGACTACAACCTTAGAACAAGTGTATTGGCAAACACCGTTTTACTCATTCTCATGTTTTTTCCAGCAGCCTCAAACCGCCTCAACTCCTCCGTGTGTACCTTTTACATTTTCTTCTCCTATTGTCAAAGCAACTGCTGCTAGCCCACCTTGCTTTTCCCCTTCAGTAAGTAAAGGGTTAATTGCTTGATAATTCCATTATCCTTGTTTTCTGTTTCAATTACTTACAGATGTGGCAATGTTTATAATGGTTACTTGTTATGCACCTTTTCAGGCTGGATTTACATTTAGTGCCCCTGTAGCAAAGATAGGTCCCTCACTGTCAAATGGAAAAGTGGCCTCGCCAACAGCAGCAGCAGGTAAGAGTTTGCTTGTTTGTTTTTCTGATTCTGATTTGTTCAGAATCTTCTTGTGTAACCTAAATTTTGAAATCAATTATGACTTTTGGGTCAATGATTCCTGCAGTGAAGCCAGCAGCAAACAAAAGCACAGAAGATTTTGATGGGCCTTTCAAACCAGCCAAGGTCCTGAAGCAGGGCAGCGTGCTGGATCTTCTCAAAGCACCTGGTGGGAATCATTGTGAAATGATCTACAACCTTTTGGGGGGTATACCTGGTGACATGCTTTTCTGAGAAGAATATAGAAGTTCATTATTTGATTTGTTCTCCTGTTCTTTCTAGGCTTTGCCTCCCCTGTTGCTCAGACCTCCCCAGGCCCAAATAGCGCTTCCCAGCAGACCTCCACACAATCCACTGCCCCCTCCTCCACTTCTACCACCACATCTTCCCTTCCTTCTTCAACAGGGCTTGGGGATTTGTTCAAAGCCCCCTTAAACTGGACCTGTGATGTATGCTTGGTGCCGAACAAGCCATCAGATGCAAAGTGTGTTTGCTGTATGGCCCCACAGCCCAACTCATCCTCATCAAAAACTATGGACAGTAAGCCTTCACCTACAACCTCGGTTGTGCTGGAGAGCAGCAATATGAACGTGACCTCTACCACTACATCCACCACAGGTTTTGGCACAATCTTCTCGAAACCTGCAGAAACCTGGGACTGTGATACATGTCTTGTAATAAACAAACCTGATGCAGTAAAGTGCGTGGCCTGTGAAACAGCCAAACCAGGGACAGGACTTAAACCATCGCTGACTCTTCCCTCTGCATTCTCAGCTGTTAAGACTGTACCCACCTCCACACCCCCTGTTTCCACAGGGTTTATTGGATTTGGAGACAAGTTCAAAAAACCTGAAGGTGCATGGGAATGTGATACATGTTTGGTCCAAAACAAGGCTGCGGACACAAAGTGTGTGGCCTGCATGAGCGCTAAGCCAGGTAATAGGAACATGACCATGGTCATATTGATATTTGATACCCTGTGGCCTTGTTTTTTCATGAAAGCAAATTTCCAATAATGGTTTCATTGTATTTTTAAAAGAAATCTTTATCCAATGAAGCATTTTCCTTTTCACATTGACATCACAGGAGCATCAGCAGAAACCTCATCGGGGGCTTCAGCCGAATCCTCTTCTTCAGCCAGCACTGCTCCGGTGTTTGGGTTGGGAGATAAATTCAAAAAGCCAGAGGGTGCCTGGGACTGTGATGTCTGTCTTGTACAGAATAAGGCGACAGATGTACAGTGTGTTGCTTGTCAGGCAGCCAAACCTGGAGCTAGCATAGAGCCTAAAGGTAATTGGATTTTTGTACATGTTATGTTGCTGCATCATACTAAACTGATATTTTGTCAAAATATTTGGATTAAAGAAACTGAAGATTTGAACTTTATCCACACTTTTCAACTTTATCCTTTGTCTCCCCTCAGCATTTGGCTCATCTTTTGGTTCATCAACTGGTGCGACTTCAGGCTCCTCTACCTCTAATTCTGGAGGATTTAAGTTTGGCACATCAGACAGTACCTCAGGATCTGGATCTGTAGGGTTCAAGTTTGGGGGCTCATTTTCAGAATCTTCATCATCATCATCATCATCAGGGGGATTCAAATTTGGAATCCCATTTGGAAGCTCCTCATCAGAAACCACTTCTAAGGATACTAATGCCTCATCGGGGTTCAAATTTGGCAGTTCAGCTGAGGGCTTTAAATTTGGAGTTGGCTCAAGTGATGACAAAAAGTCAGACCAAGCCAACACAGGTTCTGGGTTTAAATTCGGGACAAGCAGTGGGATAGTTTTTGGAACTGGATCATCTAGCACAGAAAGCAGCTCCTCAAAGGGTGGCTTCACCTTTGGACTGTCAAAACCAGAGGAAAAAGCAACAGACACAGCCACTTCATCCTCTGCTGGTTTCATTCCTCCAATTTCCTCTCCTGAAAAGATCGACAGTGCTGCCACTTCTAACGACACCACAACAACTAACACCAGTGCAACCAACACCACAACTGCCAACACGACATCTCTTTTTGGGACACCAGGAGAGCAAAGTTTGGCAACCACCACACCACAAGTAGGTTCTGCATTTGGGTCCTTGCAGGCTGACAAAGAATCACCCCCTCCCACATTTACCTTTGGGAAGCCAGAGGGAAAGAAGGAAGGCACTGCTTCCTCTACTCAGTCTACCTTTCTGTATGGTGCTGGTGCAAATAAAGATGCAGATGCTACTCCAGCCACTTCAGGTGGCTTTACCTTCAGCAAGCCCACTGCTCCAGCAGAACAACCTCCAGTTCCGTTCACCTTTGGAAAACCTGCAAATGAGAGTGAAACATCCACTGCAGAGGCTCCAAAGCCCTCCTTCACCTTTGGACAAAGTGCTACAGGTATTTATTTTTTACGCATATTTATACATATTAACCCATTTTTACAGGTTGTTGGGCATATTATTTTTTCAAAATAATTTCACGCTTTGGGGGAAAAAAGGGTTACCAGAAGTTATTTGTTTTTCTGACTGTTGAAACAATGTGTGCAAAAGGCAAATAAATTTAAAGCTAAGTTTCAAAATCTGATCTACTGATTCAAATAATCAAACAATAACTAGGGTTGTCAAAAAGCACTTTCATTAAAAAACATTTCCCAATGCCATGTACTACACACCACAAGCTATTTTTCTTTCTTCCTGACAGATTCAGCTGGTTCTGCTCCAAAACAAGCATTTTCCTTTATGGCAAGTAATCCTACAAACTCCTCCAACTCAACCACCTCGTCGTCCTCAACTCCGACTCCCAGTCTTTTCGGCGGCAGCACTACCAGCTCCACCCAGGCTCCTGCTCCCTCTGCAGCTCCCAGCAATTTCATGTTTGGTCAGCCTGCTCAAACCTCAAGTGATGCTCCTCCAGCTAAATCCTTTGTGTTTGGCCAGAATCAGGACAGCCAGCTGACTGCTCCCTCAGCTGCTCCTGTAAACTCTGTTGCTGCTCAAGCTCCAGCTCCAGCTCCAGCTCAGCCCTTCATCTTTGGAGCTTCTGCCAGTGCTGCTGCTCCCACCGCTGCCCCGTCGTTCAGTTTTGGAGCAGCAGCACCCTCTGCTGCTTCATCTTCAGGTCTGTATCTTCATTTTGGTGACAGCTAGGGGCTCAAATGTTGCATGTTTTAAATGATGTATTTAAAATTGAATTCTCTTTCACTGACAGCTCCATCTGCAGCACCATCTCCATTTGTATTTAGCTCAGCTCCCACTGGTGGGTTTGGGGCCACCCAGACTCCTTCATTTGGCTCATCCTTTGGATCCCCTTTCACGGCCACACCCTCCCAGACCCCGGCCTTTGGGGCCAAACCCAACGCAACTCCTGTCTTTGGACAGCATGCAAACTCTACGCCTGTATTTGGAGCTGCTAATTCTGCTCCAGGTAGGGACTGAAAACATAGTTTTTTTTTTGTTTTTTTGTTTTTGTTTTTGTTTTTTTTTTCTTCTTAAGGTTGTCTGTAGTTCAATTAGCTAGTCATCCTCAAAAGTTACGGTTGCAACTTGTAGACATGAAATTATCGTTGTGTTTGAACATGTATATCTGCATATTTTTAAGGTGGAGGCTTTCAATTTGGGGGAGCCAGTGGATTCGGAGCCACAAACAACACCTCAGGTGTTTTTACTTTTGGAGTTGGTTCCTCAGCTTCTCCTGCCCCCTCTGCCAACCCCCCCATTGCACCCCAATCAGGTGCACCTGGAGGTGGATTCAACTTCTCACAACCCCCTACCTTCAACATTGGGTATGTTGGAACATCCTACTTTTCTTGCAAGAAAACCATGTGAATTCTGTCCCAGTCAGAATAGACGACCAAATATTTAGAATAGTCTGATTAGAATTATAAAGCAGAATGTAATTATGTTCACATTCACAAATGCTTTATAGAAGTAAATTGATATAAATGCTCCTAACCCCTCATGAAGGAAGCAAATAATAAAGTAATCCTCTTAACATTTAATAGTCTGGTTTAATGGATTATATTTTGCTCTTACTCAGGTCAACTAAAACCTTCACTGCCTCTCCTGCTGGACAGCAAGCAATTGCTGGGCGCAAGATCAAGACAGCAGTGCGGCGCAGGAAGTAGAGCCCTGTGGACTTGACGAGAAAGCAGACATGACTTTGACTTGACCCCCAACTGAAGGTTGAATAAAGTCCTGGAAAGTTTCAACTGAGCAAACTGATTGATTTGGGAAGTGATGAGTGGGTGGGTGGGTTTTAGCTGTTATCAGAGGCTTTCACATGAAGACCAGATGTTAACATGTGAAACCATCCCACAGGACTTCCCGTGAAAAACTGTTGACCAATGAGCAATGACACTGACTTAGATCACAACAATCAACAAGACCCCCCCACTCCCACTCAACACAAAAAACATGCAAGGCAGTCATATATATATTTTCAACCTGGCAAGTGTCTGCTAGACTTTAGGCATGACTTTTTGTAATAAAATTACAAAGACAAAAGCTGCAAATCTAAAGAGTTGCAAGTGTACACAAAAAATCTTATTAATTAGTATGAGTGATCAGGTTATGAGCTGTGATATACAGAGAGGTAGTGAGAGCTGTGCGGCAAATTTCCAGTGGTAATCCTTCAAACAATTTAGAATGCTCCTTTACAGGAACCAAGGTGCCGTTGGAGGTGTAGCCATGGTGTCAGTGCAGTTTGCTGTATGTACAGGGATGAGCGTGTAATCTTTGTTGTGAATGCAGTGTGCTTGTTGCCCCCTCTTATGTACAGATTTGAGGTGCGTTTGGTTTCTTTGTACATGCTGAGATTGCGTGTTGGTGTGCGTATGAAAAACTGAACGACAGTTATCGTCTGGGCCGCTAGCTAGCGCTGCCACAGGCGAGCAAGCAAATGAATGTTTAAAAACATAAATAAGGGGAGGAAGGAAGGAGGGGCGGGGTTTGGGAGAGGGAATAACGTATTCATGCACTGTGGAGGATGGACTGGGCAGGAGGCTTAAGCCTTTGTTCAACTCCTAAAGGACTTTGTAAATCCATAGTTTCAAAACTCTGTACCATGTTTGAATCTTTGATCTCTGGTTCGCTCCACTACTCTGCTTTTTGTGCCCTCTTGTCTCTCTCTACACTCTTTCGTTCCCTCCCTCTTCTTGAATCCTTATACTCTCCCTTTACCTCTCTCTGCCTCTCCCTCTTAATCTCTGTCTCTTAATTGGCCTTTGAATATTATTATAAAAACCTGTAAATAGTGAATTTTTTTTTTTTTTTAATCCGTGAAGTTGAATTTTTTTTTTTTTTTTTGTGTTACCAACTCCGCATTCAGCATTTTTGTCTTTAGAATTTATTATGTAAATTCCTATATTCAAAGTTGCCCGAATCCATTTAAAAGAAGCTTAAATGCAAATTGGAGAGCCTTTGATGACTAAAGGTATATTGGCTTTTCTGATCCACTTTTGTTTGGACCAAAACCAGTATTGTACAAAGTATTAAGTATATATTTTTCTATTGCGTGTTTAAATGGACGAGGGTGACTTTGGATGATAAGGAAGTCAGTTTAATTTTAAAGCCATGATTATTACTGGATGAGTGATTAAAGTTAAAACCATGGGTAATTACCATCAATAAAACTATAAAAAAAAAATAATTTTTTCTCTCGTTGCTCTTTTCATACAGACCCCACCTTGTGTTGGTAGGTTTTTGTAATTACCTTTAGCTGCTACATTCAAGGAATCCTGGAATAAATAATTATAGTTAAATTAACAAAAAGATTACAATCAGCCAGCAGTCAGATTTTTACGTTTTTTTTTATGTAAATAATAAAGGTTTCGTGTAAATATGAATGTCTGTCATATGCTATTTACTATTTCCTCTTTACTATGTAATTTTTCTAACGACGCATTTCTCCCAGAGGTGATCACTTGTGATTTCACATGTAGGTTATATTAATGTTATAATTAAAATAATGAGTCATAGTTAAATCTTTCGAAAAGTAAAGTTTTATGTTCAGAATATATATAGGATAAGATAAATAGCCTCTGAGTTGCTGTTCTTTATGCAGATTAGCTCTTTGTTGCCATAATTCCAGAGTCTGACGTCATAGAGAGCGTGTTCTAAAGTGTTCTCTGGATGAAAAAGGAATTCACTTTTCTTCCAGTACTTGCACTGAGAGGACGTTTTATCAGTACTTCTTACATTTCTTCACTCGACTCTTAAAAAATAAAGATGTAAGTACTCACCTATAGTTTCATAATATTGTCTTGTTTTTATGTGAGACTTAATAAATAAATAAATGCCTGCAGTTTTGTCAGACATTAATTTCTCTTCGCTGACTTCATACACTTTGAAACTCTTCTGGCATTTTTAGGCAACACTGTGCACTGAAAAAGGATCAGCTGAGCTCGGGGGTCAGGTTAACGCTGCCTGTCCTGTCCAACCACAGCCTGCTGACCAGCAGACCACAGCCTCAGAGGAGCGGAGTGCTAAAACTGGACGAAGAAATCGTCTGTAACCTGGGTGAAGCTGTTTCAAATGTAATGGTCCTCACTGAATCCTTGCACCATATTTTTTTGTTCACATCAGTTACCTGACTTTTTGTCATGAGGCCCCAGAGAAAATATATTTTTTTAGGCTAAATTGCCTTTGTATTTATTTATTGTTTTGCTGCTGTCACTGTTATCGTTATATCCACATTCATTTCAGGATGTTGCTTATATTTTTTGTAGATACCATCTGCCACCCGTGGCACCTTGAGGCATCTCAGCTCCAGGCATACCGAGGTCAGCCAGTGGCAGGCCCAGATATCCGACAGCATCGGACAAATTGACCGAGAAATTACTGCTGTGGAGCTGGTAAACACGCACCTAAATATGCAGGACGTGTATATTTATCCAGGAGTACACTGTATGTTATTTTATTCAAATGTAACGCTCATCTTCACCTTTTCTCTTTTTGTTCAGGTCAAAGACACGGCTGAGGGCTTTCTCCAGGAGAGGCAGTTGTACATTCAGCTCATAAGCGACTGCGTGGCTCTCCAAAAAAGTCTGAGTACAACAGCCCTGACACAGGACCATGTCCTTATTCAGCTCAAGAAAGAAGAGCAGCTTACCAATGAGACCAGAGAGCTGCTCCAGAAGCAGATCTGCACCCTGCTTCACAAACTGAGGTCAGAGAGACAGATTTCTGTTGATTCTTTTTTTGACAATGTAACTCTTAATTTGAAGTATTATCACGATTAAGAAATAAGATTTCATAATCTTCAAATTTTCTCTGTTTTGTACCATAGAACCAATGGACTTAGACTTAAGCATGATCTGAAGTCCACTCATCCTTTGTCACACATTTTTTTTATATATATGTATGTATATATAATCCTTTCTCCAGCACTCTGAAAGATATCCGCTCTGAGCTGCAGGCTGATTTTCAGGACAAGGGCGAAGCCATCAAGCTCACCACCAAATGCATCACCCATGAAGTCAACACCCCAAGCTCCACACTCCCAGCCAGTCAATACAAGCCCAAACAAGTGAGCTATGGCAACTGGCTGTCCCGCTGCAGGGACCTGAGGCTGACGGCTGACAAACTGATAACAGACTCTGCTACCTTCAGGAGAAACCTGCAGTTCACTCTGGCTAATGTAAGACAACACTCACCTTACCTGGTTCACCCGAATGCTGTTGTGTCAGCTCGAGTGTACAGCCAGAGTACTATTTTAGTCTGTCTGAACTATTCATGTTTGTCTCGAAACCTCTTTCTGATGTGACAATTACAGATAAAAAATGCCCAGGAGTGCCACCGCCGTTCCTCAGATAACTCCCTGATGAAGAAGATTAATGAGCTGAGCAGGGTCCAAGATATGATGATCTGGGAGAGGCAGCAGGTCGGTCCAATGGTCTTTATTGACTATTGACAGCCTATCCACAGAATAATTGTGCTCAACTTACCATTTTGTGGTTATCTCTCATCTCCAGATAAAGGATGAAATTTCTGATCTGACCAGGGACATACAGAGAGCAACTGGACAGATTAAGAACTGTGAGTCCAAGCTGCACCAGGCCACCCACCGCCTGGACATCCTCAACCAGAGACCAAGACACGAGCTCTGCCTGGACCAGGTATGATATGGTCACAGTCATTAACACAGGCATGGCATGGTCTTTCTGTTCTCTTTTTTGTTCTGATTAAATGTATTGATTTAAGCATTTTTATGTTTCTCCTCACATTAGCCTCACATCAGCCTCACCCTGGAGAGATATGACCTGACAAAGCTGGCAGCTGGACTTCACCCAGTACTGAACCACTCCCAGTAGGTTTTTACTTCTATAATACCACTAAACAGTCAGTATAGCCCTGATACATTTAAATAATTTGACAATCCACTATAGGATATCTTAAATGTACTCCCTTTTATACTCTGTTCATAGACAAGAACTGGAGGTCACACGCAGGCGTCTGATGATTCTGGAGGACAAACTGTGTAAAAACAGTCAGAACCTGGACGTGGAGCAGAAAGTCAGGAACCTGCACCAGAGTTTTTTGCCTGCACTCGACGCCACTGTGGTTGTGGCCAACAAGCCGCAGATATACACGACGCGGGGCCACTCCAGCCCTCATGCCTACTTACAGTAGAGCTCACTGCAGTGCATTAGCACTCTATTGCACCACAGTGGTCTTTCCATGTGGTGTTGCAAAATTTTATAAAATTTCTCAAGCACATTAAAAAAAAAAAAAAAAAAAAGATGGGGTCACTCGTACTTTAACTATACACAGTGTGTAGTTGTTACATAGTTACATAGTGACTGCATTTGAAAATTGTAGGTTGTAATTACATTTTTCAAAAGTTCACTTTTGCTCATAATTCCTTTTTTGAAAATGCCAAAGAGACAAAATTATTCCTTTGACTGTTTGGTCCTCAGGTGGCAAATTTAGCTGAATAAATTATTAAAACAGTTTAAATGTGTAATCAGAAAGATGATGGTGCGATAAACTGAATTTATGGTTGATTTTATTAAGAATTTTTTTTTAGCACCATGTCTCATCTGAAACAGGGTGAGCCGTGCGGCCTGGAGGGGAAACTGGTTGCTCTCTCCTGTTCGAGTATCTTCAGACTCAGAACATTTAAATGTAAATTAGTCCGAACAGATATTCCGCGGGCTGACCGTGCTCCATGCCCGCTGTGTGTCGGTGATGGCGGGTCGTTGTTTCCCGGAGTCCGCCTCTTTCACCGGGTCACGTTTATTGTAGCAACGGCCCTTAGCAACGCAGCGCGACCTTGGAGACGGCCGGGCCGCCGTGTGGAGGAATGCAGGTTAGGCCGGTCAGCGTACGGACAGGAGACACTCACCGGTCACTCTCCCCGACACATTTATGAGACTTTCCTGCTCTCTGCTCGCCGTTTCCTGGAGGTCAACATGGGGTGTGCCGGTTCCACCAACAACACGGCGATCAGACCGCTGAGGAAGGAGGAGCTGGATGGAGACGAGGTAACCCGCCACTTTCAGTTTAGAGCCGCCATTTTTCTCTGCGCCAACGTCCAAGAGTCTCACTGTAGTTAGATATTTAAGGCCTTTTCAGTGTGCTGAAACAAAGTAAATGTTCAACAGTACAAAATAAATACTAACTAATGATCTGACCTATTTTATTTCTTACACGCAGAGATTACCGAGTTATAGTTGTTGTATAGGTGTGATAGCTAATGTCAAAACTAAGCTAATTACAAGCGTAAAAAAGGTATTCAGGATCTTTACTTAATTATAAGTTTGATAACTTATATATGTAATCAAACGTAAAAGTTCTTTATCTTTGCAAAGTACACTTAAAATATCAAGTGCTAGTGCAACTTCACTGGTTTAATTACATATCAGTCATGATCAAGTTAACTTATTTATGGTTTTGATATTTTAATATGGCATATTGAATGTGGATCGATAAATTCAGGACGATGGTTCATTTGTTTAAAAAAAAACTGATTTATTTATTGGCTGTAGAAATAATTTGTGGATTTATTAAAGGATTGAAACATATTAAGGCAGTTGCTGACATGCACGTCCAATGCAACAACTTATGGAAACCACTTGTTCATATTGAAAAAATGGCTATGAGTGTGAGTATCTTATATCTTACAAGCTATTTACCACTAAATGTAGAAATTGCTAATGAGATTGCAGATTTTTACTGGTCACAAGATGCATTACTACTACAGCGCTAAAAAGCTGTTGAAATGACAGTTTACAGTTTGCCGAACACCAGCCGTATAACTCAATATACTAAAGAGGTAGCTAATGATGACAATGCTATTTGTTGATATCTGTGTTCCCAAGATACTGTTTTCATGACAATGTGTCAACACAGATGCCACCATGACAACATCTTGTCTGATATAGGTATTTTTATCTTTTGGTTTATTTTTATTTATTTATTTTTTCCTGCATTAAAACTGTGTCTGTACCCTGTCAGGAGGAGGCAGGAAGTAAACACGGTGAACGTGGAGACTCAGCGGTGTCAAAGGGCACCACAGACAGTGGGGTGGTGATGGAGAACAAGGAGATCCCTGTGTTACCCGGAGCAGTGCCGAGAAATCTCCCTCCGCTAACTTCTGAGTGCATCAAAGAAAGTAGGGCTGATAGAATTGTGAGCAACTGTTGAATTAAACTGCAGACAAAATTCAGTGCACATTTGAATTGTTTCTATCTTGTGCATTTCCACCTGCTGCAACCCAAGCATTGCTGCAGGACTGCACAGTCCAAGAGCGTCAAAAGTCCTCTGAAATCCTGGAGGAGCTCCTGAGCCAAGGCATCATCCTTGTGGGACAGACCAAACAGAGGAGCAACACTGCTGGAGAAGCCTACAACATCATGGTGGGTACTTAATGCACATTGGTCTTTGAGGGAACAGAATAATAGGCCAAGTATCTACTTTAATCCTACAAGTGGAAATAATCTGGGTAGACGGCTATGATACAATGTAAATATTGTAATAAGAAGCTAGGCATGCTTTTATACTTGGCTGTACCTTTTAATAATATTATGTACAAATCTTAACACCTGCTCACATTTTTCTAGCTTTCTCATTTCCTCAATCCATCAATCATCTGCAAAAAAAAAATGTCACTGATTTCTGGTGTCCACATAGCCACCCATATGAAAACTCACCACTGAAGAAAGTTCAAATTAAATTTGTAAAGATTTTAATAGTGCAGAGCTGCAAAGTTTGTAGCATCATCCTTGTTGGTGTTGCTAAATTGTGTCTAGGTAGGTGATGTCAGTCAGGGTTGGTGTTAATTGTATTTACCTGTAATATTGAGCTTGTGTGCTCTCTGTCTCCCTCTGCTGTATATGTGTGTGTGTGTGTGTGTGTGTGCCAGCTGGAGGACAGAGACGTTAGAAGGCCTCCTGCTAGACTGGAATCTCTAAAGGCCAAAAATGTGCGAAATGTCCCCAGCAAAGAAGAGATTGATAAGAAGATTAGAATTGTTGAAGAGAGACGCAAGGTACATTGTGTGTATCTGTGCATGCATGTGTCGGCACCTCTGCTTCATCTCTTTTTTTCCTCCCCATCACATTTGTTTGTTCCTTTCATCCCTGTCAGTTAAGAGAAGAGGAGCTCAAGATGCGTTTAAGGAGCAAGTCAGCTCGTGTTCGTGTCCGTGCCCCCATCTCCCATACTGAGGAAGACAAGGATACATCCCTCACCCCTGTGAACCCCCTGCTGTCACCTCTCACGTGTCACCCCACTCAAGGTCTATCGTCTCACAGCCAGACTGCTGCCAAGGCAGGAGATTATGTGAGAGAAGCTGGAAGTATTGGCTGGGAGAGTAAAAACGAAATGGGCAAAGCAGAGATGACAAAAGGAAATGAGTGGGGTGGAGCCAGTGGAGACAGTAGAGGAGAAAATGCAAAATGGGTGAGTGAAAATGGTAAAAAGATAAAGAAGGAGGAAGAGCGGGAGCAGGTGGAAGAGCTCCTTGAAGGGCAGCTCCTCACAGCCTCAGAGGAGCTTGAGAGTTATTCTAGCTTTCAACATCTAGAGGATAAAGAGGAGACATTTTGAAATAATATATGATAGAGACATGAATCAGTGCGAAGAGAGAAAAAAAATAGAAAGCCAAAAGATTTCCCTTTGTACAGAGCTGAAGCCTGTTGAAAGAAGAAGGGAAATAAATTTTGAGGGAAACTAATGGATTAAATTAATCTGTGTTAAAATTAGGCTAATGTTGGGGTTTTTTTTTTTGTTTGTTTGTTTGTTTTTTAAGCATCATTAACACAACAGGGAAACACATTGGCCTACAAATTGTGAGAGCCTATCTCACTAATAAGCAAAGGAAGGAATGTTCTTTTTTTCTGATGCAGAGTACAGGTTAATATTCACTCACCGAAGGCTTTTAAAATATCACCAAGTCTTAATGTTCTCTCCAATATGCCAAATTTAAATTTATTTGTTTAAAACGTTATTGCGAGGTCTCATTTCGCATGTGAAGGATGCAAGGTGCAGTTTTTCTAGTGGACATAAGATGGCACAGTACGTTGACGTTATGTTAACTCCCTGTTGTCAGTGGTTCAAGGGGAGGTTTTGGCAGCATGTAAAGCTTTTCCTTGTTTTACAAATATAATTGAGCTGACACTTGTTGATCAGTAAATTTCATGTGAAAGGGCTGCTATACATTTGTCGCACCCCCAAAAAGGAGAATTCTGTTAATAACAACAGTAACAGTTAACTTTTAGATGCATGTTAGATTTAGGCTTCTTTCTTCTTCTTCTTCTTGTGGGTGGGGGGGGGGGTGTTCAGGAAGGTTGTGACTCGATGTGACTGTGTTGTGGGTATTCAGCTGTTGATGTGACCTTTGACCTTCAGACCTTCAGTTTTTCCCTGCCTGACAGGTGTCTGCCAAAATCAAATGGGCAACGAGCACAGAGTAACAGTTTCATTTTCACAGAACTATGCTCTTCGCCTTGATTAAACTGGATAGGTCTCTGTTTGATATGTTAACAAGCAAAAGGTGTTTGAATGCATGAAGTAACAGGTCCAGCTGACATGGGGTTAGCTTTGTAGCATGAAGTGCTTATGGTGATTTTGGTTGTTGTTTCACAGTTGTTGACATATTTCTCCTGTAAATTATTCCCAGCACATGTAATGCGGAGTTCTCTGCTTGTGTATTTCAAAGCGTTTTTGTAAAATTGATTGTAATTAAAGTTTTAAATGGTGCCACGGCCAGTTATTGTCAGTCCAGAGGATGATTCAAGTTGGTCAACATATTGCAGATGAGAAGAAACAACAAGGAGATGCAACCTGACCAGATCCCAATTGTTGAGCCTGGGAAACTCAATATTTCTCGTCTTTCATGACTCCAGTCAAGACTTTAAAGGGCATGTGGGTGCATTAATAAAACAGTGAGTGAACAGAGACACAGCAGAAAGAAGCTCTATCAGGTTGCATGTCATTGCGATCTCTTTTTCTCTGGTGGCAATTCACATTCAAATGGCTTCCCTTCCCTTAAGGATACAGACTTTGATCGAGGGTTTTATAATTAGCCTGTAAAGATCATACTGGATCGGACCAAAAAGGTTTTCCAGGAGACAAGACCCTCATGAGCATAAGATGTGAAATGACACATTATCATCCTTATGTTCCACTACAAACAAATATCTGCAAACATGTCACCTGCTGATGTGAGAATACAGAGACAGCATAAATGTAGGCCAGAGAAGCAGAGCCACCATGAATGATTAACAGCAGAGTTCCCTCTCACCGCTCAGGAGGAGATCCATCTCCCCCCCAGAGCAGTCACAAGTCATTTTAATCATTGATGTTCACAGACTAGCTGAATTGATTCCTGGGCCGGTTGAGTTGGTCCATCATAATATAGCTGTGTGTAATTCTGCCACACTGGCAGCTTTAAATCGGTTCGCCTGACCGCCTTATTGAAACAGGACCGCTGTATGTGAACCATGGCCATGTGTTACTGTCATTAAACGTGTCAAAAAAGTAAATAAAAACGACCTCTGGTGCTCCGATTTGACCTGAGATGATATTACCACCTTTATTCCCCGAAGTGGTCTCTGCTGTCGGCTGGTCCTCCAGCAGAGCTGCACCTGTCCGTCTCTGCCGGTCTGTCCACGGTAAAGCCACACGGCCCTGTCTGGTGATTTTTCACAGCAGCTCCTGAAGGTCTCAAATGTATGACTGATAAATTTGGGCTCGGATCATTAAACTGTCCTTCTTGGAGGAGCTCCGCTGTTGGACACCCACAGGCCGCCCAGCTGTTCGTGCGCGCCGGGGGTGGGCGGGCAGAGCCGGCCTCAGAGCTGGGTGGAGTCTGGAGCAGCTTTTAGGAATGGGTCCCTCGGCCCTTCAGTTAGACAGAAGAGCTGGGAACACCTGATGGTCTCTTTGGGACAATCCGCTCCATATAACTCTCCTCTTAACTGTCAGAAGATACATCTACCTCCAGGCTTCATCTGTTTCTGTCGAGTTTTTGTTTCCTCTTCTGAAAAAAAAAAAAAGTTAGAGCGCCAGCTGATCTCGCTCTCTCTCTGTTCTTTCTTCATCCAAAGAATCACTGATAAGGAGACATTGCACTATTCTTTTTTTCTTTTTTTTTTAATCGTTTCTATTTATTGTATTTTTTGCACTAACGATGCACACCACGCAAAAGGACACAACCTATACGAAGATTTTTGTCGGGGGTCTTCCCTACCACACCACGGATTCAAGTCTCAGGAAATATTTTGAGGTGTTTGGTGAGATTGAAGAAGCGGTGGTCATCACCGACAGACAGACCGGCAAATCCAGAGGTTATGGATTCGTAAGTGTCACTTTTCCTCTCTGAAACATTTTACACATCAGTCAAAGTCCCCTTGTCGTCCTTGTCTCCGGCAGCATCATGTTTTACAGGCGGAGGTGTTTCTCTTTTTGAAAAACAGCTGCTTTAAACCTGTTTTGCTTTCTGTTGCAATCTCGCACCCCCCGACTTGTTGCGTCGGTATGCGCCTTGACATCTTGGATGTGCCCCCCCACGCACACACACACACACACACACACACGCACACTCACACGCTGACAGCTCTGCTGCTGCTAAGAAAAACCTCTATCCAAGAGCTGTTTACAATGATGGGAAAGTAATTTGCTCTTAGTTGTGATAAAAAAAAATATATATTTTAGTTGAGAAGAAACAAAGGCGTGTGTGTTTTAAATAAACTTTATATTAAAGTATGAATTTATAGAGATGTGTGGGCGCTAAAGAACCAAAGAAAGATCTGGCCCATATTTGGGCTTGACAAAGACTATTTAATCAAATTCAAGATCTGGCTCTGGCACATCCACCCAGCAGATAAAGTTAACTTACAGTTCATATGTACAACACATTTTCCACAGCTTCAACTTTAATCATCCCTATCATTTTATCTACAACAGTTCTGTTCATTAGTTCATTATTTTAGAGACAAAAGAGTGTGAAAAGAGAAGATAGCGAAGGTCTGAGCAGTTTGATTGTTGAAACTGGAGCCAGTCACCTCAGCCAGGCTCCCATTCACTGCTGATAGTTTCAACACATGATGGATGTGTGTGTGTGTGTGTGTGTGTGTGCTGCCAGACACTCAGTGCTGTGAATGATAGCCGCACACACATGCACACACACACACACGCGCCCAATGAGTGAGCATGTCCCACAACAGTCCACTGATATACAACACGTTTTCTATCCTTTTATGAAACACACACGCTGACTCATCACTAATTCATCCCTCTGTTCAGCGCTGCCATGGCAACCTGTTGTTTCTAAAGAGTCTGCAGGAATTGAATAATTACCAATCTTACTAACTTACTTACATGTTTGCCTGAATAATCCACACCTGTCCCATCCTGTCTGTGTGTGTTTGTCAGGTGACGATGGCGGATCGCTCGGCGGCAGACCGGGCCTGTAAGGACCCCAACCCCATCATTGATGGCAGGAAGGCTAACGTCAACCTGGCCTACCTGGGTGCCAAGCCTCGGGTGATGCAGCCAGGTAAAGACAGACAGCACATGTATCCAATAACCCCTAAACTTAACTGGGATCAGTAAGTCTGTAGCTGGTTTTATCCAAGCCACAAACTACTTTTCAAGTTGATTAGTTTATAGAAGCAGTTTAAAGAGGCAAATCGACAGTTCCTTTTATTTCCTCTGCTCTGCAGGTTTTACTTTTGGTGTTCCCCAAATTCACCCTGCCTTCATCCAAAGGCCTTATGGGTAAGTATTGATAAATATCGTGTTCAAATAATTGTTGAGATTTTTTTCTTACGTAGAATTTTAAAGGTCGTCAATTCAAAACTGTTCTTATTTCATCTTGTCTCTGTGCGATAATTGATACCATAAGTCTAATATTTGTCTTTACTTCTGTTTCTTATCAAATATTCATAATTGTTGATTATAAGAAGGTATAATTACTGATAATGATTAGTGTATAGTCGTTTTCTGTATGACTGTCCACCAAAAACCACGTTTTCTAGTTTTGCCTGTTTGTGAATGTGTGTATACGTGTGTGTGTGTGTGTGTGTGTGTGTGTGTATGTGTATGTGCTGAGTGGACAATGACAGAAACTTCCAGGCTGACTCAACGTTATCTATCTTTCTCTGGTTCGACAGGCTTGCTCTCGGTTAAGCTAACTGTGCTGGTTTGTGGAATAGTTCTGCAAACATAATCACAGATCAGAGAAAGGAATTACCTGTAGACTCAAACACACACAAACAAGCTCTCAAAATGGTGATTATAGATGCATGTACGTGGGTTTCATTTGACTTTTTTTTATTTTATTTGAATAGAACTTAGAGCTTTGTGTGCAGTTATGAAGTGGTGTTGTTAGAAACCGTGTGCTTTCTTACTTTAATGACAAAAAAGCTGGATTGTCTGAATTTTTGGGGTGTTCTTTTTCCTCTTTTGTGGAAGAGTGTTAATTTTGGCAAGAAAGATTTTTTATTGATTGGTTCTATTGCTTTTAGCTTGTGGTTGACTTGTTTTGTTTAACAGGAAATGTTGTTTCATTTGTTTTCTGGCTGTCTTGTTGGTGTGAGTGGTGACTTTTCTGAGTTTTATTTTTTTATTTTTTATTCCTTTTTACCCCAGTTACCTCCTTGTTCATACCTCTCACACTTTCACCTTCTTTCCCCTCAACATAACAAAACCTATCATTGCCTGTGAATGCTCACAGCATCTTCCTGGTGTTTTCTGTGTGTTTGCTATATTAACACAATGTACAGATTCATGTCTTGCTCTGTGAACTGAATACAACTGGCATATATCTCTTTGCCGCTGTCTCTAGTTCTGTTTTTCCCCAGTTCCCCAAATTTAGGAAATATAGATGTTTGGGTTTTGTTTTGTTTTTTTATAAAAAAAATAATTTCATCAATTATTATGGGTGTTTCATAGGCATTTTGTGCGTGTGCGTGCGTGTGCGTGTGCGTGCGTGTGCGTGTATGTGTGTGATTCTACTACATATGAATATTTGCTCTGGTTGTGTTTGCATGCTTGTGTGGCTTTGTTTGTCCACATGTATTCTCATTTTCAGCTCAGCTCAGTGCACCAAAGTCTCCAATGTGACACAAACAAATGTCTGGATGTTTGTCTCTCTCTCTCGCTCTCTCTCTCTCTCTCCCTCTCCCTTGTTCTCTCGGTGAGCTTTCGTCACATGGGCTCGTGGTGTTAAGCAAAACAAGCGCACCCATTGTGCCACACAAAGGCCTAAATGCTGATGCTGCAGTCGCATGAAGCTCTGTGTTGTGTGCCTGTGAGTGTGCGTGCGTGCGTGCGTGCGTGTGTGTGTGTGTGTGTGTGTTTGAGGGGGGTGGTCTGGGAGCAGGGAGAGTATAGGAGCCATTTAAACTGGGCCAGAATGGCTGTTTCAGGGGCCACAAACATGCACAACCTGTTCATATGCGTAACTATCTTATCTGAACTAGGAGCAGTCAGTTTGTCTTTCAGAAGGGGTGAAAATAATATGTTCAAATGTGTAGACATTAAATATTGTCAATAAGGACCACGAAAAAAGAAAGGGAGACAAAATGCAAAGCCAGATTGAGAAGCACAGCGAAAAGTTTGAGAGTGAAGACAGATTTGCATGCATCGTACTTGAAATTAATTGGCAACTATTTTGATTTGAAGTAATTTTTCGGGCAAAAATGTTAAATCGTTGCTGAAAGCCTATATCAATCTGCCAAATTTAACAAAGTGGACAAAAAGTCATTTTACACTAAGTTTGAGAAGTGTCACATTAAATATACCACGATAGCAGGTTTCAAAAACTATCCTGCATTCGATGATGATTTTGAACAGTTTCTTATCTGATTTGGTTGCAGCTTGAAATGCCAGTAATCTTCCATACATAGTGGGACCATACAAACTAGCTTCATCTCAGTAACTTTGTTTTTGAGGTGAAATTAGACACTAGATCAATTTTTTCCACAACAGCTCTGTCAGAGCATAACATCTGTGTAAAGCCAACTTCACAAATGAACACAAACACACCACCTTGCTCACATTCGATCTTCTCACCTCAATAGACATTTTTACTTTCCTCCCCCTCAGTTGACAGCATGCACCATGGAAGAGGACCTTTATTTAGCCTTGAACTTTAATGACCCCTGGGTTGCATGAACACGACATTCCAGTAAAGACTCACATGCAGTTACCAGCAGAAAACAGCTTCACACTTATTGGTATACTGTAGAGTTTCCTTAAAATCTCCAGTGAAAAGAGGGTATCTTATTAGTATGCCATATTTCATGGGTCAAACAGAGTTTTGATTCCCATGGTAAAATTCTCTTTATGCTGTGTGTATGTGTATTTGTGCATGCTTATATATGTGTGTTAGTCTTCTTTATTACAGCGGTGGTGAGGAATCAGAGACAAGCAGAGGTTCAGTCAAGGACACAACAGGCTCGGAGTTTCATTTCAAGAGCAGCAGAGTTGGTCACGTACCCGTGAAAGCTCTTTTTAAAATGTTATTCAATTGAAAAATAGTTGCTGTCTGAGCTCATGTATCTACAGTCAGTCATAAACAGTAGCTGCTGAGGAGGATTGCGCAACCTCAAAATTTCTTTCTTTAATGTCTTTTGCCCTCGACCAGGATTCCTTTTCCCATGAGAGTGATTGAAAGGCCAAAAAATATTTTTTACAATCCTCACCCAGCTCTCTCAATCTAGTTTCTATAAAAGGCTATAAAGAAAATATCCTGGGCCTTTATGGATTCAACCATCAGTCAAGCCATTCGATTGTTACATTATTATATTTAATGTTTGCTTTGTCTGGGATATTTCCAATCTGAGCAAGACAATACTATCCATTTGAGTCTCCTATGATTTAGCACTGACATCAAATGTCAAGAGCTTGTCATTGGTATTATTTGATGGTCTTTGCTCACAGTCTAATGTGGGTCAGAGTTTAATTGTCTGATAGATAACTCAATCGAAATATCAAACCAATAAACAGACTTTGCCAACAAACTTAAGTTTGGTATTTGTTGCAAAATTCAAGGGCTTAAGATGGCAAATTCTAAATCTTGTGCGTTGTGCTGTTAAACATCAGATTAATACTGGCCTTTCTCCTGGATGTTGACCAGTCACTGAGTCATCAACTTCTAGTTTGTCACCCTGTTTGCTGGAGGTGAATAATAACATTTCCCCACCGTACAATGTGGGAGTCTGTTTTAGAGAAGAGGCATCCAGTAAAGTGATCCTGGAAACTTGCCTCGCCCTTCTGAGCTTCATTAGTGCAGGTTTCAATGGAGAGCTTCAGTGTCACATGATGGTAAAAATGGTCCTGAACATTTTTCCATAAGTATAACTCTTCCGAAAACACTTAAGCATTTCAACGAAGAATTTAATTTGAAATCTGATCTCATAAAATAGTCATTGTTGTTTTTGTGTGTGTGTGTGTGTGTGTGTGTGTATGCTCTGAGGCAGTAACAGCATTGACTTTTACCCCTTACCTAATACTAAATCATATTTCTACAGCCCCGTTTACTCATTTTCTCACTTCCCTTTTTCTTTTTTGTGTCCTGACTGACAGTGGTGTGTGTTTGTTGTTGTCATTTTTGCAGTCAGTTTAGTTAAAGTCGACTATTTTTACATATTTCTTCCTCTCTGACGCCTTGCTGTTGTTCTGTTCTTCCTGTTCCCCTCTGAGCAAATTGTTTTTGGTTGAGATGTGGATTGGATTGGATTGTATAACGGCGTGCTGACAATAGGGTTGCCACGATAGATCCTGCCTTTTACTCTTCAACATTTTCTGCACACTCTCTTCGAGCTCCGGAGTCCAAAAGCAACCGCTTGATGTTCATTTACTCACCAGATTACACCCAGTTCTTTTTTTTTTTCCTTCATTCTCTCTCAACAGATCTCTGAGTGGTCTTCATTCAAACTCATCTACAGTTACAGTGCCGTTATTGGAATTTTGTGCAACAAATATATTGCCTGTTAAGCCTTGTGCTTTTCACTGCATGTAAAGCAAAATGAAACTGAAACTGAAGTTCATTTTTATCTCTCATGGGGTGGGGGGGCTGGGGTTTTTTTTTTTTTCTTCAGGACATCAAAGACTGAAAGTTTTCGCCTCTTCAGTCAGAAGCTGACACTTGGCTTCATCAGAGGCTGCCCTCAGGCTTGTCGAGTTTCCAAACTTCATAGAGTTGATAGAGCTGGGTGGGGGGGCAGGATAAGGCTGTGTCACAGAGGGTAGAATATGTTCATTGTTCATAATTGTTTATTTAATTGAAATATCCCTCTTGGTGTGGAGCCTAGTCCCGACTCCCCCCGTTGCCTCCCCAGCTCTTTGTCCCGATACAGAGGGGGAAATGGCCAGCAGCGTCCCTTTTTGAAAACTGTCCAGCTGTCAAAGTGGCAGTGACATTTTCACAATGCTTCCCTGGACTCATCTCCTCTGTCCGCACCCCTGCCCCCGGCAATCTAAGCCCCCCACCCTCCCCTGCTCGCCCTGCAGCAGGCAGGGGGACGGCACCAGAGCCAAATCCACATGTGACCCGCAGACAAAGCGCAGGTTACAGATTCCAAACGTTTTCTTTTCATCTCACCTGCATCAACTTCTCTGGAGTTCTGTCTCCACAGCACAAACACAAAAAGTGAATCTGTTCCTCTGAAGGAAGATGAAATCATTGCTTACGCTCTCTGAATGTTATTGTACAACAGATGGGACTTTTCAGTGCATTTGAATGAACCTGGAGGTTCAATGAGCAGCCTCTGGGACTTCAAAAATGTCCTCACCTTCCAATCCTCTTTTCACAGAGATGTCTATTTTGGCAACCCTATATTGTTCTAATCCATACTAGCAGCCATTTCCTTGGTGTTCTTGACTGGTGGGGTGGACTGGACTGGGGGGCTGGGTGGTGGGAGGGCGCTTGGCCGCAGTGTGATGGAGTTGGGTTTGAGAGTGTTTTTTTTTTTTTTTATGTTCAGATTTTGTGTTGATGAATCAAATTAAATCCTGATGTATGTATTTCTTCCACAGCATTCCGGCCCACTATGTGTACCCTCAGGCCTTTGTGCAGCCTAGTGTGGTCATCCCTCATGTGCAGCCAGCAGCCGCTGCACCAGCCACCGCTTCCTCCCCCTACATCGACTACACAGGAGCTGCATATGCGCAGTACTCTGCAGCTGCAGCCAGCGCTGCTGCTGCTGCTGCATATGAGCAGTACCCCTACGCTGCATCCCCGGCTGCCGCAGGCTACGTGGCCACTGCCGGCTATGGCTACGCAGTCCAGCAGCCTTTGGCCACTGCCGCCCCGGGCTCGGCCGCCGCTGCAGCCGCAGCCTTCGGTCAGTACCAGCCTCAGCAGCTGCAAGCTGACCGCATGCAATAGCAGCCACTGCAACCACTGGACATGCAGAGAGAGGAGGCTCGCCCCCAGCCACAGCTGATTGGTCAGGAGAGGGAGCGAAGGAAAAGGAAGAGGGAGTGGCTTTGAGGGAGGGCATGCTGGCGACTCAGAGGCAGAGTTGCTTTAAAAAGGTGATGATGGTGGTGGTGGTAGTGGTGATGGTGATGATGGTGAGGTGGCAACTTTTTACAGTAACTTTCCAACTTGCTGTGCTTCAACCAAAAAACAAGAAAATGAAAAAAATTTGCAGAACAAGTAATGGAAATTGATTTACTATTATTGTTGTTGTTATTACTATGATTATTATTATCATTATTTTATCATTGTAGTAGAGTACTTACTTTTAGAGAAGAAATGCAGGAACTAATCCCTGTGGTTGGTATAGGTGTTAAACTAAGCCGTTAAGTCCTATTGCTGTCTTTAACGTTAGTTTAGGAAACTGTTCTCTCTTGGTTATTTGATGCCCTCATAACATTTATATTTATTATTGTATTATTATACATTGAGGGGTCACCTTGTTCTTTTTGTCTTTTCAAGTGCATTTTTTTGGATTTCTGATAATCAGGGAAATGGAACCGTTTCCAACATGTTAGCTATTATAACGTGACCTCTGTCAGGAAGTCGAGGAGTTGTAACTCGATGTGTCACACATTTATGAAGAACTACCTTTTTATCTTCCTGATGCTGAATGTCCCTTTTTTTTTTTTTTTTACTGTGTGTCTTGACCTCTTGACCTATGCAAAGCAAGCAAATCACCAGGAGACAAAAAAAAAAAGAAAACAACAAAAAGAAACAAAAAAACTGAAAAAGTGATCAACTCTGACTTGACTCCTGGACTAAAGAGGGACTTGGCAAACAAAACAAAGGCACTGACAACAGGAGAGAGGTTGAAAATGGCTTCAGACAATGAGAAACACTAAATCAGTTGCTTTTTCACATGTTTCGCTCGCACGTACACCGACACATGCATCCACAGTTGGACACATAGCAGTCAAAGACAAAGGCAGCACAGTCGTGTTTCTCTCTGGCTCTGCGATGGAGTGAAAGAAATAGAGAGGGAGAGAGCAGCTGCTGGTGGGGGTGGACAGAGCCGCTCCAGCGCCACACAGACGGATCGCTCTGGAAAGAACGCATCACTTGTGCTCGTTTGTTGAGCTGTCACATTTTAATCCCTTGCTGGGCCCATTTGGGAACCAGTTCTACACCCCTCCACCCAACACAGAGCGCCCCCCCCCCCCCCCCCCCCCCCAGTCATTCAGCCCTGCCACTGTCAGCACTTCCACCTCTGTGCTGCTGCTGTAGTCTGGTGTCGGTGTCAGGTACACACTCACAAATACACACTTTCACCAAAGCCACCCCAACAACTGGCCTGCCTCATGTCTGTCAAGAACATCCGGTGGGGTGGAGAGGACGGGAGGTTTCTTTTTTGACATTATGTTGGTCTGTGTGCCTTACATTTTACTGCTATTTAAGTGAAAAACTGAAAAGGAAGAGAGAAATCTACTATTTAAGGTATTTATTTTTGAGGGTTGACTATGTTAACGCTCTGAGAGTAGAGACTTAGTGGCGGTACTGTATTAATAATATTATGTACTCATCTCAAGGCATATATAAGTTATTGATTAGTTTTAGTCATAATATTATGATAATAAAATTATTATTATTAACATACTCAACCAAAAATGTTGATGTAGGACTTATTTAAGATACTGTTATGTGCACTGTACTTTTATTTTGTATCTTTTTGATTCTTTAGAACATGACATTAGATATTAGCTTAATGCCTTTTGTATGGAAGAACTTTATTTAAATGCAGGCCTGCTTGCATGCAGACTGTACTCTGCCTCTTCTGTGTTTAGACAAAAGGAAAAAAATATAAATAATTTTGACAAAAAAAAAAAAAGCAAAAATGCTGCTTTCTCCACTAGAATGTATAGTCGTCGAGGTTTCAGTAGCTGTGCTTCTTCTGCTCAGTATTCATCAGATGGGCTATTTTACACTGTTGGGAATTTTTATACTTGAACTATTTCTTACAAGGGAAATATGAAAAATAAATGGCAAAAAAACTTTTTAAGCAAGCTTTTCATTGTCACTGGATGAAGGCATGTAAAGTGTTATTATTTAAATGCAAAGGTCCTGTCGGTATTAAATCTTTTACTTCAGAATTTCAACTCCATTTACTCAAAATTGGAATAAAACGTTCTATATTTAAAAAGCTCTGTGACATTTCTTTAAATGAAGGCTGCTTCTCTTAAGACAAATTTTTTACACACATCCACATCCCAGCTGCGTGATTCCTCGATACATTTCCACTTCCATTGGTACATTTTTGTCCTTTTATACGCTGAAGGAAATAACCTTTACATTTGCTCTGTGCCTCTGTTTAGTGCTCTGTCCATTTTTCTGTCAGCCTTTAGCCACAGCTGCAAGGTGGCAAACTCATCATACATGCCAGATGCTGTAAATCTCCTCCTCTGTTAGAAATAATCCATTACCTGAAACGCTCTCACATTACTGTCACACCCGCCGAGAGTCTGCATGGATACAAATAACGCAGGGTAACTTCTCTGAGGAGTCCATCAATGATTCATCTCCCCTCTAATGAATAAGTCATGTGAAAAAAAGCATTTGCTGCTTGGTTCTGTCATCTTTTAGGCAGCTCCAGAGAGTATTTTTGGTCCTGGGTGAAACATGAAACTGGCACACATACGGTAGGTGGGTGACCATGACACAGCATGGCTCCAGCAAGGCCTCATGGGCACCACCTGTCCAAGCTCATAACGTAAGAAAATAGGATTAGTTTTTTATGAAAACAGTGATGTCAGTCTGTGATCGTGTCCTGATGAAAGTTTAAAGAAAGACACAGGTTTGATTCAGCAGTTATCTGGAGGCTGTAAGGTCTTAATGTGCTCTCTAAAGTCATTTGTAACTAGTTGATTAATTTGTTGAATCATTAATAAACGTTTTCTTTGCCAGGTTGAAAGAAAAATTCCCTTATGTGGTTTGGGTGTGGAGTGCACCACTAACTGCACAGAAAAAAATCCATTCATTTGACTGCCAACCGGATGGGTCAAAATTACTGCTACTATCGATTTCACACATCAAGATGTTACTCAGTCTGTTATCAGCCATCTGATCTTTGGTCTCATGGTTTGTCCAGGTTACATCAGACTCTCTCCACTCCAGAAGGTACTTCAAAACTTCATCTACGTGTCAGCAGTCATATGGGGAGATATGAGGGATCTTCTGGTTTTCCAAAAAGAACAATATGGCTTTGGATCTGTTGTTTTGACGTTCTTATGAGAAACAGAGTATCTCAGAGGGTCAATCTCAGATCCCAGTACTTGATTAAAGTCTGGGTATTCAAATTAACTTTATTTGTGTTGACGGTGTGACTGGATCATGTACCCAGAATGGAAAACCAGCATCAGCAGGGGGATTTTTGAAAAGGGGTTTTCCCAGTTCTGGGTCAGACTTAGGCTTGATTTCATGGACTCCCATGGGGATGATGATGGTGGTGATGGTGATGGTGATGGTGGTGATGATGGTGATGGTGGTGATGATGATGGTGGTGATGGTGGTGATGGTGGTGATGATGATGGTGGTGATGGTGGTGATGGTGGTGATGATGATGGTGGTGATGATGATGGTGGTGATGGTGGTGATGATGGTGATGATGATGATGGTGGTGATGGTGATGGTGATGGTGGTGATGATGGTGATGGTGGTGATGATGATGGTGGTGATGGTGATGATGATGATGATGATGATGATGATGGTGGTGGTGGTGGTGGTGATGATGATGATGATGATGATGATGATGATGATGATGATGATGGTGGTGGTGGTGATGATGGTGATGGTGGTGATGATGGTGATGATGATGATGGTGGTGATGGTGATGATGATGATGATGATGATGATGATGGTGGTGGTGGTGGTGGTGATGATGATGATGATGATGGTGATGATGATGATGGTGGTGATGGTGGTGATGATGATGATGATGATGATGATGGTGATGGTGGTGATGGTGGTGGTGATGATGATGATGATGGTGGTGGTGATGATGATGATGATGATGATGGTGGTGGTGATGGTGGTGATGATGATGATGATGATGATGATGATGATGATGATGATGATGATGGTGGTGGTGGTGATGGTGGTGATGGTGATGATGATGATGATGGTGGTGGTGATGGTGGTGATGATGATGATGATGATGATGATGATGATGATGATGATGATGATGATGATGGTGGTGGTGGTGATGATGATGATGATGATGATGGTGGTGGTGATGGTGGTGATGATGATGATGATGATGATGATGATGATGATGATGATGATGATGATGGTGGTGGTGGTGATGGTGGTGATGGTGACCAGCCAGCAGCCTGTAGTCCTTGCAGCGTCAATCACTGGTCTATTTTTAGCGGGGCTCTCTGGGGCTGCCCTGCTGCCTGCGGGGTAAATGTCCGTCCGCCCCGGAGGAGATAGTCCGGCACTGAGTCCCGGTCCCGGTCTCTGCACGCTGAGTGTCTCTCGGGCCCCCGTGTGTCTTAATTAGGACATCCCGGAAGAGTCCCGGTGCTGTGAAGAAGGACAGCACGGAACAGCGCACAGACAGCAGTCCGTCCGGATACTGACAGACAAACCGACTGCGGACCGCAGAAAGGAGGTAAGATGTCTCTGTACTGCTCGTCTAAATCCGATCGCTAAGTTTCGTTGGTTTTGGGGTCTGGGGGGGCCAAAGTCCTGCAGGAGGGGTGTGAGGTCTGCGCTCAAACATCCGGACAGTCTCCACCTGCTGTCTGCGCACCACCATTTCTCACATTTGGGCGCATTTTTTTTAATCTTTCCCCTCCGGAGTGTGATCCGGATCATGAGGCATCAGGTCTGAGGGGGGTCAGGCTGTCAGTGCGCCAACTGCATGAAGGATCATCCTCAGACTGATGAGTCACCTACAGTCAGACCACGACAGTAATGTCTCTGATTATCCATTATGGACTGTGAAGATTCAAAGTTGTTGTTGTTTTTTTTGTTCAAACAGTTCACAAAAAGAATTTCACCTCATGGTCCAGGTAGTTTGTGGACCTCTCAGTTGACTTATCTCCTTTATGGACAGGAAGTCAGGAAGAGCTCAGATAGATCTGATGATCAAACGTTTCTTCCAGACCCCAAAATAAAAGCTCTGTTTTGACCCATGGATCAGTTTTACAGTGATGCCGTCTTGTCTGTAGATGTTCTATATAAACTAATACCTACATTTATTGCAGCATGTTTTTTTGTTCATGTTGCCAACCTCCATATTTATTTCCACAAACAATAAGGTGCCAGAGCAGTTTTTACAGTGATGTCACAGCTTCCTGCCTTCGTGGTTGTATGAGCAAGAGTAAAGTAAATTCACTATAAACACTATTCTAACCAAAATATTTATTTAGCAAGATTTATCTTCTCCAAAGTCCCAAAGTACAGCACATGCCAGTGAGAGCTTCTTTAGAGCAGCTTTCATTCAGCCCATAGCAGCAGACTGTGGCCCAATTTAGCCCCAAAGATCAGATACCAGACCAAAGGGTTCAGGAGACACATACAGCTCCGGCTGAAGTCCGTCCGCTGTCTCAGCTGTTGATTTTGGTCTGGGGTCTTTATGTGGCAGACACCATGGGCCACCTGTCTGGAAAAACAGAGCGAGCAATGCTTTAGTATAGGAGATCAGTGTTGACTCTGCATAAATTATAAGAAGATGAATGATATGTCCCATTCTGTTTTTTGTTTTGTTTGTTTCTTCTCTTTTTAACGACAGAAGTGTATTTCTGATACGACCAGCAGGCATCTTCATCTTAGCTGTTTCCCATTCAGCTTTTGTGATGGGGTGAATGAATTCAGTCTCCATGAAAAGTTAAAGGAACATCACTGGCTATGTCTTTGCATTGCCATGGAGAGTTTGGCTGCTTTACAACATAAACTGGGCAGTTTCTGGATAATTCTCTTCTTTGGATTTTGAACAAAGTTTGAGATTGGTATTTAATGAGACAGTGATTAAGTCAAGTGTTTGGAAATTGATCTAATACAGTAGTTTAATGTCAGAAAATTGAATTTATTAAGAGCTAATATTTAACTACCAGTCTCATGAATGAGGAATAAATGACTCATCATTACTTTACAGATCAATACTCAGGAGTTCATAAGAAGATTTAAAGTCACCCAGTCTGATGTTATGGATGTTTGTAAAGGGTCACTTCCTAACTGACCAACAGCAGAAGTGAAGAAGTCATCTCTTAACATAACAAATAATAATAAACTGGATCAGAGCTGCCGTTGTTGGTGCATATGCGACTTGTTGTGCACTTGATATCAACCCCACGTCCAGCTTTCCAGGTTTCAGGTCTTGCCTAAGATTTGCTGCGACCCAGAGAGCAGAAATAGCAGCTGAGTCCTGCTTCAGGCATCTGGCACTAACAAGAGATTTCTCCCGAGAGAAGAGTTGATGACGCCCGTAAGGATGTTTGCCATTCATAGCACATAATTACCAGACACAATTTACAAAGATTACAGGCAGAAGACCGAGCCAGTGTGCATATTGGAGCTAGCTGCCATATTGATGTAGAGAGCCTCCTGATATTTTTTATACTGGCACCACTACATTGTGTGTGGACACACAGGTAGCAGGTGTCAGATTAGGAAGTTTGTGTTACCTAGCAGTAGTTTACGTAAACATGCGAAGAGTTGGTGGATCGAATTCCACATGGCTGACTTATAAATATTGGAAATAGTCCTGCATTGGCTCACGGTGAGGGTTTATAACTGGTCAGTGTTAAAGAAGGAGACAGTGTAGTGAGCTATCTCCAGTCTGTTCTTGTGGCATTTAGATAATGTTATAGATTTCTTTTCATACGATCTACAATGGGATTGTCTTGAACTTTGATCTGGAGCCGTCTGTGCGATCATGGATGTTACACTGATGTTGGTACAATCCACATCTCTTTTATTGTTTGCATCTCATCTACCCAACACAAATCGTATTATCAATGATTTTTTTTCTTTTTTTTACTTTTTTCACTTTACTTTTAGTTTTTTGTTCTCAATAACTCTGCATGGCTCCAGTCTCTGTCCCCTCTTTAATCCAATCGTGTGAAAAGTTCATGTTCATGGCAGTGGTTGTGACTGTGGCAGAGGACCAGACAGCTCAAACTGAGACAGTGTTCAAATAGATCATACTGGTACACTTGGTGTGACACTTTATTCCCGGCATGGTCCAGTTTTCTGAAAACTAGAAAGTTGGATATTGAATCTCAGGTTCATTTCAGGTTGACCATGAAGTTTTGGGATCAACAGAGTAAAAAAAGACAAGACAAATCAACAGCCTGAGGTCGGTAAGACAACAGCACAGTCTAACAAACTATTCTCACTTTTGTCTTCCAGTTTTGTCACCATGGAAGGTTTGATGCAGCGGCTGGAGCGAGCTGTGGCTCGCCTGGAGGAGATGTCCATCACCATGCAGGGGTCCAGTGTCGTGGCTAATGGGGGCTGTGTCAATGGCATGGATGGAGGTGAGTCTGGGCTGAAGAGCTGCCTGGCTCAGAGGTTTGGGCGGCTGAGCCAAACAGCTCTTAAGTTAAAAAAGCAGGGGCCATATTTAAGCATTCACACTTTCTCCCTGCGTGCTTAGGTCTGCCTCAGTGCCTGGAGACCTTCGATATGCTGCTGCGAGGTCCACTGTCAGACTACCTGAAGCACAGCAGAGCCATCGGGAGCGACGTGGAGAAACATGTGAGTGATTCATGTGTGAAACACAAATGTTCACTCCCACATATTGGGTGCATTAAATCTCCCTCTTCCACACAAAAGTTGGCTGATGGAGCATGAATCACACCTGTCCAATCACGCACACACATGCGCATGTTGCTGCAGCAGCTGTTACAGACAGATGACACAACAGCTGCTGTCGCAACGATTTGCAGTTACAGAGCAGCAAGTTTGTCGATCTATTGTTTGCCAAGTCCAAATTATTCGTGTTGATTTAAAGGATCGTTGTATCGATTTCTCTTACAAACCTTTAATTTGAAGAAAGTGCAATAATAATTTTGTGGATTACCCCTTTTACTCCAGGCCTTCAAAACATTTATCTGAGTTTATTTTAAGTGTAATGTCGCATTTACATTTGTTTCATTAAATCCTTCTCACAGTCTAGATGTTGCTTTAGATTGTAATTACTAAATGAACTGAGAATTCAAGTGTATCTTGAGGCATGATATCGAGTTTTCGATCTTTTCTCTAAAACAGACTGGTACTAGGGAAGCAACTAGTGTGTCTTCTCTCCCAACCTTTATCTTTAACTCATTAAATGTAGATTTATCAACAAAGTAGATCCTCTTGGATGTGATCTGGATTGTAATCAGTGTATGGCAGGAGCTGAACGTAGAAACCAAGCAGTACGTGCATTTGTGCGTGTGACAGCAAAGCTTTCCGGTTCACTGCAAAGCCAAGGGTGGGAGTAGGCCTGAACTTTAAACTTGGAGTTATTAATCAAAATGCTAGTGGAGCATCTCTTCCTATTTGGTAATGGCTTGAGCCCCAACTAGGACTGTATGTGCGTTTTGTATTAAGCCAGCTGGCAACAATAGCTGTGTGATATCCTTGGAAAATATCCAAAATAAGAGGGAGGGCTCCATAGCAGAAGGCCAATAGAGAGAAATGAATGTGAAGAAAATGGCTGTTTCTCCCTCTCTACCTTGAGAGAAGATTTCTATCTATGTCCTCCATCCCTGCATGGGCTGAGAAGGAGGAGTGTGTGAGTGGGAGAGAGAGGTAGTTTCTTTAAGTTTGTAGAGCTCCTTTTATGGACAAAGCCTCCTTGGTGGTTCCCTTGGCCTGCAACTGGAGGTCTGAAACACACACACACAGGACACGGCTGGCTGGGATCAACCAAAACTGTGTGTGTGTGAGTGTGTGTGTGTGTGTCTGTAGCTTTTAAATGTGCAATACAGACAGACAGATTTACTGGTTATAGTTTAATAGGCATGAGACTAAACTGGCAAAACACAAAAGAGGCCGTTCAAAACTTTTAGATCACGTCGCTTTGTACATTTTGCATTGTATGATCATCCTAACTCATGTGACTCTGACCATTGACAGGCTGAGATGGTGAACTGTGCTCTGGAAACTCAGCGGGCTTTCCTCAAATTGGCTGCCACGCATCAGGAACCTGCACAGGTATGATGGACAATAACTGTGTCTATGATTGGATATAGGAACACTTAAAGGAGGAGGGAGAGGAACCTGTTTCTGTCTCTCTCCTCATTTCCTATAATCTTCCAAATGTAGGCTTTACAAGGAAGACACAAAGTTATGCAATACGTGCCATTTAGTTTCCTGTTGGATGCAGACAACAGTTATACAACGTTTGATACTAAAAACAGGAATCAAGTTTCATCAAGGGCATTTTTGGTGTTCATACCCTGTGCTGGTATTAGCAACCAGCTCAGAGTGACTGAAATAACCTCATCATGTGACTTGACACTGTCACTATGATGTTGCTGTTTCACAGCTGAGTAAGTAAATGTTTACAGGTAGTTGCACTAGGAGAACAGTGATGCTATTCTCACAACATTCAGATACAAAGTGCAAATATTACACATTTAACCACAGACTAACAACACAATGAGCAGTATCAGAGTCCCATGTGTCAGTCTGTGTCCTCCCCTCCTGTGTTCCCCAGCAGGCCGGGCTGTTCACAGAGGGATTACACTGCTCTTTGACTAAGAAAATGCTAATACAACACATTCCCAACATGTTCACGTATAGAGAAAAGGGGGGGGGGGGCTGTGTGTGTGTTTGAGAGCCAATATGATATCATCCCATTGGCCTTCTGTTTGCGTTGTGTGTGTGTGCGTGTGTGTGTGTTATAGGGTCCACAGAGCCTACCAGGAAGTGATTACTCCCTATCTGTCAGGTCATTGGTAGAGAGTTGGTGAAAAGAGCGTTCAGTGATTGTCAGAAATGCAAACAAGGAAAGAGCGGGGGCTTTACAGAGAGAGAGGGACTGACCCAGGAGAGGGCCGGGGTGACACAGAGGAGAGTGGTGGACATGAAACTCACCACAACCGTGTAAAGCCAGTGTAAAACAAGACATGGTAAGTGGAGGAAGAGGGTGTTCAGAAACTCCCATTAATAAAACCACAAACAGGATCATTAAATTAATTAGTGTCCACTTAAGCTCTAGATTTCAGCTTTGGAACTTCTGCTTCTCTCTTGAAACTCTTCACTTCACTTAAATTCAAAAAACAGAAAAATTGAAAATGTTTTACACAATCCTGCAAGAGTACAGGTTACACAAGACAGCCTCATGATGCACCAAAAACATAAATGTTTCATAAATGCTTCTTCAGTCATACACAACGACATTTTTGATAGCATTCAAGAAAAACGTCAGTGTCACACCATGTCCATTCCATATTGGATTGATGATAGGGATAAAAAAGGTTTTTAGTGTTGTCATGCTTCATGTTAAGTCTGACATCACAGGACGACTAAATGCAGCTGTATATTTGCAAAATTCTCATTGATGGGTTACAAATAAACAATATGCAATTTAACTGAGCAGATTAATTTAACATATACGAAAGATGTACCCCACCTTTGCCCTGAACGTTGGCTTGGATTGGCTCCAGCACACCCAAGGCCCCCGACAGATAAGTGGTGGAAAATAAGAGAAAGATGTAAAATATAATTTTTCTGTTTTCTAAAAGGCAGATTAAAGTAAACACCTCTGAGAAAACTTAAGGCCCACAGGAACGGAGGCCAGCTAAGGACATCAGGCATCCATATAGTCAGCATGCCCTAAACACTTTAAATACACTCTTACATATCCTGAATTCCCACAAACCATAAGTGCAAAAACAACACAAACACAAACACGCACACACACACGCACATCTGTCAGTCTCCCTCATTCATGTCTGTATCTGCTGCTCTCACTACGATCTGCACAGAGGAGGAAAAGTGTGTGTGACTCTAACCAGTGCCTCACTAGTCTCACACACACACACACACACACACACACACACACACACACACACACACACACAGAGAGGCTGCTCACAAACCCTGGCCTTCCTCTCCAGTGCAGTCCTGTTGTGCTCTCTGACTTTTTATGGGCATGTTCTATATTTGAGCCTGCTGTCAGAGTGTGTGTGTGTGTGTGTGTGTGTGTGAGTTTGTGTGTGTGTGCATGTTTGAGAGAGAGATAGAGGGAGAGAGTGTGTTAAAAAGTGTCTGAGACGAAAAGAAATAGCTATCACCTTACTTTCTAATGCTCGCTCTCTCTCAAATGTGACTTTAGGTTAGCCTGTTAACTCGGTAGGTGAATGTGTGTGTGTGTGTTGCTGGTCCTGGTGGTTCATACTCACACACACACGCTGTGAAGTTGTACAGTGTTAAAATACCTCCTACAGTTGTTCTCCCCCTGTCGCCTTTCACTCTGTACCTTTGATCCACTGCTTGTATAGGAAGTCAAGGCCTCGGACACTGTGGTATTGTAACACATTGAACTCATTCACTGCCCATCAAATGATGTGAACCGACGCTTTTAATCCTCTTGTTTGCTCATTCCCTCTCTGTCTGTGCCCACTATGGCCCACATCTCTGTTCAGGTGACTGACGTTGGTACGTTTGCAATTAGAAGAATATGATTTATGGCCAGTCAGATGTCTGACTCAGTAGCTGTGATGGCCTTGTTGTTAGTCTCTAACGCAGTGAGGGATAAAACATTTGTCAATCACATTACTTTTAGGAAGTACCATACATGACCACATCCTTAAATAGCTTCACTTTGATGAGAAACATTCAAACGATACTTATATGTCATTGAGTCAGTCATAATAATCCTGTAATGATGTAACGCTCTGAGAGAAGCCTTTCTGCATAACTTAATACTTTCATATTTTCCATTATCCATTAGTTTTCATATGGATGGCTTGGAAAAAATGGAACAAAATGAGTAGGTGCATAAATACTAAAAGTAGAAATATTAGCTGCAATTTGAATTAGAATGGGGAGAACCTGGTTAATTGTTTTCCCGTGAGTTCATACCTGACCCTTATATTCCTACCTAGCAAACGCAATAGCTCTTGTTCTGCTGTGGTGTTGTATCTGTTTTAGAAATACCACTTCAAAGAGCTGGATTTAGTGAGAATAAAAGCAGCTGGAGAGCAGAGAAAGGCGCGTCTATCTCAGCTTATGGAGATCATGTGCATCTGATTGTGGGAAGAATTTGTGTGGAAAAAATGAAGAAAGTATTCTTTTCAGTTTCTGTCACCCCTTTGCACGCAAGCATGGATTTATAGAAACATTTTCATTTACATCATTACCTCACACATATAGCTACATATTTTAGACAAACAATGCATAAAAGTGAAAACAGACATCTTTGTGTGCACTCATATACACATACAGGCTGTATACTCCTGAGAAGTTACATTACATCAGGGTTATGTAATTTATCAGCAGATATTATCAAACCAGCTACACTGATTTGTCATAATAAACCAGCGAGTTCAGTGCCAAGCTGTTTTGGTAGTTTGGTCTTCAGATGCCCATTTCAATAGAGAAAAAGTTGTGTCATGGGTCATTAGCAGTAAAAGTTTCACATAGCATCCCGTCCATTTCAGATCAAAACAGGAAAGCTGAATAAGTCACCAATGAAACATTGTGCTCCTAAATCTGTGTGTGCAGCCACATGTGTGATAGGTAAACTGTAAACACTGGAGGAGCGGTATGCCTTACAAGGCCAGTGGGATCTCCCCATGAACTGAGGAATGTTTGTAGGGACGGCGCGATGGGGAGGGGAGCTGGGAGATGAGCGATACAGTAGCTGAGATCTGGAAGTTCCAATGGAAAAAAGCTCCAGCTAATAAAAGTAGTTACTGTCCTGTAGGCTAGTTTAGGAATTACTGAGTGGCACAGAGAGCAGGCGGGGTATGGACGAGGAGGGGAAACAATGCAAGGGTTATAAAATCCAAAGTATCTAAAACACGTCGAAGATAACTCTGCATGCAGGAGTCTTTGGTGTTCAGTTAAAGATGGTATCCAGTGTGGAGGAGGATTATCTCCTAACTAAGTTCATTAATGATTCCAATACAATATATTGTTTACAAGACTCAAACTTCAACTTTCCATCCCCCCTGCCTCACTCTTTTGTCCTCCGGTATCTCTTCTTTCTCTCCTGCTCTGCTGTAACTAATCCCACGGTTGTTGTTGTTTTTTTTTTTTCTGCAGACAGAGCTACAAGACCTCCTGAAGCCAATTTCAGATCACATTCAGGAGATTCAGAGCTTCAGAGAACGAAACCGCGGCAGTAACCTCTTCAACCACCTGTCAGCTGTCAGCGAGAGCATCCCTGCACTCGGCTGGGTCACTGTGGTGAGGAATAAAAGAGACACGCTCTGTCATGCACACAAACACACATTACAAGGTGTGCATCAACATATGAGCATGAAGGACATGTTAGTTTATCCACCTCTGATTACCACAGAATCTCTCTGTTTAGGTTTTGAGGTGAATATAATTTAGTTTAACATGAAAATTGAGTTCTTCACTAAAGACTCTGGCTTTGGGTCTGGTAAGTGTAAGTCTCTGTCAGAAGGGAAATATCCAACTTCGACCTTTAAGTATATATATCAATGTATCATTTTGAAGTCTTTTTTTTTCTGAGGAAGACAAAAGGCTAGATGAAAGTGTTGATAATAAACTCTTATCTCTCCCAGTGTCAGAAGCCGGGTCCATATGTGAAAGAGATGAATGATGCCGCTACCTTCTACACCAACAGAGTGCTGAAGGACTACAAGGAAACGTAAATCTGTCTCATCAGTTCTTATCCAGAATGAACCTGCACATGGTTTTGAATTTTTCTTCATAGTCCTGCGAATTAGATAAACCCAAGTGGTCTATATGTAATAAGAGATTCACACTGATGGCCCTTGCTTCTCTATTCCCTCCCTCATGTTCCTCCGTTTTGTTTTCATCCCCTCATCCCACCTTGCTCTCCAAGTGATAGGCGCCATGTGGAATGGGTGCACTCCTACCTGTCAATCTGGACCGAGATGCAGTCCTTCATCAAACAGCACCACACCACCGGACTGGTGTGGAGCAAGAATGTAAGTGCAGAAGCATCACATTTTCATTTTATATATAGTTTATTTATTGCATACCTTATGTCATACATCACATCACTAAGGATGTAACTGTGAAGTATGTTTGCAAGAAACCACTCCTAAATCAATTTCTTTGGTATCTTAGCAGTGTTTCCATTTCGTTACTATTCACAGGCTTTGATATTTTTACATCACAGCCCGGATTAAACCCTACTTTTTGCATACACTTCCATTTTTAGTTATGGAGCAACTGTTTACATAAACCATTGCAGTGAGCATGAATGAATGAACGAGCTTCTCCTCAGTGGTTGAAACCCCTGTCACTCCCACACTCACTCTGCTCAGGGACTTCTCAGCATTCAGACTCCCTGAGAGTACTATGGCTTCAAAACAAATCTTTCAGTGCACTCTTGACCTCCATATCTTTTTGGGAAAAGGGCTTCTCATTTCATTTCACTCTTACTCTCGTACTCTTATGTATAAGTGAGCTGTGTTTCATGTTGGCATCTCAATGCAGATGTGAAGTCACAAAAGACTCTCGTGACTGTGCACTAAATATGAAACCACAGTCACTGACAGGGTTTAGTTTACCCTTAACGAAGCTAACTTAACAGGAACACACTTACTTACCAGATATTTCCCAAAGTTATGAGCTCCTCGTTTACCATCAAAAGATTAGATTAATGCTGAAATTGAAAGAAAATGTTCAGCAACTGTGCTCACGTGTGTTTTCTACATTGAGAAACCCGAGAATACACATTAGCTGTGTGTGTGTGTCAGCTGTTGTCCCTGCTGTCAGACGACAAAGCTAAAGTGTGTATGGGGCCACAGTGTATGCGCAGGGAAGGGAGTGTGTGTTCCTAACAGGTGGTCTTCAGGGTTTACTTGAATGGAGGTTTTCTTAACATAAGGGCCCTGACAAAGGGCCTGTGTACACATGCAGTCTACGCCGTAACCTAAACTGCAGGGCTGGTCCCCCTTCAACGCAGCCGTCATCTGCTGTCCAGATAGACGTTTAGTGGCACACTTTTACTCTGACATGCTCAGGCTGACACATGCACATGGCTTTACACACAACCTACTGAATAAAATTTGTTTGTCCAAGACGGGGCAAAACAACATCTAATATAGGAGGAGAGCTAATTCCCTCTAATTGTTTTCCTTTTTAAATGTTTCCCTTTAAAAAAATAAAGGTAATTCACTGTTCAAATATTTGCTTTGGTTTGGTTTGCTGTGGGCTGCTGTAGGTCATGTGTGGCAGCCTCGAACCAAAGGGAAGTGGGAAGTTGTTTTGTTGCTGTTGTTTTCGTATGTTTGTGCTTTACCACAAATTCACTTTACTTGGAGTCTAAAGGTGGACAACTAATTATTGTTTCCATCATCAAACACATTGTCTGCATATTGCTTATTCAATCAAAAAAACACAAAATATTCACTTTCTTGTATCACCTAAGACAATAAAAACTGCAAAAATACTTGAAAAGTCGAAATCACAGGATATAACAGGATATAATTTTTGCTTCTCATCACCAATTTAATGATTTTTTTTCACACATGTACACACAAGTAGCCATGAACACAAAGAAGAAGACAGCTAGTTATTTTGTGTGTACGCACGCGCGCACACACACACACACACACACACCATGCTGGTTTTTAATCCAGTGGCTGAGCTGGTCTAACAGCTCCACATTGTTCATCTATGATGTGCACAACACATGTGCCTCATGTCAAAGGTCAAGTAGTCTCAGCTGTGACCAGGAGTGTGTGTAAAGTGTCAGTCCAACCCTCTGAACGCCTGTGGTATTGTAGGTGTGTGTGTCTGTGTCTGGCAGCTGTGCAGCAAGTCTGCGTATGTCTGGTTCTCCTCACTGTGGCAGTCAGTAAATGACTGCTCACTTTTACTGTACACAGCTCATCAGTTTAACCAAAGGTGGCATTCACTGACACATCAATGTTGACTGTAGAACAGTAGAGCGCTAGTTAGAGGATCTGATAGACCTCAATACAAACTCATCCTGTTTAAGCAAAACCCGCTCAAACTAAGCAGCAAATGATTATTTTCAGTGATGAATCATTTGATTTTATGAAAAATGAAATACTGAAATACTCTTTAGTTGACAACATGTACTGTTCACAGTTCAGCAGGTTATATATATTCCGCTTGCAATATTCAACACATATTATATATTTTTTTATTTGTTTTCATTTACCATACCTGGGAGAGAGTAAAAGAAAATTAAAAGTGTTGGTATATATCTTGTGCAACACTTCCTCTGCTGGAAATCTCTATTACTACAGTTGTTATTCACAAAGCACCTGTTATCTGTTTCCTCAGGTGAATAATGTTGCTTTCTTCATTCCCCAGGGTCCCATTGCTCCTGCTTCGCTCTTCGAAACCTCTGACTCCAGTGCTCCATGTCCTCCCCCTCCTCCTCCTCCACCTGGCCCACCTCCGGTCTTCACGGACAGTGACTCCCAACCTCAGGCAGGCGGTGCGGCAGCACAGCACTCAGCTCTGTTTGCTCAGCTCAACCAGGGCATGGACATCACTAAAGGTGGGTTCATTCAGAGGGCAACAAAAAACTAATGACAAACAACAGGGGAGGCTGCAAGTATCTCTGAGCATACATTGATGACACCCTCATTAAAATTTTTAGAAATGGCGCAAATCATAATTTTAACTTAACCCAGAGGAAGTGTGGTTGAGTGTGGTCCTGCCTGAAACTTCACTATGAGCTTCAATTTTCTAATTTCTTATATTAAATATCTTAAAATGTTGAATGTCTGTAAAAATAGTTAAAGATAGAAATCTTTAACTGTTTTTAGGCAGTAGACCAAATAAATTAAACATAATGAGAAAAAATTTAGAACTTCACCAAGATGACCGACAACCTTAGCTTTGTCTGAAAGCCTCGATGTTGTCCGATATACAACCTGTAATTCCTGTGTGTGTGTGTGTGTGTGTGTAGGTTTGAAGCATGTGTCAGATAAGCAGAAGACCCACAAGAACCCAAGTCTGCGCTCTCAATCAGCAGAGATCAAAACCAAAACCAAATCCTCAGGGACTGCGAGCTCATCGAAAGCAACCATCCAGCAAAGACCCCCTCTGCTGGAGCTGGAGGGGAAGAAATGGAGGGTGGTATGTGAAAAGTTTACTTCGACTTTCAGGGCTTAATCCCTTAATCAAACCAATCACATTGTTTCGCAGATTATTGACTGAATCTATCCCCTTGTCGCAGGAAAACTTTGAGGAGAAACACGACCTGCTGATTGAGGAGACGGAGCTCAAACAGGTGGTCTATGTCTTCAGCTGTAACAACTCCACTGTGCAGATAAAGGGCAAAATTAACTCCATCATTATAGGTGAGCTGCCTTCAAGCAAACTGAAAGTCTTGTTTTTTTAATGACATTTAGAATTTCTTATTAAAATTTTGTAAATGTTCAATGTCCCCAGACAACTGTAAGAAGCTGGGTCTGGTTTTTGAGAATGTGGTCGGGATCGTGGAGATCATCAACTCCAAGGCAATTCAGTTACAGGTAAGAGTTCACAAACGGAGCTAAAAGACGTGAAAGTATAAAGACTGGGTGTCGTGGCTGATACCTATTTTACTCCATCACCAGAGTAGCTTTCAATGCAAACTAAATATTCAAAACTGTAAACTGAACACAAATACTAAGAGATGGATAATGTCTAATTCAACTTCATTTATACATTAATTTAATTTGACTGTGTACAAATGGCTTTGAATGCAGATGTCACATGGGTTATATCCTTCCTTATATGAAAACAGCTTTGGAGTCATTTATGTATTGCGTGTGAAAATTATGGCATAAGAAGATGTCAGTAAAATCTCTGTCTTGCAGGTGTTGGGAAAAGTCCCCACTATCTCCATCAACAAGACCGAGGGCTGCCAGGTCTACCTGAGTAAGGACTCCCTCAGCTGTGACATTGTGAGTGCCAAGAGCTCTGAGATGAACATCCTGATACCAGAAGAAGATGATTACGTAAGTGTCTGAGATTAGAAGCAGGGAAAGAAACGATAAGTCTGGGATTTTTTGGCCCTAGAATTTTTGTATGTATTTGCATTTTTTGTCATTTTCTTGGTTGTTTCAGAGAGAGTTTCCAGTCCCAGAGCAGTTCAAGACGGTTTGGGACGGTTCCAAACTGGTGACAGAACCCACTGAAATTGCCGGCTGATTCGACGCCCCATCATCCTCATCTTTCCGTCACCATTAATTCATTGAATCTTAAAGATGAGAAAATTAGTTTTCTTCACAGGCCTCAAAATATTTACAATTGATCCAGTCACTGTGACTGTACTATCACTTCATGATCTGCTCCTACAGCGCCTTGAAGCTTCTGTTTGTAATGATGTATTTAATAAGTTGTCTTTTCCTTTCAACTAAAACACTTCCCCACAGCATAAATGCACATGAAGGTTAACTCATATAAACCTAATATCTTTACATCCTTGAATTTCTGTGCCATAGCAATAAAGCTATTTATGTAAGAATATCTATTTGTTGAAAGATGAAGACTCTACAAGACAAGACTCTACTATACAATCTTCTCATCAACAAACCTCATTATCCGCTAAATATTTGGGGATTAACACCTGCAATTACAAATTGAAAAAAAAAAAACCAAACAAACCAAAAACTGATGAAGATATAACATGTATATGCAACTTTCAGTGGTCAAGCAGACAAGAATAAGTACATTTGGGGATCTATTTCTTACTTTTCCATCTAATGCATTGTACCTTAATTACCTCTTTCTATGTGTATAGTGCATGGTAGCAATGAGTGAAGTTGATAGAACAGTGTTCACTACACTTTGCAGTAATACCATTTGTTGTCTGTCCTATCAAAGCATTATGTAGACAGTAATCTTTGTTCTGCAGGAGACATGAAATCAGCTGATCCAAATAATTAATCAAGTACAATTTCTTTTATGATTTAAATTACTGACAGTAGTGGGTAATTTCTCCGCTTGAGCACTTCAGCATCACCTTATTTCTTTGTAGATCACCACCACTAAGATTGCACCAGCATAAGAAGAGTGTACACCACTAATACAAAAAAAAAAAAAAAATTACATGAAAACAATTCAATGTCATTGTGTATCATTTTTAAAATAAAGGAAAAACTCAGTTCTGGCTTGTTTATTATTACAAATATAAAATATATACAGATTAAGTGAGAGAAAAGAAAACCAACAGAATCAGCCCGGTTTCTAAAGGTACCGGGCTAAAGGTAAGGTAAGATGTAAAGAACAATCCACAAACAACTAATTCCTTTCCGATGTAACTTTCAGTGTTTGATCACCATGTTTCCCTGAGAGTCTTGAGTAAAAAGCATCATATCTTCCTCATCTTCGGTCAAATACTTGTAGGCAGTAGCTTTTACAACCCCAGTGCTTACATTACTCTGATCTCTCAAAGGACTCTGGATTTGTGGATCTCTATGTGCTATCACCCTGAAGCCTACAGAGTCCTGGGTAAACAAGGCCAGACTGTCCTCATCATCTTCTCTGGTTTGCTGTTGTGGTGGTGCTTGTTTTTTCAATGGAGAGCTACTTGGTTTTGTCCATTTGAACTGTGGCGCAGAGTTTTCATCTCTATCAACCTTCTTACACAATTTATTAGTGGTGTGTTTTCGTAGCGATGCAGTTTTTGATTCTACCCACTTGCAATCCAAATGTGGTTTAGTACGAACGAGAGATGTGTGCGCACATGGAGACCGAGAATACACAATTCTGCTGTTTTCTTTATCATCCTCCATTTGGCAAGAATGATAGCCTGTAAATGATTTTTGAGTCGAGGTTTTCCCCTTCAGATCCATCTCAAATCCAAAGGCTCCCTCACTTAGACCATTGAGGAAACTTGGCTCAGAGTCATTCAAGTTTGTCACTGTGGTGTTTTTCTGACCAGTCAGTTCAGATTCTGAATATTGGCTATGGCTGAACTGAGGGTCCTGACTCCATGCTTGTGGAGGTAGCTGACTGTCATCTGGTAATGTAGAGGTGTCAGTGCATCTCCTTTTACACTGTGGGGGATTTAACTCCTCAGACTGCTCTTCTTCAGATTCACAGCAAATGCTTTGCAAAGGTATGTGGCTTGTTTCACTTTGCTCCTGCCACAGTGTTCCCTCAAGCTCAGTCACATTTTCAGTTTTCCTCTCACAATCCACGCCTGGCTTTTCAATATACATTTCTCTTCTTCTTTTTGACCCTGGTGCAGCAGGTGTAAGTGTAGTTGAGGTAAATCCTGAGGAGGACAGTGCTGGATCCACATTTGGTACTTCAGGAGTTGACATCTTATTGAGAACTTTCGACAGAGAGAAGAAGCAAGTATTAAGTTAACATATTGAGAGATGACCAGTGGTCATTTATTAAGCAATTCTAGCACTGGTCAGTGAGCAGCTTTCTGAGTTTCTTCCTGATTTTTCTCAAGATGACAAAAATCCTAAAACAATGTCCTTTTAACTTACCTCTGCGCTGAGGTATGAAGAAGGCTGATATAGAGCTCTGCTTGGTCTTTGGCATTTCTATTTTGGTCTGAGTAAAGTTGAGAGCCACAGCCAAACTGTATCCACCACCATCAGCAAAGGGATTCAGCAGTTTGGAAATGGGACGGAAAGGACGTTTCTGAAATAATGTGCACAGTAAATATATGGTGCTTGTTGATAAGATACTGTCTCTTAATAACGGTGATATACTTAAAGTAGGTATACATACTGTAAACGAGTTACGAACTGAATTAACTCACTGGGTTATTGAGAGGGAACAAAACAGACATTTAGTAAGAATTTATTTAGTGAGACATGGTTTCCAGCTACCTGTTTGGCTTTTCTTTTAAGTTGCACTGGATCCAGCCAAACACCACACTCCTCTGGTTCGGAGTTCTTCATGGCGAAGAGGAAAATAAAGATCTGCAATGCATTAAAGCATCATAAAAATGGGTTTTGTAAATATGAGAAAGCAAACAACGTAAGTGCATTATGAGCAGCATTGTATTTCTCTTATCGTGGTTTTCAAACACTACTTGTTTGTCTGTTAACGTTTAAATGAGCCGACACCTCCCGGCTGTTGTTTCTCCGCCATCATTTCACCGAGCTGGATTGTATTCATTCACAACATTACAGAGCCCTCCAATTAAAAGCAGAAGAACCTACTCACAAATTAACTGACCTCCTCCACAGAGATGTTTGCAGGTTCCGGCTGGCTTTACTTAAACCGATATAAGCTAAAACACCGTCTCTGTTCGGAAAACCTTCCTCCTTCCTGGTTTTTGAGTCTGGCGCCTTGGTGATGGGCCACCGATGACGACTGACTTATTTAAATCAATCAAATGTGGTCAAACTTTTAAACCCTTACTTACTACAATGGGTCGTTTAAAATATAAAATTTAAATAGAACAAAAATAAATAACGTACATTCAATCACTAGAGCCAATTTTAACATCTATTTAATTTTTAGTAAGGCGCGATGAACAGCTAATATTCTGACGTTTCTGGTCCTCGCAGAAGGGTGTGTTTACATTGACGTCACGTCAGTTTGCCGAGAGGGTGAGTGAAGTAGCTTTAAATTCACAGATTAAACACTCGGTTTGAAGTAAAGCAGCAAATTGTGTGACTATACTAGTTCACGCCACGGCGATGGTCGATAATACAAAGCCTGGTGTTACAAACAACGACCCGTAGGGGCTCCGTGCATACATCGAAAAGGAAGTGCTAACGAGCTAGCTCAATCGGCTAACTTCAGGCTAGCCATTTCGACACTATAAAATGCCGAAAGATGACGATCTTTGTTCAGTAAAATGTTTTCCCCCAATCATTAGTGGGGTTGAATCACTGGGTCAGTGTTATTGGTCAGTAGAGATTTTTGACATGTAGCTGGTACTAAACTGGTGCACGGTAAATATTTACATATACGTAATTAGCTCAGTCGCCCTTACAAACTGTAAAGAAACTGAAGCTAAAGCGGGGCCAACGATTTTTCTCAAGACCATTTTACTAATGAACAAACAAACGTTATAAAGAGCTTCAAAATATCGAAAATGCTCACCATATATTCACAAATTCACATTCGTGTCGTTTTTGTTTTCTAAAATTGGATATTGACATTTACGATTACATGCCGTAAGAGAAAGATCCTCACAGAACAGTTTGATCAGATGAGCGTGTGTATTTTTTGTGATTGAAATGATAATCAAAATATTTGTCGATTCTGTTGATGGGCTAATAAATGAGTTAATGAATAGCCATAGTAGCTGTAGTTTAGATATCAAGTTCAGATTTTAGCTGTGCTATAAACCTGACAAGGGACATGTATAACTGTTAATTTAGCAAATTGTACAACATTTCAGTGCTATAAATATCTTTACCTGAATGCTGGTGCATTCTTGTAGCCTAAACAATAGGCACACTTATTGGTATTTGATATTTCCAGTATGTTGCACCCATGCTATTGTTTATTTAACAAACAGGTCAGAACAAACATGTCAGAGATAGAAGAGAATTTCACTAACACTTTTTTATTGAACAGTGCTCTCCTTACATCTTATTGGCATCAATAGCTAAAAGAGAAAATCAAATAATATTTTCTATTCGAACCATCTCAGTATTATTTGTTAGTTACATTCATGTTCAGTGTGGGGCTGTAAGAACAACTTCAGCAGCGTGTGACAAAAGTACAACAATGAGAGACACACCTATATGCTAAGATAATACAGGCCCTGGGGGGAAAAACATTTAAATACAAAACAACTCTGAAAAGACATTGACTGTGCCAGATGAGAACACGATGATCTATTTTTCTGTTTAGTTTATGACATAACTGTAGTGACAAATTATTAACCAGTTTTTTCTATTTGCAGATAAAGTTCTGATATATCAGCAACATGTTCCATGGGATACCAGTTACAGGAGGTGTAGGAGGAGGTGAGACAAAAAAATTGTAGCAACATCCTTTCAGGAAATGGGAACAAATGTAAGCCAAACTAATATTTTTTTCCCTTCAGCTCCTGCCAATAAACCTGAGTTATATGAGGTAAATATTAAAATTTTTATGCTTTAGTTAGGGATTGAAAAACAGTATTTTGATTCTAAACTATCCTAAATCAAACTACACTTATTTTAATGACTAGCTTTTCTGAACCAAAATCTTACTGGAAGAGAACTAAACCTTATCAGCCAGAATAACTCTAATGACAAATCATATCTTTTTAGGAAGTGAAATTATACAAAAATGCAAGAGAACGAGAAAAGTAAGTGCCAAATTACCTTTCTGATTTCCAGCTAACTATGAATGCAGTATTACCACAGGAGTCATAATGTGGAAGTGCTGTAACGTTTCATTTTCACCCATGTTTCTAAAGGTATGATAACATGGCTGAGTTGTTTGCTGTTGTCAAGACCCTGCAGGCCCTTGAGAAGGCATATATCAAAGACTGTGTTACGCCTAATGAGTGAGTTATAGCTGAATTTATATGTTGTGCTTAAATGACTAACATAAATATCACCTGGAACTCCAATGGTATATTTTTGTAATAAATTGGAGGATTTGTCTGTTTCAGGTACACTGGCTCCTGTTCCAGACTCTTGGTTCAGTATAAGGCTGCTTTCAAACAGGTACAGGGCTCTGACGTAGGCTCCATTGACGACTTCTGCAGAAAGTATAGAGTAAGTTTTGAGTTGGACTTAAAATTATTTTACACCCATGTGTCTAAAGTTATTGTATATATTTATTTCTATGGTAAGGTCTAAGTAAGGATCTTGCTTTTGTCATTTTGTCTAATAGCTTGACTGTCCACTAGCAATGGAGAGAATTAAGGAAGATCGGCCAATCACTATCAAGGATGACAAGGGCAACCTGAACCGCTGCATTGCAGATATTGTTTCTGTACGTCCTCTCTCCCCTCTATCATATTAAACAGTTGATTTAAAGTGGAGACTTATTTTGGATGTGTTCCAGAAAAATAATAGCCATATTTTTGATAAAATGATATAGTGTGTTCAGTTCAGTTCAACACTAAGTGGTTAAAGCTGCTTCAGGTTGTTTGGCTCTTCTTCTGGTCAGTCTATTGAAAACGTCAGTTGATGTTGCCAGCTCTGTTCACAGCCAGCTTTTAAATCGACTCATAAAATTAGACAAACTAATAAGATCAGATGACTTACAGTGCTATGCTCTGAAAGACTATTATTGACATGTCGCTGACTGGGGAATTTGGAGCATATGTTGAATATTGCTTCATTGTGTGTCAACTCTGTGTCTCATATTTTTTGACTTTCAGCTCTTCATTACTGTGATGGACAAATTGAGACTGGAGATCAGGGCAATGGATGAGGTAAATGTGAAAAGTACAGACATCACATACTGGATTTTAAGTATGTATCTGACTCTTGTGTTCCTTTGGCCCAGATCCAGCCAGACCTGAGGGAGCTGATGGAAACCATGAACAGAATGAGCAACATGCCTCCAGACTCAGAGGCTAAGGACAAAGTCAGCCTCTGGTTAGTTGCGTGGTGCCATGTAGTATTTATGGATTTACACCAAATGCTAGTTCAGTGCTAACTTAATACATATATTTTCTTCAGGTGTGGTTTTGCTGAGAGGTAAACAAAGCACCGATAGCATGTGCAGACAGTGTTAGTCATGAATAAATTCTGCGCAACACATGTGGCAAAACTTAGAGTAAGAACTTTGTCTTGTCCTACTCTGTCTTTTCAACATTTCACAAGTGGATTACACATTACCTACTGGTCATTTAATCTATTTCATAATATAGAATATGTTCAAGCACCTTTTGAGTTGAGAGAATCAGAATTTACAACAATTTCATAATCTACTAAGTAGATTATCATCATAATAACTTTTCATTCAAAGTTGTTATGATAAGAAGTGGAATTGTCCTGTTGACTTCCGTGAGCTTGAAGAAAATCTGAGATGGCTAAAATAGCTGCACTGATCCCTAACAGCAATGCACTTAGCCTTGCTATGATCATTTTTCTTTCAAAATAACTCAGCTCCTTTACATTCACTTAATCTAAACATAAATTGTATGTTTCTTTCTCAACTATCCTATTTTACAACCTTTTTTTTTTGTTTTTGTTTTTGTTTTGTTTTTTTCTTCGAAGGTTGACCACCCTGAGCAGCATGTCTGCCTCAGATGAATTGGATGATAATCAGGTGCGCCAGATGCTGTTTGACCTGGAGTCAGCCTATAACGCCTTCAACCGCTTCCTCCACTCCTCTTAAAGCAGCTCTACATCACAGAGCCATCTGTCCAAAAATTTGACTCTAATACTTGCTAAGTTAAAGGAAAATATTCCACTTTCTCATTATGTTTTTTGTTAGGGATTGGATTAGAAGTCTGGGGTACACGTTTTCGCTTTGCTGTCGCCCCCTTCTGTCTCTAAGTTTGATTGCTGTGTCTATATCTATGCTGTGTACAGTTCAAACTCTGCTACTTTGTAGAGTATACTCTACTGTTTGTGGTACATCATGCTGCCTGCAACCTTGCTCACTGGGCTCTCTCTGTGCTCTGAGATGCTTCCTTGACATGTTTTCTAGCCAAAATTGTGTGATAAATCTTTCAACATTGGTTGTTTGTTCTGATCTTGACAAACCAGTTTGCTTCTGACTTTGTACTGTAATTTTAAAAAAATATCTAATTTTATACTTAAGTTTTGCAGAACACAAACAGAGAAGCATGAATGAATTATACTGGGAAAAATTCTGCACATGAAGAAAAGGTTGCGACAGCCAAAGCCTTTATATTATTGGGAAAGATGAATATATATATTTTTTTTTTCTTTTTGGTACCCTCACTGTATCCACTATCTGCAACCTGGGTGTGTTTTGTTCTGTGTACCATCATTGTTTTCTATTACTGTATAATATATTTTTACTGTATAATCCTACAATAGAGTTTGTCAGTAGAGTGAAGCAAGCCCTTATAGGTAAACATCTGCTTTGTCTGTCAATTACCTGATAAAATACAGTTGAAATAATTGTTTCGATTCTGAAGATAATTAGACTGAATTTCAAGTGAATCTTTGAAGCTTTGGTTGAAGGAAAAAGTTGGATTGTTCATCATTATGTTTATTTGTCTGCATATTGTCTTCTGTTAACACACCTAATCCATTTTTCCTGTAGTAATGAGGGTTTTACCACATTAAGCGGGCAAAAGTGAGGTGCTCACACTCCTTCCTTGTTTTGCTTACTAAATATGTTTCTACTCTCAAACAGCATTAGGGAGAACATATTCATTAAGAGTTATCATTGTAAATAATAGATTTGATTTTTAAATAAAAGCATGTAACATCTTTTTAGAGATAAAGTTTAAAAATCTACCTCCAAATTTGTGTCTGTGTTTGTCTTGTGATGTTAAAAATGTTCAATTTATGATGTGATAAGTAAAAGTCAGAAGAGGAAGATGGATTCTCTCTGCACCGGACACAGATCACAGAAAGTAGGTATTATCCACCATAATTCAAATGAATGGAAACAGCCTGCTTTTCTGCAGGGACCGTTTTAAGGTCACAGTAAACAAAGCAGCCTTGTGTCCCCTCCTGGATTATGGAGTTTCCTCTAATCCTAACCCCTTCGCCATCATAATCTCCAAATGAGTGTCCACCCACAGGGGGATCCTCGGTTTGTTTTCGTGCCGCGGCCCCTTTAAGAGAAGAAGGGGCAGCAGCGTGTTCGTTGCCAGGGCGACCGAAAAATGACTAAACTCGGTTGGTGAGTTTGCAGCCTTTGCTGCTCCTCTGCGGAAGAAAGGGAAACTCAAGCGGCGTTTCACTCTCACCTGGACAGACAGAGCACCCCGGCAAAGTTTCAGCAACTTCTTGGAGGTGTAAAACGAACCCGACACTGATCGATCGATTGGCTGATTGATTGAACTGTAAGGTACGGCACAGAGCAGAGATCTACGACCGCTCTCGTGTTGATCTGGCTGTTTCCTTATTTCATTTCTACCGTGTGCTGTTTTTAGAAATATACTAAAATTAAACCTGCATGGTTAATTCATAACGGCCAACAGCACCTGTTACACCAACAGTGAAAGTCCGATGATCTCTTTCAGAAATAATCAGAGTATGGTGAGGTGTTGGTGAGGGGGCATAAAAATGATGAGCAAAATATATGGATCGATAAACGTGTCTGAGGTGGAGGAACATATTTCTCTGAAATATGAAATCAAGAAGAGGCTTGGAAAGGGGGTGAGTGTTTTTATTCTTAATATAGCGAGCAGTGAATTGAATTTATCATCGTTTCTAAAACTAGAAACTAATGCATAAGTTTCACTTCCGTTTCAGTCTGCAGGCAATACAAGTGTTGCAATATGCATATTTGGAAACCCAGCCCTTTCTTCATGTGAAACATTAAAATTAATTGTCTTCAGGTCACTCTGGACTTAAGCCTGAAATAAGTCTCCTGACTTAAAGTCCTTAACAAAAACCAGTGTGTTGCAAGCGAGGGGTTTATTTACTTTGGCAGGACAAACAACTTCCTTGCAGATCAGCTGATATGTGAGGACACTTACTAGCCCAGCCCCGTTGTTTTCCTCTGCCCTGGTGTGTTGGGCGCAAAAACTAAAAACAGCCGAGTTTCTTTCAACTGAGACTCGCTAATTACTGCTCGACTTCAAATGGCCAGTTGGTATCTGCCCCATTGACGCCTCAGTTTGGCAAACGAGACATCTCTGAGGGTGACTGTGACTCAGGTTACACAGCTGTTCAACCTGTTTACAGATGACCAATGAGATAGATGATGGCATTCTGTGGAAGTGATGCCTGAGGGAAATGAACATCAGTGAGTAGCACTGAGCTAAAAGTCATAAAGTGGTTTTACAGCAAGAACAGTGCTTTAAGTAATTCTTAATAACATTGTTTTGATTTTAGTGAATGAATTAGTTTATCTCAGGCCTGGAAATGAGACACATTCACAATCACCTCTGTTTCCAACACTGACAGTGCTCCTCCTTGTCATTATAGTAACAATGCACTCTGATGCTCTGCCTCACTGCTGCCTCTGTTATGCTTGACTTCACTATATCAGCGCCCTTCCCTTAATCAGACCCGTCAACACACAGAGATCATCTCCTTACCTGTTTTTTTCCCCCTTTGGAAATATGGTGATGAAAATGGTTTTGCTTTTTTTAATATATATATACATATATATGCAGATGCTATTTTTTGTTATACAATATAAAAATAATTCTAATTATATCTTATACATGTAATTATTACAAATATCTAATTATATACTTTATGCATTCTGCATTGAAAAACATCTCAGCTAAATTAGCTAAAGAATATCAGCCAATTTGTACAGGGTGAAGAAGTGTGTAATGTTGTAATCTGCAGGCCTATGGCATCGTATGGAAGGCAGTTGACAGACAGACCGGGGAGATTGTGGCAGTGAAAAAGATTTTTGATGCCTTCAGAAACAGGACAGATGCCCAGGTCTGTACAATAAGTTAAAATAAGTAATTATTATAATATGGTACATTTCATCATGCTTGCTATCTTGTCACCTGATGCACGAATGGTCCCTGTCGATGAACAGATTAATTTGAATAAATATTAAATGTACTGTAATGTAATGTGCTTTTGCCTGCCTGTTATTTTATTTGCTGCCTGTTTATCAGAGTTCATATCCCAACTCTCTTTTCTCTCTTTTGCAGCGGACATTCAGAGAAATCATGTTCCTTCAGGTAACAATAAGATTTGTGTTTGTGTTAAATAAAGGTCAGAATTGTATCAGAATGTAATTTTCATTATTGAAAACTGAAAGATAAATAATAGCAGTCGCTCTCTAACATTTTCCATAATTACTCTCTTTGAACTTTTCATAATAAACAGCATTTGTTATGACTGACTGTTATGGCTTTTTCTACAGTCAGTGAATGAGCCCCATTACCAGTTGTGCATTAAAACCCTTCATTATACAAAATATGCTAACATCCTTTTACACTCCTGTTCTGTTTTATATAGTTATATAGACAACAGCATTTATACCTCACAGCCTCTTCTTCTATGGTTTAAATTATGCATAAACAGACTAATGATGGAAAGGACACTTAATAAATTCTGAGGGTGCCCAAGCTGTGTGGAAAAAAAAACAACAACAGTTGAGCAACAATAACATTGACTTTACTCTTATATGGACCACTGTAGGTACAGCATTATCACTTTTTCACAGTAGCAATCATCCATAAATTTAAACCCTCTGTCATAAACTAAAAGCTCTATAAATTATGGCCAATATGGTAAAGGATACACAAGGGTTATGTGAGGATGAACTAAGTCTTCAGAATGACAAAATTGTTGCCATTTTTCCTACATCAAAAATGTATAATACGTTTTATAATTGGCTTATTTGGCATCATAGTGGTTAGTGGTGTTGCCTCAAAAAAGAATGTCATGGGTTGGGTTCCCGGGCCTGGGGCCTTTCTGTGTGGAGACTACATGTTCTCCCTGTGCTTCTGTGGGTTTCTTCCGGGTACTCTGTTTTCCCACCATCCAAAGAAGTGCATGTTTAGGTTAACTGGTGTCTCTAAATTGCCCGTAGGTCTGAATGTGAATGGTTGTTCATCTCTGTCTGTCTCTGTATGTTGGCCCTGTAATGGACTGTTGACCTGTCCAGGGTGTGCCCGGCCAATGTGAGCGTGGTTTGGCTCCAAAAGCCCCCATGACCCAGAAATGGATAAGCGGCAGAAAATGAATGAAATTTGGTTTGCAGGCAGGTGTTAAATATAGGCCATACTGATGAAAATAAGCAGTGCTGCTGTCTCACTGTACTTTATATCCTCATGTTGCATATCCCTGTTTCACTTTATATCTCCTGACCCATATACATGTGACCTTCAGCTGTGCCACTGCTGACCATTATGTAACCTCTGCTGAAATAGGCCCTGTTACTTGCACAACCTTGACACAATGACCAGTTAATACAGGTCAAACAGTAGCCACAGTATGCTTTCTCTGCATGTATGTCTGAATTGTTCCTGTTACTAAAACCTCTTTATTCTTCATGCAGGAATTTGGAGATCATCCCAACATTGTGAAACTTCTGAATGTCATCCGAGCACAAAATGATAAAGACATTTACCTAATTTTTGAATATATGGGTGAGTCTTCTTGACATACAAAGCTGCTCAGATATGACGCAGAAAAAAAAACACCATGACAATAATCATTATTCATTAAAAAGCCTTCAGTGGCTCTTTGCTGTTGCACTTGGCAACAACAAAAGTTGTGAGAGTGACTGTGTCTGGAAGGGCCTCTGCTTCCCTTGGCTGCCTTGTTTGTCTTACTGCTGAGTGAGTCCAATTATTGCCCCATCCCCCACCCTCTGCAGTCTAATCCATGACTGTGCACCTGTATCACAGCACAAGCGCACAACCTCTCTTCAGAAATGAATATTTGTCATGCTTCTAGGTTGGTATTGTGTCTGATTGTGTGTCATTGTGGAGGAGCGTATGTTTTGCAACTCAATGCCAAAGTCATGGTTTACTTTGAGTTATCACCAGTCAAGACACTGGTTGAAATTACTGTGGCATCCTTATGAGCAACACTTGCTTTCTGCTTGGAACCAGATACTGACCTGCATGCAGTGATTAAGAAAGGCACCCTCCTGAAGGACATCCATAAACGCTATGTAATGTACCAGCTTTTCAGAGCCTTCAAATACCTGCATTCAGGAAATGTTATCCATCGGGACCAAAAGGTTAGTGACCTTAACAGGTGGATAATATTTAAGTATTAATAGTACATTCATAGTACTAAATGAGCTTTAGATGGCTGAGTGAAAATCAAACTATTTTTGTCTCGATGAGAAATTTTTTTATGTCTTTGTTTCCCACAGCCATCCAATGTGTTGCTGGACACTGACTGTGTGGTCAAACTGTGCGATTTCGGCTTGGCCAGATCACTCAACCAGATCCAAGAGGACAGTGGGAATCCTGCTCTGACGGAGTACGTGGCAACACGGTGGTACAGAGCTCCTGAGATCCTGCTGGGTTCTGCAAGGTATCAACTGTGACGAGCATCTGTTGTCAGTATACTCAACAAATGTTGTTGACAGTAACAAGGCATTTTAACTGAAAGGAAAGAATGCTTATTTGGAAGATGACTATTTACTATTTTGAGTGTACCAGACTGAAAGGAGCACATTTTGTCCAAAGGTACACTAAAGGTGTAGACATGTGGAGTCTAGGCTGTGTCCTGGGAGAGATGCTCCTGGGAAAAGCCCTCTTCCCAGGGACATCCACCATCAACCAAATAGAGAAGATCATGAGTGCCATTCCACACCCAAGCCCAGAAGGTGACTAAAAATTCCTTGAATAAATGAATTCAAATGATTAACACTTTTGCTTTGGATTAATTAAATACGTTTAAATTTTCAGATATTCTTGCAATCAAATCTGAATATGGTTCTTCTGTCATTCAAAGAATGTTACTGAAGTAAGAAAATATTTCCTACTTTTAATTAATGTTGTGGATTTCCCACACAGGGCATTTCAGCATTTGATACATGAATGCAGAGTGTAGCCTTCTGCTGACCTTGTCGCTCCCAATTCAAGGGGAGTTAGAAGAGTGACAATGACAAATTTCTTCCTCTCCAGTGAGAAGTCTATTATCAGAGCCTGCAGGTGGAGGTGGGGCTCATTACATGCTCAGGGAGCACTGTGATTATTGCAGAGATGCAATGATGTAGCAGTGACAAAGCAAAATTGGAAAACAAACAGTAGCTGATTAAATAAACCACCTTGTTGCAAGAGGTACATTTAATGTTTGACAAAAACGTAGATATTTGAATCAGCGGTAGGAGTCAAATTACTCACAGGCTTTGCTTAATTTCTAATCCTTGTTTAGAGCATACAGTCTGTAAAAATTAGATATTTATTGGTACTTAAAGAAATATACTAGTTATATTTCTCTTACTCAGACTTAGGAAAGATTGTTTCTTCCTCCCTGTTTTTTATATTTTAAAATCCAAACCTCTCCTTGCTTCACCAGACCACAGGTGCCTCTTGAGGATCTTTTCCAGGCATCTGTGCCTCCTGATGCTCTGGACCTGCTGAGGGGTTTGCTTGTTTTTAACCCAGACAAGCGCCTGACTGCTGAGCAAGCACTGGAACACCCCTATGTAGCTAGGTATTAATCATGTGTTCAGATTGATTCTTAGGTAGAGACTGTGGTCAGGTTTTGCTGTGTTGTAGAGATGTCTTGTGTTTGGTCCATTGATCACTTTGAGCCAATATGTTATTTTTTTTAGAGTCCTGTCGTCTATACCTGAACAAGCTTATGCTACTGTTACTAGAATAAAGCTCTATCATTCATCCATAATTATTATCTGTCCCTGAAGATTCCATAATCCAGCCAAGGAGCCAGCTGTGAACTATGATGTAGTGCTGCCAGTGGATGATGATGTACAATTATCTGTGGTTCAATACCGCAACAAACTTTATGAGGTATGAAATGACTCATAAATCTTATTATGTTATATTACATAAGTTTCATTGCAGTAAACCCCATTAGTCAGCGTTTATTTACCTTGTGCGTTTTCTTTTGCTTTACCTGTAGATGATACTTGAGAGAAGAACGAACCAGGGAACGCTAAGGCTGGTCCAGCCAAAGGACACAGTCTGTGCCAATGGCAGGGAGAAGCCCAGTGTGAGGGACACTGAAGAAAAGGCCCCAGTGGCAGCGAATGTAGATGGCATTGATAATCATGAGCAGCAACCTCAGCGTGAAAAGAATGATGAAAAAAAAGGGCCTTTGCATATGAGCACCACCAACCCTGAGCCTCTGAATGTTTCTACCCAGCCTGCTGTGGAGAAGACAAGCCTGGGGAAACTTACTTATAATCCCATCACACATGCACCAAGTATGTTTTTTAACTTTGTTAATTTCTTCACTACTGTCAAATTTGACAATTTTTTCATTTTTCATTTTGCCATAAAATATGAAAAGCTGTCAATTCTGAAAGCTTGCATTATTTTTTTATACTTCTGCTGTGTGCTATATTTGGTATAGACACCAATACATGTTTTACCTACCCTGTCAAGTAAATGAAGCATTTGGTGAAAAGTATTACTAACATTATACTTCCCAGGGGAAACATTAACCATAAAACATTACATAATAATACCCCACACTAACTCCAATAAAATCTAAATTGTATGTATTTTACATAAATCTCTCAGACTGTTTTCATACATAGTCCCTCAGGTAGAAAACACAAACTCTTTTTCTCATTCAGACTATTTTGCTCGAAGCCCAGGTGGGCCTTCTCATAACAACCACTCCACCACAGCCAGAAGGAAACTGCTGTCAGAGACCAGTAATGCAGAGGGAACCACTACACCAACAGAGGGCACTAACACCAATACAGTAAGTACCAGAATTCAATGAATGTACCAATTGCTTTGGTTTTCTTTTGTTGTAAATTGAAATTGGATCTTTTCAAGTCAGGCTCTCACTTTGTGGTCTTTCTATCTATCTATCTATTTATTTATATTTTTACTTCCTCTTCCTCCTCATCAGTCTATGGATGAGATTCTCCAGCGTGGCCGCTCTGCCCCTGTGGCACGTAACCGTTCCTTCTCCTTGACTCTAAACCAAACACAGAACAACCCGCTAGTGCGCAAGGAGGAGTCATCATTGTCTTCAGGGCTGTATGTCACATCTGCCTGCCTGGTGAGTCCACTGCACACCAGATTGTTGAAAAGATGACTTAATATCATGATACAGTTTTATCCCATTTACATGCTTGATGAAATATTGATTTTTAAATATAGAAGGCATGAAAATATATGGATGATTTTATACTTGGAGACTCCACTAAGCTGTAACTGGAGCTCTTTTCCTAAAGGGTCTGTTTTTTGTTTTTTTTTTTTTTACTCCTTTGCAGAACCAAAGGTCCAACCCTCAGGTCCGTGGGACTCATCCCCCACTGCGGTTCAGCAAAAAAGTATTTCAGACAAACTGTAATGTGGCTGCTTCAGGTGACCCTCGAGCCAAGCTCGGCAGTTATTCCCAGGCCTATGGTACAATCAACAAGACAGAGCTAGACAATCTGCTTCGAAGTCGCCCTTACAACTAGTAGCTGTTGTCCTGTCAGTTGTTATTTAGGGGCTTGGTTTCAACTTAAAACAAGGTTTGTTGTGGGATATAATAATGGGTGGTTGTCTAACTGAAAGAAAAAAAAAGCTGTAAAGGTCAAACATCACTTGTGTATTATGTAGAATACAACCATGAAGACATGGATTTCCATTCACTGTCTGTGACGGTGACAATCTAATTGTAAAATCAAGTGTGACACTGTATTACATTTATCTAACTGTAACAGCAGTTCATGAGACAGTGCTCATCTCACAGATTTCAACTGGGTGGTAATAGTTTGATAGATACAAAACTCTTTGGCAGTATGCACCATATCAGCACATTATCAGATGAAATGGAATCATTAAAAGGGGCCTTACATCAAAATTAACATGTCAGATATACCTGAATACATTCGTTGTACATTTTACCCAAGTATCTCCAGCAGAAGATCAGAAGGGCCCCGGACAGTAAAACCAGCCATGCATTGATCTATGTAGACCCATGAGCTTGTGCTTTTTGTACACTGTACATTTTTATACAAAATAACTGTATTTTATAGAAATTGTTGTTTGAATGTATCATATGCATAAAAGCCTACTTTTTCTCTAATTTGTACAGAAATAAAAAATATTAGAGATTCTGTGACCCAGTTTATAAGGTCTGATAACCGTAGCAGAACATGACCATAAAGTTTAATAGCAAATAGTGGTTGAGGTATTAGTACAACACACAAGCTTCTATTAAAATGTAAGCCCTTGCTTCTTAAGTACAGCTGTTCTGTTAAGGTACTAGATTTATATCACTGTTACTCCTACTGGACCAAAGTGGCCCCACCCAATATTATACAATATATATATATGTTTAAGAAAGTAGTACGTTTGTAGATTGAAAATACTGATGTCATGCTGTGTAAGCAACTTTTTTCGATTATAGTAAATTCTGGGGGTGTGAGAGATACAGATAAGAATAAAAAGTTTTGTTACAATATTGTGTAGGAATGTTTCCAAACATATCTTAAAATTTTAGGATGAATTCAAATCAACACTTGAAAACAGAAACTGAAGGAAAATGAGTGAAGTAAAACGTAATGTAGTGCAGCTCACAGGTGACGCAGTGGGTTTAATGGACTACAGACCTCTGATAACAAACCACATGGCTCAAACGCATCACGCAGATCAGACCTGATACATCTGGATCTTTCCTTGGCAGTCATTCGGTCGCAGAGCAAATTTCACACCGTTATCTGCGCCTTTTGCGGCTCATCTGGCCGCGTGAATTAAGAATAATAATCGGAATAACAACCCGTTTCATAAATTGAGTCATGTAATACCAACCGGAGATTCCCAGTAACCACATGACTCCGCTGAGAGCTGACGTCAGCGGCTGCCATTCCAGTCGCTCTGTTCAGACCACCGGGAGGAAGAGGACGGACTGCCGGCGGCCGCTGCTGCTAAGGTGAGACATTTACTGTGCGCCGTATATGTTTACCTTCAATGTGTGTGTGTTGTTGTTGTTTTTTTGTTTTTTTGTTTTTTTGTTTTTTTTTTTAGAGATCTGTCTGTAGAAATTGTTATTCTTACCGTTGTTTTTTCATTAAACTCGCCGCGTGCGGGGGTACAACGTCCACCACCTGCCTGGCCCGCAGCTGTCACTGAACACGAGCGAGGCGCAAAGCTGTAGATGGATGAAAACAAAAAACAGACGCTTGACATTTCTGAACAGGATGAGCCGAAGAGAAACGCGGTCAGCCCGTGAAGGCAGCCCGCAGCTCAGCCCAGCTGAGCGTGGGGGCGCGGCGTGATGGTCACCGTCCTTAAAAAAAACAAAACAAAACAACAACAAAAAACAAAACAACTCGTCGGGAAGCCGTCAATGCGAGCCAGCTAGATAATCTGTATGTCGGTAAACTGGCCCGTGTCCTGTATTTACGGTAATACGAGCCTTGGGTGCTCGGAGGTGTTGTGTTTTGGGAGTTTGATGTCTCAGATGATCGCAGTGTCGCATTCATCTGCGTCGCTGAGGCCTAGCGGGATGTGCGCCTACTGCAGGTACAGCAGGGAAACGAGGCTGTTTTGGAGATGCTTTTATTAGATTCATGTTTCTGTTTTTTTTTTTTTTTTTTTTTTTGTTTGTTTGTTTGGTTTGGTGTTTTTGTACGTGACCTATTTGTCTTTGTGACATCATTCTCTTCGGCCCAGATGGATACACACATTATTAATACACTCGGTCCCTCTCACCAGTAAATCCATCTAAATTAAAGGGGCCATTAAATGTTAATAAAGTGTAGGTCTATACAGTTGTCTAGTAGGTTTGGCACTTTTGAGTTTCACAATGAGGAGTGGGTATTGTAGATGAAGCCATAAATCATGATTAATATATAAAAGAACCTTTTTTGAATGATACATAGTGACTTTTCCTTTGCTCCAGCTTCTTCAGGATGAGTATTTACTGCTGTTGTGTTTTAAATCATTGTCAACATAATACCTTTGGCTGTTGGGGCTGTTAGTCTAAACCTTTATTAACATGCCTGCAGACAAACTGTGAGGGACAGTTTTTACCCATTTTGACATTTTAGATTGGTATTTTGGTATTTTGCTTATTAGACAAATAGATGTAGGTTGATTCAAACCATGTACAAATGTAACATAGTGCCCGACAGCTGTTCTGCGTCCTGTTTGGGACATTTCATCACACCCGTGTGCCCTATTTCTGTAAATACCTTTGCTTTCTTAACAGAGGTCATCTTAAATTTACAGTTACCATTTACCAAAAACCGTCCTTTACTATCAATACACTGGACCCCTTATTGTCTTTACACTTTATTGAAAATGAAATATAGCCTGACAGCTGGCAATCAGATAACATTTGTTTGTTCTCTTTTATAAAATAATTTTACATTTAGTTGATCTAACTTATTGATTTGCAAAATAAGTACTTTTTATTTATTATTATTATTAATTTTTATTAATGTTGCAGGTTACGTTTTACTGTGTCAGGAATATTGTAAAGCGGTAGATGATTGTCAGTCATCCAGGTCATAGTTCTCTGAGGAAGTCGAATCTACATCCGACTTTGTAAATTTAAAAGGAGAGGAGGGTATTTTACATTTAGGTTAAGTCTGTTTAACTGAGACGATTTCTGTGAAGGAAGATTTGGATTTTCAATGATAAGTAGGCTTGTACTATCCAGACAAGAGCAATAAAGCTGAGCTTTCTTGCCAACATCGTTTTCTGAAATTGCCAACTGCTTATGCAGTGTAAGGGGAAGTTCGTTATGGCTATGAATTTTTATTTGTAATGAGAAATAGCAATATATACTGGTGTAAAAGCTACAAACGTTAATGTTGACATAACGAGATACAGCCCCAAAACATAACACTTGTGTATATTCGTAATTGTGAGGTTTAAGATTTGTTCAGTGTGACAATGGTATGTTATCGCACAATGCTAACCTAAACAAAGTGCAGCCATCTGGCACAAGATGAGGTGTTTGTAGGTTCGACATAGAGCTGTTGCTTTTGTGGAGTGGCATGATGATCTTGCCAGACCGATGCATTGGCTGGCAGAAAAATGTACACCAAAGGATTTTATCAGCCAATTTTCCGAGTGGCAGTTTCATGAAATGATTCAAGGTGTTCTCATTATGCGTTTGGTGCTTTACAAATTCTCAAAATCTGGTTTGATCTATGGTGGGAAGTTGGTGAAACCTTTTACCCCACAAGATGAAAAACTGTCCTTTTTACCACTCAACGTATGAATGCGAATCAGTAGTTCAGTTTTAGAAAAACTTGCATCTATAAAACAAGTGTTTTGCTTTGACATGCTCAGCTCTATATAGGCCCCACTGCTTTGTGTGGTTGCTCCCGGTTTGTTCCTGTGTTTCCCGCTGCTGCTCAGGCATGCACATAGCATGTTGTGAATGGGTTTGTCAAGGTATTGTGCTAGCTTAATTGTGTTGGCTTGGCTCTCTGGCTAGTCCACTGAATCCCTCCCTTTAACCTAATTCCCCAGCAATAGCTATCAACTGAAGCCAGGGACAGTGGCACTGTCTTTATCCACAGCGTCGGGGCGTCTCCCCTAAGAGGATTTGAAATCTCCCACGTAATGCTTGTAAAGCTGTACAAACAATGACTCAAACTGTCTCTTTATTCTACATTAAAAGAAAAAAAAACCTATGAATTATTTTTAACCACATCTCAGATGAGGAAGTGAAACTTTTGTGGGTTTTGAAATTTTTTTTTATTGACTTCCACATTTTTAGAGACCTAATCATCTCTGAAATTTCTTACTATTTTACATAATTTTGCATTTGTGCGTGTAAACCATTGTTTTTAATATTTTCAGGAATAACAGTTAAAAGTGCATGTGCTGACCTGACTGTTGAACCGTTAAACTGGACTGTTGTTTAACTTCATGTATCCAGTTAACTGTTCCTTTGGACTGTATCTCATAAGCAATAAAACACATATGGGTGTGTGAGGTCACTAATGCTACATACAACTTACAATTTCTGAACCTTTTCTGCAATCTTGAAAATCCTGAGCAAGTAAGCACTATATCAGTTTCTCTTTCATAAATGTCTGCTAAATCATACTTGTGTGATCTTACTATATAGTGTACAAATTTCTCCTATTCTGATTCCTATACTGATTCATAGAAAAATAATCTGCTGCTCTTCTCACCATTTTTTTCTTGTATGATAAGAGTTGTATAAGACACAGTGTGCATTTGTGATATGCAGTTTATGAAGACATGGAAAAACTAATTCGCAGATTAGTAGAGAATGTTAGTCACAGAGTTCGAGCTGATTTTTGTTTTTTACATCTTATATGTGATTTCCCAGTCCCTTTTCCCAGTCCTAACATGGATGACAAATTCTTTCAAGTCAGGAGTTCCCATCTTAAATGCTTTCCATGGACATTAAACAAGGAGTGAATCACATGGTTTCATTGTGTGTCACATGATTAGATAAGAGACCTGAGTTACTCAGTAGGATCTCAACATTTATCCTGTTGACTGACATCTTTTTTGTGACACTATCAATCAACACCTTTCATTTTTGAGGAAAGTCTTTTAAAGATGTGTTTCATCAAGTGAATAATACTTTTATTAGCTAAACCAAAAGTTAATGTCGTACAGTACAGCTAGCTGATGGTCAATTTTATCGAGCATTTCAACACAGCTGCTGCACACAGTGCACCGTATACCCACATTACACAAGCATTGTTGTCTGGAAAGCAAGGAGGGATTTGGCTCCCCAGATAAAGATTGTAATCTGTTATGATTTTAATGGAGCCTGTTAGTATGAAGCTCGGGCAGGGCTCACTATGCTTGTCTCCGGTGTCTCACCACAGTGCTTTAGTGACGGATGGACAGAGATCATGAGGATGCATGCTGAAATCTGGATGTGTTTGCCAGGGAGAAATAGAGCAGTGTTGCATAACGCTCACTGCTAATTCAGCGTGGACTAGGAAGGAAAGGATGAATCAAGTGTCAGCATGTAAACATGATCTCATCTGTGTTTAATAATTGGTATTGTGTGCGTGGGAAAGTAGCATTGTGAGGATGGATGTGTCTGTATGTTAGCAGCAGTTAAAGTAGTACAGGTCTTCGCTCTATCCGCCATTGTAAAGCCAGTCTGATGCCGACTCCAGCTCTTCTTTAGAAGTCTGCAATTAGAGTAATGGTTTCTGGCTCCCTTCTTGCTCACCACTTTCCCTCTGGGAGAAAGAGGCATTTATTTGGAAACAGCGCAGCAATTTTGAAAACTCCTGCCAATCAAAGTAAATCTGGTGTCACCTGTGTTTTCTTGTGTTTTGCGTGGGTCTGCCACATTACAATCGTGGATTACTATGAATATGTCTCAGAAACCCATTGACCAGGGTTCTACAGAGGCCTGGTGGGGGAGGGGCGGCCATAAATGGCTAATATGGCTAACATGTCAGGTCTCTTCCTGAAGCAAAGCAGATTAATAATACATTTTGTTACCAAGGCACCACCTGCGTCCATGGTAACACTGTCGGCACTGATGTGGACAGTGTTTGCTCTCTTTTTTTTTTCTCTCTCTCTCTCTCTCTCTCTCTCTCTCTCTCGCTCACAAAATCCATCCTGTCTTTGTGTTTTCAGCCAATCCATACACTCAGTGTGTTGGTTTGACATATTTACGTTGGTGTTAGTCTAGTGTATGAATTTTTGTCCAGGTTAATTCAAATGAATCCACAGTTCTTATGACAGTTTATTTCCTGGAGGCCTGTGTTGAATGTTGTTACTGAGAGAGTTTCAAAGGCAGTGAGATGTATATGATTCACAAATACCTCTCTTCTAAACTGCTTTCTTTCTTTCTTTCTTTCTGCACTGTTGTCAGCATCGAAAAGAAGAACAGACAAACCTGGATGTACAGTTTGACTGGTTTGGACAATTGGAGTCTTCCATTTCCCATTACTCTTCAGGGGATGATTGAATACTGCTAATAAAATACTCCGCAACCATCACCAACCTCATGCAGTTAGATAAAATAGAAATTGAGCTAAAATTATCAGTCAGACAATCTTCAATTGATCCTAATTTAATGTTAAAAACTGACCGTTCTGTTGTGTATGTCAAGGTTCAAGCTAAAAGGCCAAATGTTATCTATACAGATCAAATGATGAATAGATTCACAGTCCCTTCTTCTTCTCCTCTCCTTTGGCAGAAGAAACAGTCTCACATTGTTTTTAACATTAATACATTAATAACAGTTTCTTTACCTTGTGAAAACAAAGAAAGACATCTTTCATTTGAGCGCATGGCTGAGCTCCGACACATTCAGTTGATGCTCTGCTTTGTGGTGCTGATGGTGGTTTCCTTGTAATTGATTTTATCATTTTCATTATTTTATTCTCATGACCTCAAAGTTATGAACCAGATTACTCTTACTCATCAATAAACTTATTTGAATCACAATGAGTAATTCATATGTCATTCTTCCAATGCTATTAACTAATCATTTTCTGTGCATTAGCTCTTAAAATGGGCAGCATAGTGGTTACTACAGTTTCCTCCCACCGTCCAAAGACGTCCATGTTTAGGTTGTTTGGTGACTAAATTGTCCGAGTGTGAATGGCTATTGGTCTGTCTCCATATGTTGGTACTGTGATGGACTGCTGACCTGTCCAGGGTGTACCCCGCCCAATTTGAGCTGGGATTGGCTCCAGCACCCCCCGCGACCGGGATACAGATAATCAGTAGAAGATGGATGAATGAATAGCTCTTCATTCGTCAATCATTGCTTAAGTGGAATGCATTATGCTCTAATGCTGTTGTTCTCTGTTGCTGTTTTTTCATCTGGTTCCTCTCTATGATCTGCCTGTAAGCCTTGAAGGCTTTGATTACAGAGTACAGTAGTCCTGGGGTCTATCATGGCCTGTCCACTCTCAATTATACAAGTTTCAACATAACTAACAAGGCTAGTGGCCCCCTCTTTCTTTCCCATGAACTGTCACGGTTTATATATATATGAGAATATCTCCATTTCAGTTATCCATTTAATTCCTGAAACAAGAATGTAAAAGAGCATAAAATTATGATATAGCTGGAGCTTAGTTTGTGAAACAGGAAAGCAACATGATGTAGCACTACCTCTTGTCTCTGTCCTCTCTTTATGCTGCATTATTTCAATACCAGTCACCTTTTTAATCAGGCAGATGCATGGTTTGGTTCCTTGCCAATTTGGCCAAAATGTTGTACTGTCATTGCTTTTCTTTGCTTCCTTATGCAACTTTTGATTATCAATGAATTCAGTAAAATTGCACGGGTAAGAGTACAGATCACGTTTCCCATTAAACATTTGCTTTTGATGGATGTCGGTTTTTTAGATACTTAGTTATAATTCTTGTTTTTTCCTAATTTTTCACAGATTGTTCTTCTGAGTGAGCCTTTCCTTACATCATGTCCCAGGACAAGACTGGGTACCCTGGCATGGGTGAAACCAACCCACTTCATAACAACATATACGGGCCCCCTCAGCCAGGTTTCGGGGCACCCCCTCCCAATTACAGCCAGGCCCCAGGGGGACCTTACCCACCAGCAGCTGGTTATGGCCAGCCGGGCTTCCCACAGGCAGGCCCAGGTTTCGCCCCTGGTCCTTTTCCTCAGATGCCCTACCCTCAGATGCCGTATGCTCAGGGGCCCTATGCTCAGGGGCCCTACGCTCAGGGTCCTTATCAGCAAGGAACCCCACAACCAGGCTTTGCTGGAGACCCCATAGGTGAGTCGTTAGATAGAAGTTTACTAATTAAAGCCAGAAATCTTTGTTTGTCCAGGGAACCATATGTTTTTGTTATGACATGTCTTCCTTCTGTGTATAGAATAATTTAATAGTGGTGCTGTAGCTAATATAATTTTATTCTGCTCACGCTTATTTGCAGTTACTCCCTACAGAAGGTGACAGTCTCAGCTGAAGTTGTATTCATATATTACTTTTCCAGTTTTAATTGGCCTCACTTTTTCATCTCATATAATTCATGTGTATCCAGTTTGAGTGGGAATTTCCTCTGTAGATTTGCAAATTAAAGGCATGTGAGTAAAGGTGCATGCAAGAACTTTGTTGGCAATATTTATCTATATTTATCTATCTAAATCAATGCATCCTGACAATGCATCCATTTTTTAACTTTAGTTTTTAGCCATCTGATTGTTTTTTTACGTCTTGTTTCCTATTACTCACCAGCACCTGCCGGCAGCCCTGGTTATCATGGTGACGTGCCTCCATCTTATTATGACAATGAGGAGTTTACCAACTCTGGCTTTGAAGATAAGACCATCCGACAAGCTTTTATCAGAAAGGCAGGTCTATTCCTTTGTCCAGTAGATTGATTGGGTCTAATAAAGAAACAAATAAAACATTGCCTTGCCTATCATTCATGCAAATCACGACCCAAATGTAATTCTTCATAATTTAATTCCTCTCTCCCATCAGGTCTTCCTGGTTCTCACAGTGCAGCTGCTGGTCACGTTCTCGTTTGTTGCCGTCTTCACCTTTGTTGATGATGCCAAGTACTTTGTGCGAGAAAATCCATGGACATACTACGTTTCCTATGCTGTCTTCTTTGTTTCACTAATCGTTCTCAGTTGCTGTGGAGAATTTCGCCGCAAGCACCCATGGAACCTGATTGCACTGGTAAGAACTTGCCATAGTATCAAGTTAGAAAAGCATATGGAGAAGTTGTTGTAAAAGTCTGACCTGACTTCTATGCATTATGTCCGAGGGTCAGTGTGTAATGATAAAGAAGAAATGCTTCTAACAATCTAACATGTAAATTAAGAGTGTAGCAAAGGTGAAAGATCAACAAACACGTAGTACTAATCGTACAAATTAGAGATTGCCTGAGATAGTGTAGAATTATCCCCATATTTAAATTATAGTGTTCCCTCCCTTTGACATTCTACTCCTCGGGCCACCTTCAAGTGTGGCCATTTTGAACTGAATTTTTGTAGTGAGAGGTGGTTCTGGGCCCCATGTGGTGCCTTCTGATTGTTACCTGAATCACAAACGTGCTATCTGTGTTTTGCAGTCCATCCTGACCCTGAGCCTCTCCTACATGGTGGGCATGATTGCCAGCTTCTATAATACAGAGACCGTCATCATGGCTGTGGGCATCACTGCAGTGGTCTGCTTCACTGTCGTCCTCTTCTCGCTACAGGTCAGTGCACATAACACACATAATTATCACCCTCTGGTTCTTTGTTATTTGATTTGTAAGACTCACTTCTGATGACAGACTGCCCCTGTTCAGACCCCGCATCATCCCGGGTGATCTGATCACAAGTTCAGCTCTAAGTAGGCTACCGATGATGCATATGACATCCAGTCACTCACATAACATTCAGAAGGGGTTGGAGTCACATGTCACTACAACTGTCTAAAAACAAACACGTATCTTTATTTTCATGTAGAGAAAGGACCTGAGATCTAATCAAAGGCGGAGCCACATATGTAACTGATGTACTTAGATCTGGCTACGTGATCAGTTCACAAGACATTTCAGTGTCAGGTTGTAACAGGGTCACTCTTAACACTAGCATGGAAGGAATAATGCTGCTTGTCAATTGTTTAAAACATTAAATAGTCGTGTCATTGGAAATGGTTTGTCTCATGTCTTGTCCCGCGTTTTTCCTTCTCTCGTTTTTTTTACCACAGAGCAAGTATGACTTCACTTCCTGTCGGGGCGTGCTGTTTGTGTGCCTAATCGTGCTGTTGCTCTTCTCCATTCTCTGCATCTTCATCCGCCACAGGATTCTGCACATTGTGTACGCCTCACTTGGGGCTCTGCTTTTCACCTGCGTAAGTTTCACACTCATGGTGTGTCCATAATGAAATGATAGCAATTTTCCCATGAATAATTTAAATGACTCCTGCGTAAGTTTAATTTCTGTCTTTTACATGCGTTTGCAGCATTATTTTCTGGACATTATATTTATATACTAGGGGTGGGACTCTTTTACTATCTCACGATTCACCTGAACAAAGAGGTTGACTATCATGTACTTCAATGGAGATTTCAGTAATCGGTGGAAAACCAAAGAGCATGGGGATAGAAGAAATTAAAAAGTCTACAGTGGATTTGATATTTCCACTAAAGTTGTGGAACGTATGTAATTTGTGTAAAATGCTAAAAACGGAATTCTCAAAAATTTAAAACCGTAAAAAAACAAATGACAAAACAATATGGGAAAAATATGTTAAATAATTTTATAATCTAATAATGGTTCTTATCATTTAATGCCACCTTTGTTTTTCTCTGCAGTTTTTGGCCGTGGACACTCAGCTTCTCCTGGGCAACAAGAAGTTGGCCCTGAGTCCAGAAGAGTACATTTTCGCTGCCCTCAACCTCTACACTGACATCATCAATATCTTCCTCTACATCCTGGCTATTGTTGGCCGCTCCCGTGAATAAGGTTGCACCTTAAAGGAAACAGCAGGGGGCCAGTGAATGCCTCTCATTATTGTGAAATATTGCTCACATGTCGTTTGATTTCTGACTCCTCTACTTTTTGCCCACTTTACTTTTAATTTCCTCTAGAATCACACAGTTAATTCTTTGGAACAGGAAGTAGCACTGGTGAGGAGAAGCAGCTGATACAAAGCAAATACAAATCTTGCCATGACAGCATGCAATGATCTGTCTTCTAACCCTCATCTTGACTGCTCTGCTTGCTCTAGCTGTCCTCTGCTTCTACTAACACAGGTGGCAACATTATGTCTACATTATCCACCTCCCAACTTCCTGTTTGGCAAGGCACATACATTATAAAACATGTTATCCTGCGAGTGCTCGCCACTCTGCCTGGCCTTGGTGCAAAAATTAAACAGTAAAAGAGTAGGGAAGGTATCTGTGTGCCTGATGTGAAGAAGTTGGTGCTAGAAATATCTTCTCCTTCAACCTGTCTGTTTTCCCAATAGTACCTCTTCCTTTTCAAACTGCTGGTGTAAAGTAACTGCATGGCATCACTGGAAACACAACTAAAGATGTGTTAACAATTCTGTAGAACTACCAGAAAAATACCTCTAGCTTGCTTGTCACTGCTGTACATAATTAAGTGTATTAACGTATATGATGCCAATCTCCCCCTGGCGCTGAAAGGCATTCTGGGGTGGTTCTGTTGATGTGCTGCTTTTTGGGGAAAAATGTGCTCTTCATGAGAATGAAGATCGGCATTAGATGTGTATCACAAATGCGAACGTAAATTATAAACTATGTATTCTTGAGTAATATATTTTCAAAATGAAGAAATTTTCCAAAATTTAATTTCCTTACTTCCTTACTTAAATTTTTTCTTTGCTGTCTTTACCACTCCCCTCTTGTGTGGTCATTAATGTAAAGTGATATTTTAGTGCTGTATTTATTTTCTCTTATTGCAACTAATGTGAAATATTGAAGTATTTGGATGTCTGTCCACTTTTTTCACAAAGCTAATCCAGGTTTTCAGAATCTCTGAAATCTAATAAAAAGCTAACATGAAGTAGCCAGACAACAAACCTAAAGGAGAAGGCAATTTTTAATTTTAAGCTTGATCTAACTAGCAGGGTTGCTTGGAAGTTGCTGTAAGCTGATGCTGAGGAAAATGAACAGGCTGAAAATTCATCACATACAAAGTAAAATGAGCAGTAGGATTCAGTATACACTGAAAGCCACAATATGTGACACAGACAAACAACTACAATCGCATTCAATGTGAAAATGTGTCATTAGTACCTCCTGCTTTGATTTTTCACCTTTTGCATGACTCAATTTGCATGTGCTGATGATGCACACTTGACAGGTACTCCTGTTTCTGAAGAGACCCTGTTTGGCAGCCCTGTTAGACTTTTTTTTTTTTTTTTTCTTTTTTTTTTAACTCTTGTGTTTGTATTTAACTAAAGTGAATGTGTACAAAGCACCCCTTAGTGGTTTGATGTGTATAGACAAGGTATGTTTTGGGGCTTTGTATGTCTGTTTGCATTGTATATTTTGCATTGAATTTAAATGGAACACACTCCTCTATACAGCTGTTGGCTTTTCATTAAAACTGATACAATGTAATTGTGTTAACTTTGTGTTTTTTGTGTATTATACTTGTAATGGGGTTAAGAGGAAACAGCATATCAGATAAGAGGAAGCATTTCCTTTACTGGCTGGAAAAAAATCTGTCTATTTATCAACCAATATTGTAATGCATACGTATACAAGATGTGTTTGAGTTCATTCATAAAGACTGTTGCCTTTGCACAAGTTATCAGGCTGTCGAGTCAGCAGAGATTTGTCAGTATTTTGCCCCACTTAATGCATACTATGATCACATTTCTTAAATAACCAAATAATCAATTCATTTATTTCATCATATTGTATGTGTGTTCTAAGCTACAATTTGGCAGTTCTTGGTTTTTATACATATATTTTCTGACTGGTCAGTTTTAAGACTTCAAATTTTTTACTTGATATTGAACGGCGCTGAGATATTAAAAAATCTACATGTTTTCTGCATTAGGTTTCTGATTGGTAACGTAAACATGACAATACATTACGATTACTATTTACATACGACAAGTTACTATTACTGATAGTTAAATATAAACCAGATAGAATACAGATAGATAGATATAAATCATGACGAGCAGTCATTTATTCTCCACAGGGCTTGGGCAACAGTCTTGTACACCTTTACAGATGTAACTTTTGTCAGCCATAAAAATGTAAATTGAATCGATATTTGGTTATTTTCCGGACCTGTCGTATGACGGCGCCAAACGTTTGATCCTCGTGCGCATGTCCCTTCGTGGACTAGTTTAAAACAGCCACATTTCCTTTAGGTCGGAGAAATATGAGCGAAATAACAGGTTTGAGGCTTTAAATTATAGTTAAAACACAAGCCAATAAGGTAGCTAATATACAATGATGTGAAAGTATTTATTGTAAGAAATGTGCTTAGCTAAGTGGTGGTGAACTATTTACTACCCGATTAATATTGTTTGCTAAGGCAGACCTATGATGAAAAAGTTAATAATAATGCTATACACCGAGCTGCATGCTATTTCATAGATAATAATAATAATGAAGTCCTGTTGATATGTAATTTTAGAAAGGCATTTATGTTGACCGAGTAAAAAAAAAACGTCAACGTTTTCACAAAAAAACTAAGCTAGCGTTAGCTAAATTGTATTTCCGTTCGGCTAATGCTAACGTGAATTTGTACGTTTGTAAACTAAATCCTGGCTCAACACAAAGCTCTATGTTTACTTTAGCCTAACTCTTGTACATGAGCTTCAACCCTCCTGACTTTTGACTTTGGAGCTAAGGCTAATCCAAAAGTACATCTTTGGCCTAGGTTAGTTTGAATATGGTGGAAACCCGGTTGTTTTTAATCTGACGTTTCCTTCTGTCCATGTCAGGATTCAACATTGAAGACATGGTTAATGTGACACCACTGACAGGAGGTAAAGTGGTTACAGTAGTTATGGGTGCAGTGCGTAAAGTTCAAGTTTTTTTTTTTCAGGTTTAAAATAAGTCTTATGTTTCCATGTCAGGTGGAGAAGCACAGGAGCCCAAAGTTGAACAGCTGATAAGCAAACTGAGAAAGCTACAACAAGGTACTTTCTACTGACTTGGACTCATGTTGGACCAGATTTCAAAATCCCAGTGGTCTCACATGTTTGCAGCTAACATGCCCAGAAAGGGTTAGTGTTGGTGTGCTCCTGCAGTGTCCATCTACACACACAGCAATAGGTCAGGGATCTATTGCTAGATGGGATTTCTTTATTTCTCTACAGGATTATTTGACTGCATTGGTAAATTAATCAGATCAAGTCAAGTTAAGTTGTCTTTAAAGCACCTTAATCATCTTATATTTACCAAATGGTTTAAAGAAGGATCATTGAATCGATGGTTTCAAATTGAAGGAACCTTCTAGTCAGAACTTATGAAACCTTTCATGTTGAACACTGACTTTTTTGCTAAAATATAATTTTATAATTATTCTTTATTTTTAAGTTATTATAAATGGTTTCTTCACTCGGGTTTGCAGCGTATAGCGTTTTCCTGAAAGAGTACGGATGAAGCCAGAGAACTAACTTCCGTTTGCGTGTTGAATTGCGCTCATGTCGCACTTTCGTGTTGTTGTTTTGTGGTGCTTGGAGATATGCCCCTTTATGTGTCATTTACGTCTAGTTTTGTTCATGTAATCAATGTGGTTAATCAATTTTAGTCACTTTTCGTATTAATTGGACGCCAAAGTGAAAAATAAGCACTTTAATAAGCTCGAAATGGATGTCGGATAGTTATCTTGACGCGTAACTTAATCTTTGTGACGGTACATTTTCATTTCCGCTGCTCCGTCGACTTTAGTTTTTCCATCTTTATTTCTTCAAACACAAAAATTAAATAAAAAAACGACGGGGCTATCGACTTGCTGGATGTTTGAATGCCTTAAACAGGCCACCCAATGTGAACATTCCCCACGGCGAAGTTCTTAGTTTTAGTTTAAACTCGGTTCACGTGCACCAATCAGAAGGCGAGTTGTGTTACGCTATGATAATGAACGTGTATTTCTTTTAGGTGTATTCGACAAAGTGTCATATACAGCCAAACTGTTAACAAACTACCCCGATATGGATCTAAATTCAAGCAAACCCGGTTAACTACACATTAAAGGTAAACAATTCAGCACCAGAAAGGGGAAACCCTGAGTGAAACCACTGTTCCTACGAAGTATATTGCTTTCTCTGATCAGAAGTAGTTATCGTCAGTGAGGTACATCCTTACCTGTTACTCCTGAAAAGGAGTTGCAGAAAATGATGAATGGAGCTCAATGAGATATGATTAGTATCTCCATCTTGATGGGAACAGCAACACCCATTAAGACCCATTCTGATTATTTATGTTAAAGGAAGGTTATCCAATGCAATTTACTTCTAAAGCACAGCCAGATGATCTGTGATACATGATTATCACATGTGGCAGTAATTGAGTTGGAGTATAACATGTAACTGGATTCAAGCAAACACTATATGGCTTATCAATGTAACTTCATAGCAGTAACTCAACACTAATAACAATCAGTGTTCAACTTCATCTGTGTTTTATTCAAGGTAAAAGGGCCCTGGACGAAGAAATCAAGGACCTTAAATCTGTCAGGGACTCTTTGCAGAAAGAGCTGGAAACTTGTGAGATGCAAAATGGTGATTGAATTCAATCAATCAATCATAGACTTACTTAATTATTGAATAAGATGAGGAATTTTGTCATTGTTCTTACAGTACAGAATGAAACGTATCAACTGGAGGGAATCCATAAAGAAAAAGAAGGTATTGCTGGTGACACACATTGGTAGACATATACTTAAGTAGTGTTTTGGTCAACTGTGTCTGGAAACAAGTTAGCAATCTTTTATTAAAGCACAGGCAGTAAATAGAAATAACTTGTTTAGCAGCTTTTTTAATCATGCTTTCTTCAGAGCTCTGCAGGAAACTGCATTTCCAGTTTGAGGAGTCTGAGCAGGACTCTACCAGGTGAGATCTAACCCCAGCAGATGAAAAGTATTATGTCTTGAGTTATTATGCATGTGGTTCAGTGTTTTGTTTAGTTTTTTTTTTTTTTTTTTTTGCTGAAGTCTGACCATGACACATCATTTTTCCTACTCAACATTGCAGGCCATCAATTGTGTGTTTATGATATGTAACACTAGATGGCAGTATCCTATCATAGCATTGTGCTAGATTTTTTTTTGCACTGAGGAATTGTATATGTCTTGCAGGCAGTTAAAGCAGAATGATAAAAGTGAGGAGCTGCTGAAGCAGTACAGATATGAAATCCAGGAATTCATTCTTAAACATCGGAAGCAGCGGTATCAGTTCATTATGTATTCCATTTTAAAAATTGCTCCACTTAGTAGACACATTTAGGAAGTTTTTGTCGTGCAGGATGAAATTTGAAAACCAACTTCTTCAGCTGATAGAGCAGCACAAGAAACTGCACTCTGTCTTTGTAAGTTTGTTTATTTACAATAGATTTTTTTTTCCCCAGATCTCTTTGGGGCTTATCTCTTTTTGCTGTTAGATAACTCTTCTCATTTGTTAAGACTCCAGAAAAGCTCCCAGAAGAAATAGAGAACGCAGAGCAGACCAAATGGCAGCTGCTCTCAGCTGGTAAGTACCCACTCAGAATTTATGCACATTCATCCATAAGCCCAAATGCAATCATACAATTCATGAATAAAGTATTTTTCATGTCCAACCCTTTTGATGTGGTCTTGTTCTGTGATTCTTGCAGAACAACATAAGTTGGCACAAGTGTGCTGTCTTGATGAACAGTTAGAGGACATGAGGAAACAGATGCAGTTGGGAACCACACCTGCAAAGACTCAAGAGGAGTAAAACTGCATGAACAGTGGTACATTTTCAGTCCAAAGTAGCAGTTCATTGTTTTATCCTCAGGTAGAGGCACAGATTTTGTCAGATGCAAATTTCAAATGCTCAGAAGATCAGAAAGATTTTTCTCAAAGTAAGTAGTGCTTAAGTTACTGTTAAGTTTTTCACAACCCAATATATTGTTGGAGTCTGCAACTTAGATGCAGTTATGAAATGTGAAATATTTTGCATTTCTTGACAAGTAAAAGTTGTTTTACATATGGGTAGATGATAGTAGTAGTTTACTGTGTATGGCTCATTAAAATTTTTGTATTTATCATTTAAGGGTGTTCATATATCTAATAAATGTTTTATACATGCACAGTCTGTTGGGGCCACTCTCACAGTTTGGGATTTGCAGATCTAAGTGTTCATGACATGACCACATAGTTGTGACTTCGCTGTCGTGAGGATGTAAAGTACATGTAAATGAAATTAGTACAGCCATTCAAGACATTCAAGACAATACATAGACTTACATGTGCACACAGTCACATTAAACTTCAGGTTTCAAGAGATTTAATAAAACATTTTGCAGTATTTCAAATATAATGTAATGCTAGTTTTAAAAAAAGAATTCCCTGTGCAATTTGTTTCCATTAATTAATCATTTGTAATTATGTATTTGCAACCAAGAGCACATATTTGTAATAAAAATGCATGAGGCAAGTTGACACAGCAGTGAGGGTGACCATAATCAAATTCAGCACTTATATATACCCCTTTTTACAAAAATATATACATAACCCTGGGCGGAAAATAATACAACCCCTGAAGTGTTCCTTAGATGTATTGTACAAAAACATACTCATCCAACATTAAAACTTTTGATTCCCAGTTGAACTGTTAAGCAGCATGGGAATTGTACCGTATAATAAAATCTTTGGTTTCATGGTGAGCATAGCTTAGTGCCAGGATGCACTGAGTACCTTTTCTTTTACTCTTCCTTTTCTTATGAGGTGATGACTAAAGGAACAAGAAATGGGGGCACCATTTGAGTTACTGAAAAAGTGCCTAGGTTCTTATTTGTTTGTTTCACAGTGATTCTGAGATTCTGAACTGTCTTTAGGGCCCCTCTTTGAATGTTTGCTTAGCCCTTGAGAGGGGGATCCACACGTTAATATAAAGTTGCATAATGTTTTTTTGACAGGGACACTTTATTACAGATTTAAACTCTACTACTGCTGGCTTAGCATGTAAAATTTTTTTAGCTTGCTGATTCTTATTTTGTATCACTCATCCTAATTTAAAATATTACCCTAAATTTCTATCATTTGTGAACGCATTCTATTTATATTCATATCCTTATCATTGCTGGGCTGGGTTAATATTAGTCCCTCTAGCTTTGGTAATGCCCCCGTGGGCAATTGGCACAGTAAATTCACAAGGAAAGTTTCTTCTATTTTGTCCCAGTTACACATACAGCTGCAGACTGGTACTGTACAAATATAGTCATCTACTGCCACACGTCAGCTGGTATCGGTGCTCTTTCCCCCAGCTCCAACATGTGCTATCTTTTTCTTTTAACTCACTCAGTCATGTTCATACAAGCTCAGTTATAGGTAAACTGTCCTCTGATTGGTGAACCATCAGCCCATGCAGCTAGTATTCAAGTAGAGTCACTCTTCTTTCATCTTACCATAAAAGGTAAAAGTCATAGCAGGTCTTGGCAAATGGGCACATTCCAAAATCAATGACTTAAGTTTGTTATCAGCATTTACATATATATATATATATATATATATATTGCTTGGTGTGAAAATCCAGGAAAGTTTGCAGTGTTGCACCACAGGGGTACTGTGATAGTGTTGCTGGCACATATGTACACATATATTTTTGATCATCTTGCATATATAGTTTCCATTTAAAAGGCTGCTCCTCCATCTTTCGTTAACCCAGGTTATTCCCCATCTGTCAACACAACAGGGAGAACAGTGAATGCAACAGCATGAACTTCAACCCAATTCTGTCTCATTCTGTCTCTGTCTACAGTACCTAGAAGTGGGGTACTTTATTTAAATGACAACAATATACAAGCAAGTTAAAACCATGTAAAGTTCAATATTAAGTGGTAGTTATTCAAATTCAAATTCTCTCTCTCGCTATCTAGCTATATAAACATATATATATATGAAAAAATGATCCTTGCGGTGATTAAATACCTCAAAGCGGCTGTAAACCTTCTTCTCTTTTCTCAGGCTCTCTATCCTCTTCAACAATCCCTCCCGCTCCTGGCTGCTGTTGCCTGTTGGTCTGAGAAATCGATTCCTTCGTATGGAGTTCTGTCTCTCCAGGGCTTTCTCCACTGATTCGCTATCTTTGTTGCCTCCTGTTTCTTCCCTCTCCTGTCGGTTTTTCTGGCTGTTGGCTGAGATTTGTTCCAGAATGACTTTGGTGTCATCTCGTAGATTGCTACTGAACAAAACTGAGCTGCCTGGGGTCTGGTATCGGGATGTGCCTGATGTCGCGGTCGATGTCTTGTGATTGGCTGTAGTTTGGTCTGTAGTAGTGGATCCCACATCTTTAGCTAATGAACTCTGCTTTTTGCTTAAATCTTCAGTGATCTCCTTTACTGTGCTCATGCCCCTATCTTCTGAAGATTTCTTTTCTTTATCCTTGGGCCCGAGGATTCCCTTTAGCTTTTGTGTCTGCTTCTTTAAGAAGTCGAGTGCCTTACCCTCACTCTTTCCCTCACCAAGTGTGTTGATAGATGTATTAGATCCCATAACTTTATGGAGTCCTTCCCTAGAGTCATCATGTAGAAGGGCTGAAGAACTATGAGAGCGACTCTTTTTCATTTCACTCTTCTCTGCATCTGTAGCGTCTGTGGTCAGAATTTCCTCATCACATGAGATTCGACGAGGATTCAGTCCTTTGAGTTTTAGCGGATCCCTCCTGAATAGCTTTGGTGAAGGAAGAGGCTTAAGAGACTTGAATAAGTCCTTCTTTAGACCCTCTGAGGTATTCTCTTCTTTATGGGTTTGGGATGTCTCTGAGACCTTCAGGGTGCCCACAGAAGGCTTGGGAGAGTTTATTGGTGGTTTTGAAGAACTCACTGAGGGTCTGCGAGTCAACTCTGCCAATTTTGTGGCAATGTCTGGCTTCTTTGTTTCAGGTTCTGCTGGAAGAGAGATAGTTGGGATTTTCGGAGTTGTCGTAGCTTTGAGAGGAGGTTTATCAGAGAGGTCTGGCTTTTTTTCAGCAGGTTCTGGTGGTTTTGTGGGTGTCTCTGCCTCCATTTTTGATGCTTTTCGCTTGGCAGCCAGGTCTTTGAAATACTGTAGTCGACTGGCTGGGTCATTCATGTTCAGAGATGATGATGTTGTTGTTGTTGTTACTTCTACTTCGCTCTCAGTTGTCTGAGCTGCCTCTTTTGCTTTATCCTCGTCTTTCAGTCTGAGTTGTTTTTCCTCATGCTGATGTTCTTTCTCCTTCTCTTTTTCTTTCTCATTTTCCTTTTCTTTCTCCTCAGCTTTCTTTCTCCAATCAAAAGGCTCACGAGTCAGTGACCTCCTCTTTTCAAGGATCTGGGCCACAATCGAGGAAGTGCGCACTGAGTCTAACCCCTCATCTTGCTCAGTTGCTGGTTTTAATCCAAGGGAACCACTATGCATCTCTGCCTTGGAAGATGAGAATATAAGTGAGGAGCGGAGACGAGAGCTACGTTGAAGGTGTGGGTTGATGCGTGTGCGGAATGATTCATGTTTGGACAGAAAGAGATCTTGAGCCTCTGTCGCTTGCACATCAACGCCCACCTCTTTTGCTACACCCCTCTCTAGTTCTTGATCCCTTTCCTTTTCTCTCCCCCTATCTTTTTTGCCCAGTTCAAATGGCTTCATATCATTACCTGAGGAAAGCAGATCCTGATTTTTTGTTGGGGCAGATTCTGCATTACTTCTCTCTGGTAATACAGGCTTTCCAAAGCGTGGTCTAAGGCCTTCGGGCTTGGGCTTTGGGGGAACAATAGGTGGCTCCTTAACACCAAAAGGAGGAGCTGGTGTTTCAGTAGCAGTAGGCTGCTGAGATGATGGAGGCTCTTCAAACGCATCAGGCCCTATAGGCTGAGGTAGACCCTCTTCCCCACCATCCTCATATGCGCTGAGATAGGAGTGGATTCTCCAGCTTCTCAGGCCTTGCCGGACACTTGCATCTTGATCATGCTCTTGAACAGTTTGTTTTAGAAACTGCTTCTTCTCTGGTGGATGAG